>NC_135715.1:12439245-12739245 GCF_964656455.1 Halichoerus grypus | reverse complement strand
CCTGGTTTCATGGAATATGTCATAAATTTAAAAACATGAATTGTGAAAATTTTTGAAGGCTGACGCCTACTCTGACAAGGATGCAATGTTTTTCTTACTATTTTCATATTATTTATCCACACTGACAGCATAATAAATAAATACTAAGTTTATATATGTACAATAGAAAAATATCCTAGCCAACTGTGCCAACATTTGAAATTCATCGTTTCAGTTATAGTTTTTCGAATATTTTATGTATTCAAGAGAATGTCGAAGTAGTGTTTCTGTTTTCCACATTGATCCTCTTTTTTTTTTTTTTTTAAAGATTTTATTTATTTGACAGAGAGAGACACAGCGAGAGAGGGAACACAAGCAAGGGGAGTGGGAGAGGGAGAAGCAGGCTCCCAGCCGAGCAGAGAGTCCGATGTGGGGCTCGATCCCAGGACCCTGGGATCATGACCTGAGCTGAAGGCAGACACTTAACGACTGAGCCACCCAGGCGCCCCTCCACATTGATCCTCTTTACTGAGCATTTTACCTTTTTTTAAATTGTTTTTGCTTTTGTTTTTTAAAATAAGCTCTAGGCTTAAACTCAAGACCCTGAGATCAAGAGTCACATGACTAAGCCAGCCAGGTGCCCCCCTTCCCTGAGAACCTTGAAGTAATCTGTGATGAAGTGAAATTTCTACCTTTTCATTAATCAAATTAAATTTCTTCACCTCTTGCAGCTGCTACTTGAAACAAATTCCACCCAGTTCTGGCTGAACTTCTGTGATGCAGGAAACGTTCTATGTCCGCGATTTTGGGTAGCCACTTAAAAAGTGGTTCTTGGGTCTGAGAAACAGAGTTTCTAATTTTATTTCATTTTAATTGAATTGGGGCAGGCAAATGTGGGTAGGGGCTACCGAGTGGGCAGAGCAGGTCCTTGAGGCTTGCTCAGCAGAGCTTGAGAAGAGATCCTGCTGAGCTGAGAAGCAGGTAACAGGTCTTCTGTGTTGGGGGCCTCTCTTCCCATGGGCGGCATGGCTCCTGCCATCCCCTGCATTGGTAATGGCACTCATAGGGGCTTGGGTAAGAACGGATGATCTTGAGAAAGGACACACACAGTCCAAGGCTATGACTCTGGGGACAGAGCTGGGGTTCTCCTAGCACACTCTCCATCTTGCGTTGGCCTCTGCCCTCCCATCCTCAGAGGCCTGCTCTAATTCCTGGAGTGTCTTTCTCAGGTATTCTGGGCCTCTCCCTTTGCCCTGGCTCCTTTCCTGCAGGATATAACCAATGTCACATCAGTGTCCCCGTGCCCAGACTTTCTGCCCCTTTGATGCCTGCCCGCGCCCTTTTTCCCCTCAGACGTCTTACCTGCACTTCCTCTTCTCTCTCCTGCCCTACCCCTACTTCTGTTACTTTATCTCAGACCACTGCCTGTGGCTTCACCGAGAAAACAAGCTCCTTACTGTGCTTCATGGGCTTTCAGGATCTGTTGTCTCCCCAGCTTCTCCTCTGCTGCCTCCCCCACCCCAACCCCAGTGGGTTCCCTAAACTGACGGACCCACCAGCTCCTGGGCCTCGGCACACACGTGGTGTTACGCCTTCTTGAAGGCGCTCTGCCAGGCCTCATCCAAGGCTCGCTCCTTATGTTGGCTGAGATGCCTCCTCTTGCAGGAAGCCCTCCAGCCCTTCGGGGGGGGGGGTCAGGTGTCCCTCCTGCATGCGCCCAGTCCCTTTCGGACCCCTGTGTCTGTGTTGCACTTGCAAAGCCGAACGGTGCCTGGTGGGACATTCTGCACTCAGTGACTGTGTGTGGTGAATGAGCAGCACGAACAAGTTAATCATTAAGCCCAGACCTTGGGTGGTTTCTGTGTGCAAATGCTTCCTTAAATCCCAGGTTTGATAAATTAAGGAGTTTTTACAGAAAATCTGCTGGATTTTATTCCTCAAATTTGTTCATTCATTGCTCAATCTCATGGACTCCGTATTTTTTCTTTTTAGGAGAACACCCTATTTTAGGGTGCTATTGACCCACTTGTTTAGGCCCGTTGTATTTTATTCATGGCCCATAGATTGCTGGGTTTCCACAAAGAAAAGTAAAAATAGAGATAATGAGTGGATTTTTAAAGGACTTCATGTAATACTGTCTTAAATTTTTTTGATAATTATAATTAATAAAAACAGCAAGAGAACATTTACATTTATTGATAACAGCTAATAAAAAAATCATTTGTTTTAGAAAGACAGGTTTCAGAGCAGTAACTGTTGAGTAGCTTTCATGGTCTAGTCATTATTGTTCTCTTCAGTATCAGGCACTTGTCTGCCCCCTGACTTGCATTTCCTTGTTGCCCTACACACAATGCACACTCCCTCCCCGTCTCCACCTTCCTATAAATAAGCATAAGTCACTAAAAGCATCCCCTAAATGCTTTAAGCACTAGCTAATCTCAGCAGGAAAAATTAGATGGTGCTCCCTGCAAATCTGCAGTCACCATTAAAGATGACAAGCCTTTGGTGTTGGAAAATTTATAGCCAAGACATCACTAAGTTATTGATGAGCTATGCATCTATGATTATTGCTAGAATTATCTAGTAAGCTTAATCCCTGCAAATGGTAAATTAACCGGTTAATTTTATATTAATTGAAATTTGGACTTGAGTTGTTGTTTGGGGGTTATGCTTCTGGCCTCTTCAGCTTCTTTGGCCTGTGAAAAATTTTAACGTGGATGGGGATGCTGGGGAGGTTGGGGTGGGATGTGATTCTCTGAATGCTTCACTTGGCAGAAATCCTCCCCTAGCAGCCGTGTACTTTGGTCTTTGGTTCCTCATTCAGAGCATGATTAACTCAGTTAACCTACACAGGCTTAATTATTGCTCCTAGTACGTAGAAAATTGGAAGCTATAAACCAGGAGATTGGGCAAAGCAAGCTGTGAGAATTGATAGTTGATGTTCTGGCTTGGAGGGATGTTCAATAAAAAATTTAACATTCAGTCCTCCTCTGTTTAAGAACCCAAGGAATTATAAATATACTTAAAAATGATTTCTATCAAAGAGAATTAAAAGAGATTGGATCTTAAAAGCGAGGTTCTGGAAAATTGTTGAGCACTTTATTTTGTGACATTGTTGTAAATATAAGATGTCATTTACCTACTATCTTAGGATATGCATTTTACTGAAATAATTATGGTGATAAGTATGCATATTTCTCTGCAATGAAGAACTTTATGTGCACTTGAGAGTATTTCTCTTTCTGTACTTGAAAAAGGATCATTTTTGGCTTGATTAAACAGGATAGTTCTACATAAATGCTGTAATCTGTGTATGTGCTTTGGTGGGGTAAAAGAACTGGCTTTCCTGTAATTTGACTTAGTTTGAAATTTTCATAAGGAAAATGAGGACATCTTGATCCATACTGAGGAGAAAACCAGAGGGAAGTTTGAGAGGAACCCATCTATAAAAAATGACTGTCAAGAAAGTCTAAAATTAGGTGGGGTTTTGACTTACCCTCAAGTTCTTCAGAGCAGTAGGATACAGTAAGCTTTCCTTCTGGAAAATGTCACACCCAGTGGTGCCTAAGAAACCAGCAGAGTCTCCTGTGGTGTTAGTATAATCACTCAAAAGACCCTGTGGAGAGGCAAGATCATAGGGAACTAGGCCACCAAACTGGATAGAGTCCAAGTCATTTGGCATGATGGTCGCCAAATCATGGGACTCTTAAGAAGTTTTTTTTTGTTTCTTAAAAAAAATGTTTTTTGAAAAACATTCTGGTTTCATGAGCCAGTTCTCTATTTTTCTAGGTAATCGCTTTTTCTTTGGAAAAATAACTAAAGATTTGTGTTTTAATATAATTGATAAACCTTTACCTGAAAACTTGCCCAGTGTGCTCAGCCCGTACATTTCTGAAGATGAAGATGGACGACTTGGCGACAAACGACCTCACGTGCATTTTTGCCGACTACACCTAAGGATGTACGCTTTCCTTAATCCTAAAAATAAATACTAAAATTTTCAAGGTTAGCATTTTATATTTGGATCATCAGGTGACAAAAGTTAGATTGTGTGTTTTTTTTTTTAAGATTTTTTTATTTGAGAGAGCAAGGTCATAACGTGAGAGAGAGCACAAGCAGTGGGGAGAGGCAGAGGGAGAGGGAGAAGCAGGCTCCCCACTGAGCAGGGAACCTGATGGGGGACTCGATCCTAAGACCCTGAGATCAGGACTTGAGCCTAAGGCAAACGCTTAACCAACTGAGCCACCCAGGCGCCCCTAGGTTGTGTCTTCTAAGTATACCTTGTGCAGTGTGGTAGCTGCCAGCCCCATGTGGCTACTTAAATGCAGTTGAATTATTCCTCAGTTGCCACATACGGCTAGTGGCGGCCATGTTGGACAGTGTAGATAAATCTAGAACATTCCTAGCATTGAAGAAAACTGTTAGCTCTTGGATACCCATTGCCACCACCTCCCCGCTGTGTACAAATGTCTTAAAAAGTCAGTAGATGATACCTACATGATAATTTTCCCTACCTATGCCCTGCCCCCTCCCTGCCATCACCTCCCAGCACCTAGACAATGAAGCTAACTCCATGAAAAAATGTTCACACCAACCTCTAGAGCTAGAAATTGAGCACCGCCCCCAAAATCAGGGGGTTTAGCTGGCGTCAGCAGGTACATCCAGTACTAAGGATACTTGGTAAAAAATAGTAATAACTCTTTACAACTTCAGTGATTGGTTGACTGAACAGATTCCTGTATTCTCCTAAGTCTGAGGGATTCCTGGGCTTCTCAAAATTATGAATTCCAGTTATTCTACTGGATTGCTGACTCCCTCCCTCCTTCCACGTCTCTTCCTGGTTCTATTTGCAAGTAAAGTTTGGGCTCATAATGAGTTGAGAAAGTTAATTTTTAATATTCAGAGGCTCTCCTATGCCTTAGGGTAATTTGAGTAAGCATGAGATTCAAACCAGGCACAGGGATCTATCTTTCATTGCTAGCTGCTGACAGCTGACTCCCCTTGAGCTAAGGCCCCACATACCCTTAATGCTGAGAAGTACTCATTCCCCGTTGGATAGATGGAAACATTTCATTCCTAGAGTGGAGATGAGCTCCCCTGGACCTGAAAACCACATGGGGCTCTGTCTAACATTGTGTCCTATCTTACGATCTGATTTCAGAATGAAGGATTTGGAAAGCTGCTTCGACATCGCTACTCTTCAAAAATACGCTTTTGTATTTTAGTACCTAAAATTTTAGTACCTAAAAAGTTAGTGCTCATTGTTCTCATTGACCTTGCTCCATTCAATAAAGTAGGGAATCCAGATTCTAACAGTGTACATTTCCCCTTAGCCGACTTAACAAAGCCGTTACAGTTTCGAAGGGAAGAAAATGCAACATGTAGGCATTTTAAAATTTTTCCTAAATTTGTTCTAATACGGAAGAGATTCTCCTCTCTCCCCAGAAATCTGAAGAGTCTCTTACTTGTGGGGAGTTAACAAAATTGGAACACAGCAGATCAATTTAGATTTCCTTGGTCATGAATCCTAGCCTCTTTTGATAGCTACGTTTCTCTTTCTACTGGATCGGCTATTCATTTGATTTCATTGAGAATTTTCTGAGTGCTTTTTCTTCATCTCAAAGAGGCTCTGGGAAGATGCAGCGCTGCTTAGTGATGTCAGTCACAGTCTCAGCAAGCCAGGTGCATGCTAGACACTAAAACACGCTCATTATCTTTCCTATAATCTACTGCCTTGTTCTCGCAGAAACTCAAGACCTAAGTGGCTCCTGGTTGTAATGAAAAGAGTGATCATCAGTCCTTTTTACATCTGACGCTGGGATAATTTTCTTAGGCATATTTGTTCTCAACTGCTTTTTAAACCAAGAGCCGGCATTCAAACAGCAGTCTTCCTTTATGGAGATAATCTAGTTCATGTTTCAGCTATCAGCAGTCTTAAAAGCTGAAAATGAAATGCTTATAGCAAACAGCTCGGTAAAATCGGCTGTTGCTTTGTGACCGTTGCTGGTGGTATTAGTAGTCAACTCAAAGGGAGTCGTTACGTGGTACAAAATCAATCCAGTTTTCACAACATCTGGGTCGAAGCCCCTCACCTGTGGCCTCATGGCTCCATCAGTGGCCTTCCCGTGGCCACCTGTATTTATTTCCGGCCACATCTTACCCTCTATGGGTAAGCAGACTCCTGTATGATTTGACAGCTCCCCTTTGCTGCTCCTTAGATACCAGATGCCCCAAACTTGGGATCTCTAAAGCTGAATTGACTTTCCCTTACTTGTCCCTATCACCTCATCCTTAGATTTCTTAAAATCACTGTCCTCACTGTCCCTTCTTAGCCTCCCAGACACACCTGAGGGGCACCTGTGATTTATCCCATAAGCAGGCTTAGAGGAATCCTATCACAGGCTGGTCTCTCCCCCTTCCTTAGTATCCCCCTTTCAGTCCACTTGCCAGGGTCCACTGATGGGTGGGTTCATTCATTCACTCATTGTCTATTCAATACCTGTGCTGTCCCATGCACTTTACTAGAAAACAGGAACACGGTGAACAAAACAGACTCAAACCCTGCCCTCGTGGGGCTTAAGGTTTGTAGGGGAGAACTGACTTTCGGCTCGTGAGAAGCACAGTCGAGAGTGATGAGCAATATCATAGGTACGTTTATGCATATCTGAGTACGTCGTTCCTCAGTAGTTTCATTTTGGGGACAAAATCCAAACTCCTTAGCCTGTTTCCTAGGCCCTTCATGAACTGACTGGGACCTGCCGATATGCTCACGGATCCCCGTGCTCCTTGTGCTTCCTAGCCTTCGGGTCTGGGCTTCTTGGTCCCTTGTTTCTTGGGCAAACTTCAATATGGAGCTCAAGCACGGCCACTTCTTACGAGCCTTTCCTGATTTCTTACGTATGCTGTTTCTCTTTTGCGCCCCCATAGCCTCTCTCTGCCCCATCACTGACATTTCACCTGCACGATTTTTAAAATTTTCCTCTCCAGTAGGTTCTGAGACCTTGGGGACAGAAATGATGTCTTCTACCATTTTTTTATTGTTATGTTAATCCCCATACATTACATCATTAGTTTTTGATGTAGTGTTCCATGATTCATTGTTTGTGTATAACATCCAGTTATGTCTTCTACCATTTTATCCTTAGAACTTAGCATGACATAGGCCATGTACATGGCAGGTGCTCGGTAAATCTAATGGTGAGCGCTGCCTACGGATGGAAACATTGCTTTGAGGTGGATGTGTGTCCGAGATCTGATGAGTGAGATTTCTGTCTTCGCTGGGCTCTTGGCCTCCGTGGCATTTGGATTTTCTGATTCTAAATTGTCACTGCTTGTTTTCCATTACACAATTATTTATTTTTACCAAGCTCCCAAATGTCTTAATTGGGCCTGTCCTAGGTTATGAATTCTATTTCTGAGTGTTGGAGAAGCTGCGCAGTTTGACTCAGTGGGGTATTTTATTTTATAACTCGTTAATGTTTGCCATCCTGTGTACTCAGATATTCAATATCAGCTGTCAGCTACCACTGGGATTGATCCCGCAGACCATTAGAATGCACTTTCCGCGCCGCGTTAGCCCTATGCCAAGAATCGGGGGAGCGAGCCAGATCCAGCGGCAGACGGGGACCTCGTGCTTCGCCTGGTGTCTGTACGCCATGGGCAAGGAAATCTAGTCCCGTCTTTTTTCTCCAAAGAAAGAAGGGGCTTGAGTGTTACTTTGGCTCATGCAAAGTATTGAAATTAAATTAAGCACAACAGAGGAAATCCTGAGGTTACCCATAAAATGGAAATCTCCTTCCTACTGAGCGCAAATCTGGCCGCCTTGTATGTTCTCTAGGGTCACGTGCTTCGCATAGTGACTTTCTGCAAGCTTTTATTGAGCTTTGACTGCGCGTGTGTCTTGCGTGAGGCACCTGGGACAACCAGAAATGAGCCAAGGAGGCGACCGTCCAGATAAATAGATGCTCCGAGCACAGGGAGTTTCATGGGGCTGTTGGCCCAGACCGTGCTGTATGCTTTTTGTTCTGCAGAACTCTAGAGGAGGACCCACTGTCCTGGAGGGTTAAGTCGTTTAGTTTAATCCTGAGGGGATAAGCAGATGCTCTCGCCAGGGCCTGGCATCTGGGACTGTCAACAGCTATTACCGAAGGGACGCGATGAGATGGAATTAAAATTAGCCCGTGCAGAAAGAACACGGGAACCATCAGCGAGATGCATGCTTTTGTCCTGGAAATAAATGGGAAACACTCTGCTATCCGGTCAGCTTTCTCTAAAAAGAGCAGCAGTGTCCTGCGTGCTCTCCACCGTGCCATGGCCACCTGAGGGTTACTGGGGCCAGGTCACCAGCCATGCGAAGCTCCAGGTCGGCTCTCGTATCTTCATGGCTCAGCAGACATTGATGTTTTGTTTGAGTGTTTGAGGCTCTGTGCGCAGCGTCCTGGGTGTGTCACAGGTGAACCCAAGGGACGAGTTTGCTGTCTCTGTGGAGCGTAAAACCTCCTGGGGTGATGAAGCTGGGGAGGTGGCCTGGAGGAACACACGGCCCGCTTGTTTGTGACAGAGAAGAAGAGAATTCAGTGTTTGCTGAATAAACTACTTCTTCTTTTTTTTTTTTTTAAAGTAAGCTCTGTACCCAACGTGGGGCTTGAACTCAGGACCCCAAGATCAAGAGTCAAATGCTCTACTGTCTGAGCCAGCCAGGTGCCCCATGTTGAATAAACTTCTTGACCCAGAAGTGAAGTGTTTGTCACACACATATACCCACACACATTCATTTTCACACCTTACTGTAAAGCCCTCTGATGTAGACGTATACTGTGAGCATTTCTATTTTTTTTAAGGGAGAGAAGACAAGGAACCCCAAACCTTTGGGGGATCCCCTCATTGTATACCCCTGAGGGGGGAGCCAAAGTCCCACCTCTGCAGCCCAGTGGGGCAGATGCATCCCCTCCTTAATGCAACACAAGGGAGTGCTTCAGAGAAGGAACTAGTTGAGGAATTAGTGAACCTAATTTTCAGTCCGGAGCTGAATACGCAGAACTGTATTGTCCTAAATTAATTTGCTTTGTATATATTAAATGGTTGTTTTATGGCCTGTAACTTACTTGAGTCTTCCTCTTGATGTTTACATCACATGAATTTCATTTTGAGAGAATTCTGCTTTGTAAAGGACCAACCCAAATATTCAAAAAGAAACTCCACAGGTAAATGTATCGATCACCTACTATGTGGTAGCTGGGCCCTGGGGATATAACAATGAACCAAACAGACGTAATACTCGTGCCCCCATGGAACTTATATTCCAGTAGAAAAAAACAAAACCAAGTACATGCCAAGTGAGAGTAAAGGCAAAAAGGAAAAACAAGTGTGTACAGTGGTATATGTTTTTATGTCCATATTTTATATAAATGTATTATGGAAGCCTCTGATAACATGACATTTAGAGGCGCAGGGGAAGTGAGGGAGTAAGTCCTACATTTTGGGGTGAGTCATTTCAGAGAGCGGGAGGAGGATGTGCAAAGGCCCTGAGGTAGGAGTGCGTTTGATGTATATGAGAACAGCAAGGTAGCCACAGTAGCTGGAATAGAATGAGTGAGAGAGGAAATGGGTGAGGTGCCCAGAGAAATAACGAGGGGTCTGGTAGACCAGGTAGATATTATTCTGAGTGGCGTAATTTGACTCGGCCCCATACGAGGACCATGCCTGCTGCGGAGTTGAGCGGACTGCAGTGGCTGGGTGAGGAGGCCAATTAGAAAGCTGCTGTGGTACTCCCCAGGGACTGGGGGTAGCACTTCGTGGTTGGGTCCCAGATAGGTTTTGAAAGGTAGTGCAGAGTGGATTTGCTAAGGAATTGGATTTGGGGGGTGAGAGAGGAGTCAAGGATGACTCCGGGGGGGTGGGGGGTGGCCTGAGCAGGGGGCAAAGTGGAGTTGACGGTTATGAGAAGGGGAAGACCACGCAGAGTGTGTGAGAAGAATGTTAGCCCCTGATTCTTCTCTGATCTCTTTGCTCTATAGCAGAGGAACTTGGAATTTGGAAGGATGTACATCTCTGAGAGCGGAAGTGAATCTTACAGTTGGCTAATTTTTGGGATGATCTGGGTCTGTGAAGTTGGCCTTAGCTTTCCATCGCGGGCAGGGTTCTGCGGCCCTACTGTGTGTTGCGGGTGGTCCTACTGTGTGTTGCAGGTGGATCCCAGGCTTGCAGAGTAACCGTCATGACGGGCGAGTTGCCGCCAGTGGCCCTTTCCGTTCCAGCCGGAGCGCGTGGGACACATGCCGTGTCCCCACGCTGAGCAGCGCGCTCGGACCTCTGACGGGCTGTGACCCACACCCCCACCTCAAGGCGAGTCCCCTTTTACCACCATCCACCTTCTCCCTCCATCGGGGCGGCCCAGCCTGCCTCCATGGAGGTCTCAACTCCCCAGTCCTCGGTGACCCTGCCGCGTCTCTCTGGATCTGTGTAAATGCCACCACCTCTTCACAGTGTGGCCCAAGTACGCGGCAGCATTTTCTCCTCGGCGAGTGATTGTCTCTGAAGGCCTGGAGACAAAGCCTTGTTTGAGGAGAGCCGTTGGGGGGTGAACAATAGCTTCTGTGTTCTTTACGAGAACCTCTGGAGAGAGCAAACAAACTTGGGTGGGTGGACATTGAAAAGGCTTTTCCTAGAGTAGGAAGCAAAATGTAATTCTCCCCCCGTCACGCCTTCTCTGTTGACCTTTCCTGCTCCTTAACAAAGTGTAGCGTGTGCCCTGACGTGTGATTGTCCAAATGTCCCCACAGCCACTTCGGTGTGCCTTACACGCTGTGCGTAATTTATTTTTATTTTTAAGATTTTATTTGAGAGAGCCCACGCGCGAGGGAGGGGAGGTGCAGAGGGAGAGAGAAAATCTCAGGCCGTCTCTGCACGGGGCACGGAGCCCAACGTGGGGCTCGATCTCGGGACCCTGGGATCATGACCTGAGCCGAAATCAACAGTCGGGCGCTCCGTCGACTGAGCCACCCAGGTGCCCCTGCTGTGCATAAGTTAAAAAGTACTTGTTTGTCACTCAGGTGGGGGAAAGAAGACTCCCTGAACTCAGTGTCTAGTGTCGGTATTTTTAACTAGAAATCTGGAGTTTTAATCGGTCTTCCATTTTTCCATTGAATTGACTCTTAACGTTTTCTTCAATTAGGGGCATGGGGACTCTGAGTGATGGAAGATGCTAGTAAGTCCTTGGCATCAGTGAAGTGGGGTGGGGGAAAGATGCCGGGGGTGGGGGGAAGGTATTTGCTGAAACTTGGTGGCCGAAATAAAGTGATCCTACATGTATGTCGTGGTCTGGAAGAGTACCATCCAGTACCGCAGTCACTAGCCACATGTGTTTGCTTAATTGAAATTAAATCTAATTAAACACACAGAGTTGCGCTGGCCGCTTCCAAGGGCTCAGCAGCCATGTGGCTCACGGCTACTGTAACAGCTCAGATACGGAACATTCCCTTCATTGTAGAACATCATGTCCGATAGTACTGGTCTAGAATAGAAAATAATCATCTATGATAAATTATCCTGCATTTCACTCATTGCCATCAGCCCAAGGCCTGAGGGTGGAAAAGTGCCAAAAGGCTCAAAGAAAATTTCTGTTCTTCTAAAATGGCATTAAAATGGTGTGGTCTCAGTGGTGGTGCCCGTGGGACTTACTTTTGCATCCTGTGGTTTTGGGCCTTCCTCGTGCTTGTAACTCTGCTTGAGGACAGTGATGAGTTACTCACATGGGTAACATGCTCCCTTCTTTCCAAGACACTTAAATAGAAATGTAACCTGTTTTAGTAAGAAAGTAATGGAGTGGTTTAAATCCCTGAGGTCATAAGATACAGGAATGAAAGTAGAAGCACAGGTGGGGGAAATTTTTAAAGTCCTACCTGTATCGTGTTCCTCCGACTCTAAATAAAAGCTAACCAGATGGGGGCGCCTGGGTGGTGCAGTCGGTTAAGCCTCTGACTCGGTTTCAGCTCAGGTCATGATCTCACGGTTTTGGGAGCGGGGAGTCTGCTTGAGATTGTTTCCCTCTGTCCTTACCCCTGGTCATACATGGTCGGTGTGTGTGTGTGTGTGTGTGTGTGTGTGTGTGTGTCTCTCTCTCTCAAATAAGTAAATCTTGGGAAAAAAAAAATTAAGAGCTAACCAGATGGAAGGATCTTTCCTTAACTTGATTGTGGATTGCTGCCACATTATTGTCTTACTTATCACTTATGTTTAAATGGAGTCAGTTTTGTTTTCTCGTATGAAGAGCAGGCAGAGGGCGGTTACCGTGCGTTTGCTTAGGCCAGGCATGCTGGATAAATATTGACTAAGCTGACGAGGCCTGTGAGAGCAGGTCTGGGTTGGGGGTGCTCGGGAGTAGGTGACATTCCCCTCATAGCAGAGCTGCCTCACCTCCCTGCTGCCAGGTAGCCCAGGAGGCCTGAGCTTAGACTTCAGACGAGGTGACTGCAGCTACCTGGTGGAAGGTATGGTGACCTCCAAAGCGAGACCACTAAGGAAATGTGACCCTTCTCTGAGGTGCCAAGCCTCGGGTGGCCCCAGAGCCCATGGCACATCTTCGAGGTGTAATGCAGTTCAGCCACGGAGAGGTTTGGAAGCAGGGATGAATTCCACACGACGGGAGATGCCGTCAGGATAAGGAATTGAAATCTCTGAGTTCACAGCTTATCAAGAGTGTGTGCTGAAGTGAAGCCTGGCGGCTGTTGTAAGGACAAACAGCCCAAGGAAGGGCCTGGAGGAAGGCAGAGCGAGGGTTTAGTCCGGGTAGCCCGGGCCGGTGGAGAAGGGAGCCTGTGCAGCTTTCTGTCCCTGTGGCTGAGGGGCCCTAACGCGTCGCTTCACTAGGACGGCCATTTTGGGTACCCAGATCTTTTGTTCATGGCCGGGTTTCCAGATGTTTTGTGGGCTGGGAGGTAAATGTGGTGATCCCTCGAGACAGGCTGCCCTTTATAACTAGATTTACTTTGTAAAGAGTGTAAGTAGAGAGAAATCCAGCTTAGGAAATTTCTGTAGCCTTGAGCTGGTTGCCCCAGATTTGATCATTCTCAGCAAGCTGAGCATCTCTCCTTTCCTGAAAGGACAGGATAAATGCCCGTGTTCGACGAGGGCATCATTTGGCCGCAGGGTTGGCTCCCTCAGCTCTCCTGTGACCGTCGGCCTCTCCCTCAGGGAGGGCTGTGGGGAGACAGCGCCGGGACGCTTACGTGACTTACGTGATGCTCGTCACGAGCACCAGGGAAGCAGCGAGCTTTCAGAGCACCTGCCTGAAAGAGGGCACATGATTGACGACCTCAGAGACTCATCCATCGTGCACCCGGTATTGGTGATGAGGATCAAATACTGGCAAATACGTTTTAGAGTATTTTTTATACACTTTATTTGTATCATGCCGGGCAGTTGAGTTTTCCTAGATGTCCTATTACTTAATTGAAAAACAGAAACCGGGGCACCTGGGTGGCGCAGTCGATTAAGCGTCTGACTCTTGTTTTTGGCTCAGGTCATGATCTCAGGGTTATGGGGATCGAACCCCAAGTCAGGCTCCATGCTCAGCGGGAAGTCTGCAGGAGATTCTCTCTGCCCTTCCCCCAAATAAATAAATAAAATGTTAAAACAAAACAAAACCAAACCAGAGGGGTGAAGGCAGCCCCCTCGCAACTCTTCTGTGTGAGTCATAGGGGAAGTCCTAATGAAGCAGACACAAACCCGGCCCTTGGCATGAAGGTGAATTCGTGGTATTATGTTCAAAGGTTAGTACCAAGGGCTCTTTTAAGGTGAGGGTTTTTTTTTTCCCCTCCCTCATTTTTTCTTTCTCTTTTGGCAGGAGTGAAAAGCATTTCATTCTTTCCCTAAAATTTATGTCCCCAGACGTTTTTTGTAAATCAACTTGTACTTACCTAAAAGGCTATATTGTTGGTTTAAATGAATGGAATCAGTGTTTTGGGCTTCTTGCTTGGTATAAATTGGTACTCTTTCCAAGTAGTTCTAGTGAGTGGTTCTTTTTAAAGTGGTGTTAAATTATGGGGCAGGAGTCCTAAATTTCCTAAATTGATTTTGATTCTGTTGCTGAGCCTGGTTGATTCATGGTGGCTGACGGAGCACTGCGTTGAAAGAGAGAAGGCAGCTCCGTCAGTGGTATCCTTGTGGGACGTGGGAAGGACAAAGGGGCAGTAGATGTGACCCAGGTCTGCTGACCTTGTGACCCGGGGAGTGCCGGCCATTTAGATTTCTGAAAGTTTGCTGGGTCACTACCTCAGAATCACCTGTTCTGCTTATCAACTCCATATCTGTGCATAAAATGACCTGCAAAAGCATTGAAGCTCTTCAGATAAACATAATCACGCAGGACGCCCCCTCTCCCCCCGCAGTGGGCTGGCTGGGTGATTCAGTACGTGAAGCTTCTTTGAGTTGTTGATCTTGTCCAGCAAAGCATCATGGTCTCAAAGAATATGTAATAAAGAGACTTTCATAATTTTTTCCCTACCCAGTCTATCCAGAAGTGAAGGTCACTTTGGATTTGTTAGAATCTGCATTAATTAGGATACTTTGCATATCAATTTGCATATCATAGCAAATAACCATTGCTAGAATTCTCTATGTTCTAGTGAAGAGCTGTATCTGAAAGATAGGAGTATGTGTGTATGTGTTGATCTGAGAGCCTTTTTTCCCCATTCTTTCTTTTTTTTTCTTTTTCATTTTTAAAACTGATACACAAAATTAAGGGGAAATAATTGCTATTATTCAAAGCCCAGCAAAGAGCCCTGAATGTGGATGAGCTGGTGGCTGCTGGACCTGTAGCCCAGAGATTGTCCACGCTAACTGCATAATAATCTCACCTGGGGAGCTTTCTGAAAAAGAATACTGATGCCCAGTTCCCACACCAGGCTAGTTGAATCAGAATCTTTGTGGGTGGGACCCAAGCATTGATAACGCTTTTTTAAAAAAAGGTAATTCTTTATCTTTTTTTCCCAAACTTTTATTTAAATTCGAGTCAACATATTGTGTAGTATTGTTTTCAGAAGTAGAATTTAGTGATTCATCACTTACATACAACACCCAGTGCTCATTACATCATGTGCCCTCCTTAATGCCCATCACCTAGTTACCCCGTCTCCCCTCCCACGTCCCCTCCAGCGACCCTCAGTTTGTTCCCTGGAGTTAAGAGTCTCTTAAGGTTTGTTTTCCCTCTTCCCTTTCTCCCTTTTTTCTTTTACCCCTTCTAAAATTCCACATATGAGTGAAATCATATGGTTTTCTCTTTCTCTGACTTATTCCACTTAGCATAATACACTCAAGCTCCATCCACGTCATTGCAGATGTCAAGATTACATTCTTTCTATATATAGCTATATATAATGGAATATTACTAACAATATATTACTATATATTACTAATTATTAATCATATTAATAATTATATTTCATTGTTATGTAAATATTAATATTACTAATATTAATAGCATTACTAATAATATCACACACACACACACACATATGTATCTCTCTCACATCTTTATCCATTCATCAGTCGATGGACATTTGGGCTCTTTCCATAGTTTGGCTGTTGTTGATAGTGCTGCTATAAACATTAGGGTGCATGTGCCCCCTCGAATCTGTATTTTTGTACCCTTTGGGTAAATACCTAGGAGTGCACTTGCTGGGTTGATACATTTTTTTAAAGCTCTGCATTGTTTGAGAGCAGCTGCTCCAGCAGATCTGTTTTGTCTTCCACTTCCTTCTCTGTAAACACCCATCATCCACTGCAGGTCAGACCTCCCTTGATCTGGCCCATCTCCCTCACCAGCCTCAGCCCCCATCACTCCCCAGATGCCAGACACACCCAGCCATGAGGTCCTGCCCATTTTTTCCCCTCTGCCTTTGTATTTGCACGCGCTCGTCCTTCTGACTTCACTGCTCTTTTACCTCTTCCCATCCCAGTTCTCTGCACAAAATTACCCTCCCTCTAAAAATCTGGTTCAGTGCTCCTTTCCTTGAGAACACCCTCTTCCTCCCTGAGGCTGACTTGGCATTCTTCATTCTCACCGCTGCTGGAAGACAGGGACCTCTTCACTCCTCCACACCCAGCCCAATCTATGCTCCAGAAAGCATTTGCTAATCAACGAGTGCATTGGCAGCAGTAACAACCTGCCTTCTGAGGTTCTGAGCCCTGTTCAAGTGCTTCAAAACTGTAAAGCATTTTACAAATAGACAGTGGTTTGTGATTATTGTTGATTGGGATCTTTAAACGACAGCAAATGACCATTTGTCATGTTCCTGTAGACTGTACTCTTCTTCAAGTCAGCATTTGGGACCCTGTGCTTTATTTATTGTTGAGAATACAGTCTGGTTGCCCTGGGGGCGCATGGCACAGCCCTCCCCCCAAGAAGGACGGGATGTGGGGTTTCCCCTGCAAAGTGCAGCTCAGCTAATCAACTGGACTAATGAGATGATGTGTTTGCCTTGGGCAGCATCTCTGTAATTCCAAAACCTGGCCCAAATAACCAAGCTGCCTGTGAACTTTTATTATGTGCACTTACCTCTCTCAGAGCCATCTGTGAGCGTGGTTTTGTGAAGCAGTTATATTGCAGGTATGCAGTAGAGGATGAAGTAATGGCTTAATTATTTGGTGAAGCCACAGACATTTTGGACCCGACTAGCTTCACAAACTTCCCAGGCTTGCTTCATGCTATTTTGTTCTTTGGAATTTTAACACAACCTAGAGCGAGAGAATTGTTGGGACTCCAGCCAGCTGTGTGGACAGTAATTTTTTAAAAGTCAGTGTGTTCCATGTTTTAATCATAGGAAGGTCTGCCTGATTCTCTTTTATTACTGCTGCGGGGGAGGGGCTTGGAGTGGGAATGTGTGTTCCTGAATGGTCGGAAGTGTAAGCAGAATTTCAGAATGTATGAGTATTTGGGAGAAGAAAGCCTCTTTTCTTTCATCAGATTCTCAAAAGGGTCCTGTGGAACCCCTCCCCCCAGAGGAATTGAGAGTATTAAATGTTGTTTTATGTTTCTTTGAAGTTGACAGTAGTATCTAGGAGTTAAAGATAGATCTTGAATGAATTCCTTGTCTTTTTCAATGGCTCAGAAGTAGATGATTAGCCAGTTCATTTCTAAATTATCCACTCTCCTGTATCTTGTTTGCCGTCGTCCTTTGCATTTGCATTTTGACCTTGACATTTCTGATGAGAACAGGCAGAGAGGTGGAAAATGAAATGAACCACAAAAACAGGATGCTAGGAAAAAGGGTGGTCCAGGATTTGTGTGTGTCAGGCCATCCAGGACTGTGATGGAAATGCACCCCCACCCCCAGAGCTGTGTTACTCAGTGGCGTTGGGTCTACCCTATATACCTGTCATGTACTAAGCATTTTGTATGAACTTTCATCTTTAGCCGTCATACTGGCATTTTGAAAGAGGCCACATTTTGCCCATTTTACACTGTCACTCATGTTGAGACATCTTGCAATATGGGGACTGCACTGGGGTGGCCCACACCTGCACAGAGATGGGGCTTGGGAGATGTTTGTCAAATTTAACTGACTAGCATAGAAAAACCATTCCTTAAAGCGGTAAATAGAGCCTCTCACGGAACTATGCTTTGTATTTCTTTTTGCGTCGGCTTGTACGAAAGATCTTGTTAGAACGCAGCAATCAGCTTAATTCCTTCTGGCTTACCCATGGTTTTCAATTATTTGAGTTAATTCTGCCAGCCATTCCCCGCAATATGGCAAACTGCTTGTTTTTATCTGTGTCAACGCTGTTGACCTTTGATGCGGAGTCTTTTCTTCATCAGACACTTTTTAATCCTCCTGCCTTCTAGGAGCTTGGAGCATAATAAGGGGGCTTTCTGCTGTTACAGCACCGTGGAGTGGGTGATAATGTGGGGCTGCAGATGAGGGGTGTCCCACCTGCTGGTGAATGACTATGCTGTTTCTTGCTATGATGCTGAAATCTGAAGGAACTACATAGTGAGCAGGCGTTAGGAACTGATTTGGCTCATACACTAAACTGTGTGCTTCTATCAGAGTTTTCAGACTTCGTGCTCAATGAGACTAGCACGTTGTAAGTAGAGTGGGTTGCCAAACGCAGAGGCGTCCTGCTCGGATGCCATCTGGCTGAAGGGATGGAATGGAAAAGCGTGGGTTTGGTTGGGGGTGCCGTGAGCAGGCCTGGGCATTTCAGCCACCACAATTCACAGCTTCAGAAAATGCTGATTTTAATTCTGAGTAAGGAAGTAATACCTATTCCTGTTTGTTTGTTTTTTTTTTAATTGAACCCAAAGAAAGTAAAAAAAAAGGGGGGGGGTAAGGAAATTCTACCATGCATAGTTGACCATTGTTATGAAATGTTTTTCTGTGCCTGCAATATCCTATTAATATTGACCTTTGCTTTCGTAAAGCAGCCTTTTCTCTTGACACCTGCCCTATCTTGTGCTGAGAATTAGTTACCAGCCAAGAGACATAAAAGCATGCTCTGGATGGCTCCATTTGAAAGGTGGATCCCGCAGGTGAAGTGCATGAAAATAGGGCTGCCTGTGGCAGTGAGAACTTGGACATCATACATTCAAATGATCTTTCTTTGCCTCTTCTCCAAGAGCCTCCCAAGCTTTGAGCTTTGTGGCTCTTCTCCTGGAAAACTACATAATTGCTCAAGAAGGAAAAATATTCATAGAGATAAGGTTTGGGCCCTCCCAAACTACAGTAAGGTTTTAACTCCTTACAGTAATAATCCACTTGGAAACCTGAATTCACAAATTATAAGAACTCTACAAAGATCCTAGGTTTTGAAGCTCCTTCGTTTTTTTTCTTTTCTGTGAATAGCCTTGGCAAGAAATATCATTCTGTTTGAGAATTTAAGAAACTAGTAACACAGAGTTGTTTGGAATGGTGTCGCGTGAAGCACAGAAAGGCAAAGGTGTGCTGATCATCGCTGTTTTAATGATATGTGCGTTTGATTCTAGTTCTTTACTACCTGTAAACCGTTCTTTGTTGATACATTTTTGCTTGTTTCCTGCTTCCCAGGTTATCCGCTGTTTCGTCTACCCTGCTAATCAGTTGGGACTAAAATGCTCCAGGGACGCTGAAAACCGCTCTTTTGTTCTGATGTCACCTTTGAATGGTGTCTAATGTTACCCTTACCCCCGAATAATCTTTGAAGAATTTATGACTAAATTCCTTCTAGGTCCCCACAGTATACCAAAACCCCACCAGACTCAGATTTTGACCACACCCTTGCCCTGAGAGTGCTGTATCCACATTAAGATATTTAATCAAGACTGGGTCTTCAGGTAGCAAGCGCCTGAGGAAGGAGAGCGTGGCCCATGCTACCATACTGCTCAGGTTTTCTTGTAAGTCACTTGGCAATCACTGGCAACATTTCCTTAGGGTCCTGGCCCACTGTTAGGCGCGTGGACCCTGTATCTCTCCAGATTTGATAGCAATCATCCGAACCACATCTTACGATTTTTTTTTTTTAAGATTTTATCTATTTGAGAGAGAGAGAGAGAGCGAGTGCACACGCGCACAAGTAGGGGAGACGGGCAGAGGGAGAGGGAAAAGCGGGCTTCCCTTGGAGCAGGGAGCCCGATGCGGGGCTCGATCCCAGGACCCTGAGATCATAACCTGAGCCGAAGGCAGACGCTTAACCGGCTGAGCCACCCAGGCGCCCCCCACATCTTATTTTTATAGGCCCCTCTATGAATGGCTGTTTGAAGGGAGATGGGCAAATGCTTGGGATCCCTCCTTGTAGAGCACCCAGGATTTGTGTGCATTACATTCTTTTTTGAATGGGCTGATTTCCAGAGGAAATGTTATAGTCAATAAAATAGAAATTTTATAAATATATACAAAATATATTCTATAAATGTAAACTATTTTTGCTTTCCTGCCTGTTGGCTTTATCAGATCTGCCAGCCTCAGTAGCGGGGAAAGCCACTTTCCCACTTGTCCAGATGGGGCACCTCTCCCCTGTTCCCTCTGTACTTACCGGAAAAAAAAAAAAAAAAAAAAAAAAGTAGCACCAAACAGCATTACTAATACTGTTTTATTTACCAAGTAATGGTTTTGAAATATGTATGATGCTCTTAATATTCTTTGAAAAAAGACTTCTCCAAAGGTATTGGCCTGCTCAGGTACCACTGCTTTTGGTTCCTGTGTTGCCAATAAGTAGTGGGTTCAGTAACCTTGGAGAGTTACTCTTTAAAGGACTCTGTTAAACTCCTCCTAAACGATGGGCCTTGGCCTAGATGATCTCCCAGGTCTTCCCAACCCTGAAATCGATGATTCTGTAGTGGGTGCCGACCAGGGCTCTGCTCCTGGGGAGCATCTGACAATGTGTGCAGATGGCGTGGGTTGTCTTCTAAAGGCATCCAGCAAGTACGGGCCAGAGATGCCGCTGACCCAGTGGCCATACACGGGACAGCCCCCGCAACAAGGAATTATCCCCCCCCCCCCCCAATGTCAGTGGTGCCGAAGCGTTGAGAAGCTCCCATATGGAGGGAGCAGGAGGAGGTGTGGTGACCTGGCTCCTGGCCTTCTTGCTGCACTTTCTTTCTTTCTCTCTGGTTTGTGTGACCCCTTCAGCACTCGTTTACCCCCTGAAAGTTCTCTCGGTGAAGAGTTGCAGGAGCTGGTTTCTGGGGTAAGTGTGATGGGCCTGATTCAAGTCTGAAGGGCCTGGTTCAAGGAAACAGAGCCTCTGTTGTGTGGGGCTGGGGGCCAGTGTGAGGAGCCTGAAGTCACCACGGACGTGGAGGTGTCGGTTTTCTGAGCCACGTTAAAGATGTGTGGCCCATTTTACTCTCTTTATTTAGAATTTTCCTGGCAGTGACTTAGAAACTCGGCATTTGTGTACTTTTCCAGTTTCCAGGACATTCCTGGGACTTGGATTCCTGTTGAAAGCTTAGAGTTTTCTAGACTATAGCATGTCATTTAATCTTCCTAGGGGCTGATGACTGACGAGCAGGCATGACAACAAAATAAAGTAACGTGACTGTTTAAACCTTTTTGGTGGGCTTTTGCAGGGTGGCGGGGCCGGGGGTTGGGGGGGGACAAGCCAAGAAATGATGGTACGTTGAAAACACACAGAGGAATACTTAACTGGCCTTAGGGAGCAGATGTCTTCATTGTTTATTTAAGTGCACATGTACTTGGTGGCATAGGGCCTGGACCTCTTTAAAAAGCAGAAACTGAAAACTGTGCTCTGAGCGAAAGCGGGGGGCCTGGGTGGGAAGGGTGCCCAGAGCAACCTCGTTAATTTGGGTGACCAGATTTCACCAACAACACACATCGGCCTGGCTGGAGCCGTTGAGCACAAACACTGTTTTCCCTAAGGAAGCCGGTTTCTTTTAAGGAATACTTACCGTAGACACACCTTAATTCTGACCCCATATACAGACCCTCTCTCTACCCTCCTTGAGCTCCCCAGCTGAGAAGCAGGAGGGCAAGAAGGAGCTTCCCATGCCTTGGGTTCAGCTGCCACATTCTGGCACGAAGTCCGCTCTTACCCTAGTGTTTGACGGAAAGCTGTAATCACGCCTCCGGAATAACAGAGCTAGTGCACTTACAGAAATGCGTGTCTCCCACCTCTTTACAATCCTGGGAGGGCCGACGGCCAGTGTCTGCTTTCATTTCGCCTCTATTAAGGAACTAATTTGTACCTCATGCTCATTCCTTCACTCCCAGGAATGCGCTTGCTGCATGCCCCCCACCCCACACACAGTTGTTTTGTTTTTTTTAACCACTGCGGTCACGAATGGCCAAAGATGGGCATTTTTGCCTTCCCTGAACTACTTCTCCCTGAACGCAGGCAGGTCTAGTTTGCCAAACCATCATCCTTTATGGACAGGCTCAGGCAAACGCCATCTCTTTTTTCCCGGTACTAGAGTTCTCTAGACAGAGAAAAGGTGAGATGAAGAGTAAGGAGGAACTTGAAGATCTCATGAGGGTGAAAATTGAACAGTTCTCTCGCTGAGAGAGAATAAGGGAGCCGAGTAACTGGTTCTTTTTGACCCCTCAGGATGGGGCTGGAGACAGGAGTAGTCTGACCCGAAGCTGAGGGTGCCTTGAAATCAAGGTGAGTGAGATAGCTGTCTTTGGTAAATGAGAGAAGAGGTGTCAGACCTTGGTGTGGCTGGGTAGTCATCTGCTCCACGCCTGGAGGTGACCAGTTGGCTCGGGTGGGATTTTTGATTTCCCTTGGATGGGTTCTCTGGGTAGCTGGCTCTTGATTGGAAAGGCTAGCTTTTCATTGAAAAATCAGTGACATTTACCCTGATGGGACATGTTCAACATGTATGAACCTCAAGAACCATTATGCTAAGTGAGGGAAGCCAGATACAAACGACGAGGTGTTGCTTCCATTCCCGTGAAGTGAGTTTATAGGGGTGGAAAGCGGATGGTTGTCTAGCGCTTTGAGGGGGAGCAGAATCAACTGCGGACTGGCTTGAGGGGATGATTAGGAAAGCCGGAGAGGTTTCACAGCTGGATTGTGGTGATGTTTGCATAGTCCTACAAATTCACTGAAGGTCACTGAATTGAATACTTTACAATGATTGAATTTTATAGAATGTAAATTACACTTCAGTGAAACTGTTAAATTTTTACTCTGATTGGATTTTGTTTGGGGCTTGTTGGTGGAGTACCTACAAAAAGACTTTATGGTATGGACTTGGTCCTCATGATGTTAACTGCGGTTCAGGGAAATGTGTCTGAATGATGCCGTTAACAGTTGGAGCTCTTAAGCAAAGTCCTATTCTGAGCTTGGACCCACCACTTCAGTAAATAGACCCTGTATAATCTTCATTTCGTCTTCTGAAATGCTTAATGTAAAAGAACTCCTAGGGTTTTTGTTTTTTGTTTTTTGTTTTTTTTTTTAAAGACAGGACATACGTTTTTGTGCACAAGAAAATCTTTTGTTCAAGTTAGTAACCTCTATATGTGTAAAAGGAGTGAAATCCTATAGACTCCTGGGGTTGGAAAGGACTTTAAAGGTTAAGAGCTGGAGGACAGACACATGAAGAATAGACGATTAGGAAATTCAGACTCTTGGACTGTATTTGACTAGTGGATTGAAAGACCTCAAAGTTAATGGATGCCTCTTTAATTAGAAAGTTCCATTCATCAGAATGCACTCATTACTTGACCATGGTGGTGGTCTGAATTTAACCGTGAGTCTCGTTTCCCCCTGGTGTTTAGAAAACTCCATACCTAACCACAGTCCCATGTTTACTTTGGGAAATGCTATCATTGTGAGCAGGGCTGCTGAGAGTTGATTTAAGACTGATGAAAACAGAATGTTCGCCCCCCAACCCCCACCAGTAGTTTCATCTTGGTGCACCACTAGTGGGGCCCAACCCCACTTCCAGAAGTTTCTCTCACTGTCCTGGGCTTGATTATGGAAACCAGTGACGTTACAGGTAATGGAATAGGACTTTCTGGCTGCCCAATTGAAGCCTCTCGTTTTTACCCATAGTCACCAGAAGTTTTTCTTATAACTATGATTTTTATCTAAGGACGAGGTGGGCAGAATACTTACTTTTAAAAGGTCATAGATAGGGGCACCTGGGTGGCTCAGTCGTTAAGCATCTGCCTTCGGCTCAGGTCGTGATCCCAGGGTCCTGGGATCGAGCACCGCATCGGGCTCCCTGCTCCACGGGAAGCCTGCTTCTCCCTCTCCCATTCCCCCTGCTTGTGCTCCCTCTCTCGCTGTCACTCTGTCAAATAAATAAATAAAATCTTTAAAAAAATAAATAAAGGTCATAGATGATGAAAAGCTTTTCAAGTAACTTCTGTGGCATAGTTTCATTCATTCATTCCGTCAACAAACATGCTTTGCTGGGTGATGGGTCCAGAAGGATAACACGGTTCTTGCCTTGAGACAGCTCAGGGCTGGTGGTGAGGAGCCTATAGGGTGGTGGAGGGTGGGAGCCCCAGACCTGGAAACCAAGAAGTCAGCCCTGTGTGGTGGGTCGGGGTAGTGCAAGCTGCTTTCAGTCCTGTGGGCATCGTGATTTTAAATGGCATCATCTTTGCAAACTAAAGTGATCGCCTGAGCAATGGTTTGTGATGCTGACCTTCACCTTGCAGGTCGAAGGCCTGCATTTACTTTTCGGTGTTCACCCCCTCCTGCCTGTCATCCAGGCACAAAAAAGTCATGACCTCCACTGGCCTGGCCATAAATTCACAGATAGCAGGTCAGCGGGTTTGTGTTTCGGTCTGCTAGTTAGCACGTAGTTTTCATATCTTTCCATGTAACCTTCAAAAATAAAACATGTGCCACAAAGAAACGTTCTCTAATTTGGCTTCTTTAAACCTTGCTTCTCCGTGGCCGGCATATTCTTTATGTTGTGTAATGAACTCTTGGGGGCATGACTGTGATATTTTTAGCGAGAGAAAGTAGTAGAATTTCATGGTTCTTTATAATTAAAAGAAAGCAGTTGCTAAGTAAGAATTTTTAAATGTCTTTATTCCCCCTAGGAAAAAATCCTTTCTCCCTCCACGAATATTGTTGGCTTATTTGTTTTTATAGGGGGAAAGTGTAATCCTGCTTTGGGCCACCATTTGGGGACCGATCACGTGCCACGCAGGGTGCCGGTTGCTTTAAACGTGTAAACATACGGTGTCTGACCTTTTCCGTGGCCTGGACAGAGGTTGGTTTTGTCCTCATTTCACAGAAGAGCAAACTAGGGCTACACTAGGTAGAATAACTCCAAAGTTGCACAACGAGGCAGGGCCGGAATTTAAAAAGGACGATTGTTCCCTGACCTTTAAAACCTTTTTGTCAAAACATTAAAAATGCTGTCAGTGACATATGCATAGAGAAATGGAGAAAATAGTAAAAGTAATGTTTATGTAGTACCCCATAATTTAAAACATCAGAAACATTTGCGAATTTTAAAACTCATCACAAACTGGGGCGCCTGGGTGGCTCAGTCGGTTATGGGGCTGCCTTTGGCTCGGGTCATGATCCTGGGGTCCTGGGATCAAGCCCTGCATCGGGCTCCCTGCTCAGTGGGGAGTCTGCTTCTCCCTCTCCCTGCCCACCCCATTCGTGCTCTCTCTCTCTCTCTCTCAAATAAAATCTTTAAAAAATAATAAAAAATATAAAACTCATCAGGAGTTGTTTGAACAGCCTTTGTCATGTAATTTATGACACAGAGTGAGTGTCTTTTCTCTGCCTTGGTCACTTGGCCTCCTCCTTAAGGTCTGGATCAGTTTCCAACATTTTCTCCTTTGTATTTGCAGTGTCGTGACCTATGTCTGAGAGTTCCTTTCCTGGGAAGGCCTTTGCCGGCCTCCCCTCCCTTAGGATGCCTTCATCCTTTCTTCACGACCATTTTCTGCATTTATGCCGATAAGTTCACCTTCACTGACTTTTTTTGGCTGCCTATCCCGAAGTTTCTCGAACGTGGTTAGTGCTGAGATTCCGTGCTTGGCTCTTCTGTGACTCCATTTACCTTCAATTTGCATTTCCCTTCGTCCCTTTTCTTTGCTGCACATTCGTTTTTGTTGGCTGCTTTCATTTGTCATGTGTGTGAAGTGTTACGTGGGTTTCTCTCTGGAACCCAGGGTGGCCGCATGGCTGCAGGCTGTCTGTGGGAACAGAGTAGCGCACGTGCGGTGACCCATGGCCCGGAGACTGGGAGAGCAGTGGTGTGACTGGTCCGTGATCACCGTGCGCATCTGTTCTTCACGGAGAGCTCTGTGGCCTCAAGACCTAGCAGCGGGTTAATCACCGCAAAACCCACCATGATAATGGACAAGTGAATCGGGTTGTCAGGAGCCTGGTGGTGGTTAACCAAACTGGGCAAGGCTCGTCCTCTCAGAAATGTGGGGAAGGAGGAAACTGCCTGACCCCCTGCAGTTCTCTAACTTAGGAAGGAGGAGGAAGCGGAGGAACAGGGTCTCCAGCTTGGGTGGTGTCCCGTGTGCTAGATGCTTCTTCACCTGTTGCACTTGGCAGGGAAGAAAATGGAGGTGTTTTCGTCACTCGCTTGAGTGCAGGTAGAAGGTGGAAGGCTAACGATCCAAAAGATCTTTCTTGCTCCAAAAGCCCTGCCTTTTATACTCTACCGCTCTTTGGGAATGAAACCAAACGCTGTGATGGGAAGAGAGAAGGAAGCCAACATTTACTAAATAGTGGGCTTGGGCCACATACTATGTCACTCCTGTTCCTTGGGACCCTTCCATTGTCCCCGTGTTCCAGAAGAAGGAACAATACGAAGCTTGGAGAGGCTACGAGGCTGGTTAATGTAGAGAGTTAGACTTTACAAAGGACAGACTAGTCATCCCTCAGATGACTAACCTGCGTTTATTGGTTTTATTCTACAGTTAATTCTTCATTTATAAAATGTGTTTCAGATCAGAAAGCTGGAAAAGGCAGAGGTTTAGGGTTTAACTTATACACACTGATCTTTTCCCTCAAAAGATAGTTTTGGCTAATAATTGATTTTTGGATTAGCTTGGGAACTTGGCAAAAACTTGTTAGAGATTGAATTTGAATACCTCATATGGATCATGTTATGGATGGAAGGAATCTATAGAACTAATTCCTCATGAAAAGTGTCCTTTCCCCCGAAACATGTCCCTTGCCCTAGGTCCGTCAGCATCTCCCAGCCTTCCCTCCACCTCTGCCTCGTCCTCATCTGCCTCCCTGATTGGCTCTTCCAACCCTAGATGCCCAACAGTGTGGGTGTCCCTGAGGTTTTGTCCTTACTCTAGTTCTAACACTGCAGGCCTCTTGTCTGAGATTTCCACCAGACACACATCAAAGGATTTAACACCAATGTCCGTTCATCCGCACCCTCTTTTCTTCAAGGCCGCACCAAGTCCCAAGGCCTTGTGCTCACATCGGTCTCCTCTCCTAGCGCTCTGTTGAGTTCTTTAGAGCAGCTAACTGGAGATGCTGAGGCCTGTCTCCCTTATGTTTTTGTTACCCTCCCTCCCCGCTCAATTACCCTGCCCTCTGCCAGAGTGAATAGACCCCAAATTTGATAATACTAGTCTCTTGTAAAAACACTTGTCAGTGATTTTTCATTGCTCACAGGATAAAGTTCAAATTACTCAGCAGGTCATACAAGATCATTTACACTAGTCCGACTTCCTGCTGATCTCCCCCCGTTTTTGCACACTGTGTGTCTTTTTGTGGGAAGACTCTGTGAGTTCATGCTTCTCAGCCTTTGTGTGGTCTTCTCCTAGCTTGGACTGCCCTCTCCTTTTCCCTGGATGGACTCCTCTCTGAAGGTTTCCTAGACTCTGAAACCCACAGAATTCATTATAACCTGTTTTCCCCTGTGGTTTCCTAACACGTACATTCCTTGCGTGTCATATGTATCCTAGTGGCTTTGTTCACGTGGCTTTTCCCAAAGGATGGTGTGAGGACCTTGAGGACAATAATGGTCCTATCTGCATTCATCATAATAGTGAGTATTCGGTAAATACTTAGTCATTAGATAGAGATTTCAAGACCATTGCTCATATGGTGCTTGTTAGGGCCATGTCGCGACTACAGGACCAAGTTATATAAAGACGTGCTTTGTTGATCTGGTAGTTGAGAACCATGACTTGGAGGGACTGACAAATCTGGTCCCCACTTAGATGGTATATTGGATGAGCCATGAGTGGAAGATAAAGAGAAAACAGACTTAAAGACTAGAAGAACCCCACTGTCCAATATGGACACATGTCCACATGTGGCTACTGAGCACTTGAAATGTGGCCAGTTCTGAGTAGCTGGGTTGCTCAATTGGTTAAGCATCTGCCTTCAGCTCAGGTCATGATCCTAGGGTCCTGGGACAGAGCCCTGCATCCTCCCTGCACAGCGGGGAGTCTGCTTCTCCCTCTCCCCTAACTCATGCTCTCTCTAATAAATAAATCTTTAAAAAATAATACACCCTCGATTTCAAAGACTTAGTACCCAGAAGCCCCCAAATGTAAAATAACTCCATTTTAAAATATTGATGATAGGGCGCCTGGGTGGCTCAGTTGGTTAAGCGACTGCCTTCGGCTCAGGTCATGATCCTGGAGTCCCGGGATCGAGTCCCACATCGGGCTCCCTGCTCGGCAGGGAGTCCGCTTCTCCCTCTGACCTTCCCCCCTCTCATGTGCTCTCTCTCTCTCTCACTCTCTCAAATAAATGAATAAATAAAAAAAAAATCTTTAAAAAAAAAAAAAGAAAAGAAAAAAAAATATTGATGATAGTTAAAGTAATATTTGGGGTATATTGTATTAAATAAAATGTTAAGATTAACTTCATCGGTTTGTTTTCCCTTTTTAAAAAATACTGCTATTAGGAAAATTTAAATTTCGTTTGTGGCTCATGCTGTTTCTCTTGGACAGCTGGACTAGAGAGGAGCTATAGGAAGCCAAGGGGTCAGGGATGACAAGAAGGGAGGCAAAAGGCAAATGCTTCAAGAATCAGAAGTGTAAAGAAGGGAAGGGGGGATGCCGTGTTTGGCAGGTACCGTGGAAAGTTAAAAGAAAGAAGACGCCACATAAGTACTGTCAAGAGGAGAAGCGATGGGGGACGTAGCCTGTGTGGGAAGCCCCATATCTAGAACAGGCAAGCTTGAATCCAAACAGTTGGATGAAAACTTGTGTTGTTTTTCTCTTCTAATGAAGTCATTCCTGTTTACTGCACCCATAATTAGAGAATAAAGTCAGCGGGGCGCCTGGGTGGCTCAGTCGTTAAGCGACTGCCTTCAGCTCAGGTCATGATCCCAGGGTCCTGGGATCAAGCCCCGCATCGGGCTTCCTGCTCAGCGGGAAACCTGCTTCTCCCTCTCCCACCCACCCCCCCTGCTTATGTTCCCTCTCTCGCTGTGTCTCTCTTTGTAAAATAAATAAATAAAATCTTTAAAAAAAAAGAGAGAATAAAGTCAGCAAACAAGGAGAAAACCTACTCATCACCCATAATTCTAGTCTTGAGAAACAGTCCCCTTGAACCTTGGTATATTACTATCTTTCAGATCTCTTTCTGGATTTATACCCATTTACGTATAGTTTTTATGCAAATGAAACCATTCTTGGGTGCCTGGGTGGCTCAGTTGGTTAAGCGACTGCCTTTGGCTCAGGTCATGATCCTGGAGTCCCTGGATCGAGTCCCGCATCGGTCTCCCTGCTCGGCAGGGAGTCTGCTTCTCCCTCTGACCCTCCCCCCTCTCATGTGCTCTCTCTCATTCTCTCAAGTAAATAAATAAAATCTTTAAAAAAAAAAAAAAGAAACCATTCTTTATATACACTCCTTATGATCTTTTTTTGTTTGTTTCACTTAATAAATATTTTTCCGTAGTAGCCTTAAATTTAAGATAGTTATGCTGGAGGACAGAAATAGAGAATGTTATCTCCAGAATACAGCGTGCTGGCCCCACTCCCACCCCACCCCAATTCGCAGGTTTCCTCTGTTGGGGCCTTGATTTCCACATCATCTAGATTGATGGCCTAGATCTGGGATACTGGGTTTACTCCAAAGGGGCAAGTAACCTCTGTGCCCCCCAGGGATCGCCAGTTAGTGGCATTTCCTAAATTCCACAGCTTAAAAACAAAAACAAAAACCCCCTTCCTCCTAAGGATTATAGCTGTAGACTAGAATAAATCTGAATATCAGTAATTTGGCATTCAAGATGAAGCAACACTGTCCTCCTTCCGTACAGCTGTATGTCAGAGCGCATTATGTTGATGAATTTGAAGCTCTTTTTGATGCCACTTAGAAAATTACTAATGCATAGGTTCTATATCCTGGAAGTTCTAATCTGACATGTGGCAGTGGGGTAGAGATCAGTTACCAGGAGGCAAACTTTGCAAATTTTAGGTGCTGGGAAGGAACCTGACCTACAGGGAACGTGTGATGAGACCAAGCTGCTTAGCTAGAGCTGGTGAGACAGGTCACAATGTAGATTTGTTCCCAACAGAAACTTTATCTGCCAAGAAATTGAGTATTTTTTTAAGGACACTCAAACTGTTCATTAAGATTTTGTTTTAAATTTCCCTTTTGAGAAGAATCTCAGTTTATGCGGTTTTTGCTCCGCACCCCCTGGCAAAGGGAGTCCAAGTCATCCTTGGGGACTCAGGTCAGCCCATCCCTCTTCCCTGATGACCTGTGAGGGAGACCCAAGGGCCGGGGATGGCTCTCCCTGAAATTGTCAGGGTCGTCGGAGTGCGAAATGGGTTTTTCATTTGTGAGGGGGGAGGCAGTCTGGGAGCTCAACAGCAGACTGGCCCGCCCCCTCCCCCACCTAATATCAACCACCGTTAGGGTAACAGCACAAGCATTAATGCAGATCGGCAACACCACCACCCTTCATTGAACTTCTGTTGTGGGCTTCCTGCCCCACGACAAATCTGCAAGGGGAGGCTATGTCATCCTCACTTTACAGACCCGGAAACTGAAGCCCAAGAAGGTCAATGCTGAATCAAGGTTACAGCGCAGGAGTGGCTGGTGGGTTTCATCCCAGGTGTTCTCCAAAAGGAACAGGATTGCCAAAGGACCAGCAGATCCGAAACCCCCACGCCCACCCTGTTTGCTTCCTGTTCAGGTAGTGAATTTCAGCTTTTTAAAATATGTAGCCTCTGTTAGTTACATGACAGGCTCTCTTAACCTTTTCCTGCCAGCTGAGAGCGAGGAAACTTGACAGCAGATCGGGTGTTGTGTTGGTAAAGTGGATTTTTTAAATGCATTCTCAGTGTTTTTACTTCACTTTAAAATCTTTAAACTACTTTAAAAATCTTTTTCTAGAGAACTTTTAAGAGCCTTTGAATGTACTTCTCAACCAGAGAGAACTTGTACTTCAAAAAATAAACTTTGATGAACAGGACTGGCCTGCCATAATTATGGCTTTGTCTTGCTTGAAAATGAAGCACTGTTTTTTGTTTTTTTTTCCCTAAGATTTTTTTTTTTTTTGAGAGAGCACTTGTGTTAGGCGGGGCAGAGGGAGAGGGAGAATCCCAAGCAGACTTCCCACTGAGTGTAGAGCCTGATGCGGAGGCTTGATCTGACCTGACTCTGAGATCATGACCTTAGCCAGAATCAAGAGTTGGGCACTTAACCCACTGAGCCACCCAAGTGCCCCTTAAGCACCGTTTTTAAGATGGTCTTTGCTATATTGGCAAGGCTCACATTTGCTCTCCAAATTGTCAACATTAGAGATCGAGAAAAGTAGATTTCCTGTAGCACTTTAGTTCTAGTTTTGATGATGCGTGAAGAAATTTTGGAATGCTGCTTTTCATTTGAAAAGAGGTTAACATAATGCTGGAATAATTAGTACACCCAGCTGCAGCAGGGTGGTGGTGGTGGTGGTGGTTGTTTTTTTCCCCAAGTAGGCTTTAGAAGATGGGGACGTTATTTACAAGAAAAATTTAAAAAACAAAACAGGCTTCTCTTGCATAAGAGCAAGAGTAGATTTTGACACAGAACAGAGCTGAGTGCTCTTGACCTTCATTCTTGTGTTAACTCTGGTTCGACCTGCACAGGGCTCTCTGCCTTCTTTCTCAGCCGGTGTCGCCAGCTCACTTGACATATTTACACTGTTGTCACTGACTTCATCATGAGCGTAATTTGGAAAAAGGGCTCAGGAGGAGGAATGGGCACGATTTTCCCAGGCTTCTCAGGAAGACAAGGCGTTAGGGGTTGAATTGTGCTCCCCACCAGAAGGTGTCTTGTGCTCCTTGCCCCCTGGTACCTGTGAATGTGACTCTATTTGGAAGAGGGGGCGTTGCAGATGTAATTAAAAAGTAGGTTCGGAGGAGGTTGCATAGGTGGAGGGTGGGTCCTTGATCCAGTATGACCAGTGTCCAGATAAGAGGAGAGACACAGGGGAGGAGACACAGGGCAGAGATCAGAATGATGCATCTACAGGCTGGGGAGCACCACGGGTTGCCAGCTGCCACCAGAAGCAGGGGGAGAAGCATGGAACAGATTCCTGTCTCTTCTCTCTGCTTGGACTTTGCCTGCCCCCTCCCCCACCAAAGGTTCTGTAATATTTCACTTGTAGAAAAGAGTGCTCTTGAGAAGAACTACCCTGAAAGTCAACATAGTCTATGGGGCGCCTGGATGGCTCAGTTGTTAAGCGTCTGCCTTCAGCTCAGGTCATGATCCCAGGGTCGTGGGATTGAGCCTCACATCGGGCTCCCTGCTCAGCGGGAAGCCTGCTTCTCCCTCCCCCACTGCCCCTGCTTGTGTTCCCTCTCTCGCTGTCTCTCTCTCAAATAAATAAATAAAATCTTTAAAAAAAGAAAGTCAACATAGTCTAAACAAAGACTGGATTTAGGATTGCTCGGGGTGGGGGGAGGAGGGTCACATCCTGGCTACTCCTTCACCTATTGGCCCCGAGACCTTGGGCAAGTTACCAAGCCTCCCCAAGCCACCATGTCCTTATGTGTCCCATGGACTAACCTGGGTATAAGATCCTGTGTTGGTGAGAAAGACATGCATGCATGCCCGGAGCCAGGTTGGGCCAAGTAGACCCAGGTAAACATGAGCTGAGCTCTAGCTCTTGCCTTCGGTGTGTGATTTGGAGGCACTTGGGTTCAAGTCCTGTTTCTCCTTGCTAAGAAAGTAGAAGGATGGATGTTTTCCCAAGAGCCTACTATAAACCTGGTGCTCTACCGGGCACCAAATGTATTACTTTATTTAATGTTTAAATACATTTCCAAGTAAGTGATTTATTCTAATACTTCTGACATGACCTCATAATAATTAAAATTTTCCCAAATTAATTCCTACCTCTCAGGGTCCTATTAGAATTAAATAAGGGGATATATATTATGTACCTAGTGCAATCTGCAGCATTCAGTAGGTGCTCAATAAATGCCAGGGTTTGTTTGTTTTTTTTTTTTCTATTCACATTAACTTACGAATCAAATAATGTAAGGAACAGTGCTGGCTGAATGGTATTATACTCTCCAAAGTATTGTCAGTTTTATAATTTCAAGACCGCTCAAACAAAATGGGGTGGAAAAAAAAGTCTGTGCTTGGAATCCTATGTGGTTTGATGTGACTGCAGGGTTTACTTTAATGAAATCTCAAATAGAGGTTGGCATTTCCTGGGCCAGCCGGGCCATCTCTGGAAGGAACGTGATCAGATTAGGGAAGAGAGAGCAACAGACCAGCTTCACATATTGTTTTTGTGTGTTGTTGAGAGAAACTTTATTTTCCTGGGGACTCTGGAGGCAGCAGATGGTTTCCCGAGTTGGGAGCGGGAAGTCTGGAAGAAAACCAGGGTGATGGGAAGGGATGTGGAGAGCCGGCCCTGAGGGCAGAGCTGCAGATGGGGCTCTTTCTCGCGCCCCCAGTGGACCGCTTCAGATGGTTGCACAATAACAACTGATTGCAAATTAACGATGAGATGTTTGCGGCAAATACATTCTATTAGCATACAACTCAAGATTCTCACCTCTGCCCAATCCTTCTCCACTCTAGAAGGAGTCGAGGGAATAAATATGTGAATGTGGCCTTGAATCAAAAGACTGCATGTTCTAGAAGAATCCTTCTGCGGGTGGGAGACCAAGATGAACACTGGCGTTGGTGCAAGTACTCAGTAAGACCCGCCTGCTCTCTTTTCCTTCTTTGTTTCACGATGTGGCGGAGAAGCAGGGATAGAAATGTTCCTCTTAATGTCTGTGTCACTGCAAATTAGCAGAATGAATTCACATGGTTTTCTGAGTTCCGATTCAGCAGACGAGCAGTCGGGGAGTAGGAAACGTCAAGCTGACTTCAGTTTCAAGTCTGAGTCATAATGATTATCCTCAAATAAAATCACTCTTAGGACTTTGGATTTTTCAGCATCTAATTGTCATTAATAATCTTAAACATTTCATCTGCTTTGCAAATTCAGGCCTCTTCCTCCTACAGATCGGATGCGTGCCAGCCCTTTCCAACGATAAAAATAAGTGCTGTCTTATGCAAGGGCCTGGGGCGCGTAGGGGCGGCTGGCACGGGAGACCATTTCAGTCGGATGACCCCGACTCGCCAGCTGTGATTGAATTCCTCTTTGGGCCAGTGTGTGTGGCCGGAGTCTGTTCCCTCATTAAGTGTATGTGTCCGTCCTTGCCTCGGGAAGGCGAGGCTGTCTGGCCCCGTGTGAATCAGAAGAAAGGTCCAGTCTGGGTGGATGAATTGTGGCAAAGCGAACTCTGGGGGCAGAGGCCGCGGCCCCACATCACCTGCTTGGAACCCAGAGCCCAGCAAGGGGCCCGTGGGCCACATGCAGCCCCAGCCACCATCTCTACTGCTCCTGGAGCAACGCGAGAGAATCGGAATCTGTTCTGCTCCATCCATCCGGTCTCACCTGTGGGATTGTGCAGTGCTCTGGGGGTGAGCTTGGTATTTCTGTGTCTGGGGGCCTAGAGGCCACCCCTGGATCTTTTTTTTGGGGGGGGTGCATCTAGTTTGCAGGACAAGGCTTTGCCATGGTTTCATTCTGGCACTTTGGATTCCTGCCTGGAAGAGAAGCCTTTCCCGTTGGCTGGACCAGCTCTCCCGCACCCCCACAGCCTCTTCTACCTGGCCTCTGGCTGTCATGCTGCTCCTGAAGCAGATGGACTTTCTAAAAGGACAGTCACAACACCCTTGATGAGCAACTACACCTAACCTTAGCTCCTTGCTGTGAGCCCCTGTTTAATCTTCCCGCGGATCCTGCTGTGTCGGTGCTTCTGTCATCCCCAGCTGTACTGTGAGAACTGAAGGCGCAGAGGGGTTGAAGAACTTGCCCAAGGTCGCACAGTTCACATGTGGCAGACCCTGCCCTCTAACAGCTGTACCTGACCCCCCCGAAGCCCCTGGGGCTATGCCCCGCTCTCGACACAGGACCGGAGCCCCGTTTTCCCCCACACACGAGATCATCACCTCGGAGGGTGCAGCCAGCCGGGAGCAGCCCCACGTTTGCCCAGTTGCACTTCTCTTGCTTTTTTGGGGCCCCCCAAGCCAGATGTGCGTCATCCTTGATGCTTTTCCCGTGCAAGCCCCTTTGAGTGACCGTTTCAGTGCCAAAGCCATCCGTCAGCACAGCTAAGATTTCAGTAATAAACCAGTTGATTCCCAAAGACCACGACTGAAGCATGTTTCTGATTTTACCCAATGATTACATTATTGGGAGATGGAGGTGACATGGGTCTTGTCCCCTCAGGTGGCATTTGGGCGGCCACAGATGTGACGTAGGCAGAGATAAAATTAGGCCTGACATTTGAACATGTGCGATCGGGAGGTTCATTGTCAAGAATCCACTCCAGCTCAGAAGGAACCAGATGGAAAAGCAAATAGAAGTGTTCTTTCTATCCTATTTGTTCCATGTTCTTGCTAGATCGGTAAACCTAGGAAGGAAAACCTGTAGGGCTGCTTCTAAAAATACCCCCGACGTGAGAACCCTTGCAGCTGGGACTCTGTGGGTATGTGCAGAAAACCAGCCGCTCGCTTCTCAGCAGGTAGGAGCCCCACGGCCTCATCCAGTGAAGGGAAGCTTCTTTCTGCTTCTGCTTCCCACTCCCTCATGCCACCATCGCCTCTGGAAAGGGGCGCTCCTCTTGTGGCCAAAGCTAAGCATAAAGGAAATCTTCTACCAGAGAGCAAGAGAGATTTAAAAACAAAACCTCGTTTTGAATGGTCTGCGTCATTGCTTAGAACTGGATGCATCCGCTGCATACTTGTACTTGGAGACGAAAATTTGTTCTTGAGACAAAATTCCCCTCCCTTAAATTCTAAGGCCCCTTTTGGCTATAAAGGTGATTGTTGTGTTTCTATCCACTGGGTGGTTTAAAAATACAAGTTCTGGAGGCTGGAAGTCTGCCATGCTCCTTTAGAGCTCCCTGTCCCCTCCCACCTCAGGTGGCAGGGAACGGGGGTGCCTTTGCTTGCCTTCCACCTTTGGCTTTTGTCTCTGGAATTGTGTGTTTCATTTAAGCAGTTGCGTAATACATAAAATATGCATGTCTTCAGATGTATGCATATCACACCCTTTGGAGTTCAGGTTTTAAACGATCAGTAAAATATGTGGGAGACAGAAATACAATCTGTTCTGGAAAATCAGAAATGAGTTTACAGTCATCACTTAGTTCTCTACTTTTCCCCCATAAATTTACGTATCAACCCACAGTAGAGCAATTAAAGATAAAACCTCTCAAATAAAATTTGACAGGATCAAATTATTTATTTTTCTCAGATAACTTGTTAGAGCCCACGTTTCTAGGATATTTTTTAAAATTTCAGCTTAATTGGGGTATAATCGGCATATAAATAGGTTGTAAGATTTTGAAAGTGTCCATTGTGGTGATTTGGTGTATATATACAGTACAAAAGAATCCTCTCTATATAGTTAATACATTAATTGCCTCACATATTTATCTCTGTGAGTATGAGAATATTTAATTTCTACTCCCTTCGCAAATTTCAGTTTTACACAGTGCAGTGTTAGCTGTAGTCACTGTGATATACATGAGATCCTCAGACCTTATTTATCTTCTAACTGAAAGCTTATACCCTTTTACCAACCTCTCCATATCCACCACCCCAGCCCCTGCCCCTGAGAACCACTTTCCTACTCTGTTTCTAGGAGTCTGACTTTTAAAAGAGATTCCATGTGTAAGTGATACCATGTAGTTTTTGTCTTTCTTTGCCTGGCTTATTTTATTTAGCATAATGCACTCAAGGGCAAAATAGGCTAGAATATTTTTAATATAAATCCAGGCCTGGTCTTTATTTTTGATATCTGGATAACCTGTATTCACTGAAAAAAAGCAAAGACCTCCTTTTCTTGAAATACGTTGGGAAAAACAGTTAAGTTTATTTCTGAACTGCTTTTGGATGGCTTAGCTTATACACGAAAGGACCCTATTAAGATGACATAAACAGAAAATGGAACTGGATTCTCAGACACCAGGGTGGGAATGTAGCGGGGGACTGTGACCTTACCCGAACCTACCCCGGGCGGGGAAGGGGGCGGGGGGTGGCCAGACACACTCTTTGCCTCGTGGGCCTGCCTCATTCCCTCCACCTGCACACTTGCATTCCTGGCTTCTCCAGGCCTTCCTGAAGGTGGCAGACACCCATCCTCAGACATGAGCCCGGAATCCCAAGCCCTGTCACAAGGGGAGATGCAAAGTCGTGCTCCCCGTTTCAGTTCCAGATTCCTGAAAAGGCTCTCTGATGGGCACAGGTGTTCGCAGGACTCCCTCCAGGGCCTCCCCCCGCCCCCCCACACACCGCCCCGAACAATCTGGACGTGTACTGCTTGCTGCCAGATGTTTGATGATAGTTTGCTCAGCTCACCAGTCTCACCACTTGGGACTCACACCTGTGCTTGTCCTAAGCCATGTGAGCCTGAATTTTTAGAATCCTCGGTAGAAGATAAGAATGAAATCAGAGGAGAAAACAGATTCTCTTCTCCTTTCACTTCTTGTTTGCCTGGTAGCTGGTGGCACAGGGCCTCCCGGGATGCTGGGGCGGCTTCCTGAGTTGGACAAGGATGAGCAGATCAACGTGCTCTCCTGGGGTCCGTGTGACACCTTAGATAGTTAGATAAACCTCAGGATTTGTCGCCATTGGAATTGTAAATGCATCGGTCTTGAAGCGGCCGCGTGTTCAGAGCTTCTCCAACAGTGACTGCTGAAGAAATGCGAGCGCTGTGCTTCTTGGCCCCTTTGCTAAAAGGCCACCAACTCCGCAGGTTGATAGGAGCTCCCAGAACTGAGCCCGTTTTCAGAAGGACGCATGCTCTTCGGAGCGCTGACGGTTTGTCCTCTGTACAAGGCCCGTGAATCTAAATGCAAAGCTGGAGCTGACATTGACTCCCTGAGAGGCACCTCCAATTTGGGGATGTGCAGGGACCCCCCGCAGGTGCTTCTCAATGCCTGTGGCCTGAGGACTTGGAGCCCTTTGAATTATGTAAGAGGAAGGTGGCCTCTCACTGGCTCCTTTCACCGCGTGAAGCCAGGATGTCCTGCTGGTCTGGAAAGCCACCGATCTCACGAAATAGAAGATGATCCTCCTTCTCTTCCTCCCCCCTCCTCCCCCCACTCCTCCCCCTCCCCCCACTCCTCCTCCCCCCCACTCCTCCTCCCCCCACTCCTCCCCCTCCCCCCCACTCCTCCTCCTCCCCCCTCCTCTTCCTCTCCCTCATCACCCTCTCCTCCTCCTCTCCCTCCTCCCCCCTCCCCCTCCTCCTCCTCTCCCTCATCACCCTCCCCCTCCTCCTCCCTCTCCTCCTCCTACTCCTCCCGCTCCCCCTCCCCTTCTTCCTCCTCTCCCTCCTTCCTCCTCTCCCTCCTCCCCCTCCTCCCCCACTCCTCCCCCTACTCCTCTCACTCCTCTCCTCCCACTCCTCCCACTCCTCCCACTCCTCCTCCCCCTCTTCCTCCTTTTTCACCCCTGTTGGCTTGCTTCCCCTGTGTCTTGAAGCTCAAGATCCTATTTCTTTCTACAGAGTCTTCAAGATACACACTCCTGTCAGCCCTTGGCCCGGGGTTTAACTTCTTAAAACTCATGAGTGCAGACAACGAAAGCAAATCTGAGTTACATGTCAGAGCATTAACCTAAGTTGTATGTTAAACTTAAGACTTAAAAATGATTGGGTCTGAAAAAAGGTTCTGAGAATGGGAAGCAGCTTTAGGGCAACACCGGAAGTCACCACCTGATTCACCCAAGGTTTTCGTGGTCGTGCTCTTTAGGTGACGACGGTTGGGCTCTTCAAGGTATGGCTAGAGCAGCGGTACCCAGAGGAAATTCCAGGGGAAGATATCATGATTCTTTGGTGGGAAAGAGGTATGTTCATGTGGAAGGTGGAGGTAGAAGACTAGAAAAATTAGCCATGAGTAATCGTTGGCCCTCCTAAGAAATCAGTTAAGGAACTTTCTTTGCCTCAAATAACCTTCAGATTTTCACTTCATGGTTATTAAAAGAAAACCATAGCTTGTTTAAGCATTACTGTTTGGAAGTCTTATGGGCTAGAAGAATGTCTGATGTAATTCTTTTCCGGAGGGAATGAGACTTCTCCACCTACCCAGCCAACGCTTTGGAGGCGGACATCCGCACTTCTTAGATGTACCCTTAGTAGCTGTGTGACCTGGGCGGACAACTTTCCCTGCCCTCAGTTTCTAAAGCATCCTAGTTCAACTGAGGAATTTCTAGTACTCCGGAATTGGCAATTTAAACATTTTATTTATCATAGTCGCCGTCTTGCCCAAGAGGCAGTCATCCCCAACCGAGTAAAAACACACTCCTACACATCACACGTAACACACACACGTCAATGTTAGCATAGAACTGCATGCCGGAAATGGGTAGGTTTATTTCATTTGTGGTAATCTGTGGTGAAAGAAAGCATGTGTCGCTTATAATCAACAAGATGATCAGTGTATTCCTTTAGCACCTCGAGAAGGGGTTGATTTGGGGTTGGCGTTTGGGAGCAGTCATCTGCCTACATCATAAAAGGTTTTAGGTTTGTTGTTGCAATTCTCATTAGTATGTTTAAGCCTGTATGCCTAGGTAGTGGAATGAGAAAGGCTACTAGATTTTATTTAAAATGGTCCAAATGGTCTCTATAACGAGAAATTTATTGGTTCATAATGAGTTTTTCTTTATCTTGCTGAGTCTGCTGCTGGCTTTGAAGATGTGGTTATTTAAGAAAGGCTTTTTTTTTTTTTTTTTCTCTCCCATTTGAGACTTCCATTATTATTATATCAACAATAAATACATTGAATTTATGCCTATTAAATATTTTCTAGCCTCTTCCTAACACATGAAAATATTATTTACTTGTTTTGATTTACATGTTTATCTCTTCTTTCTGGATTGCTCCATTTTAAAGGCCATTTTTTTTTAAAGTTTTTCTAACTGGCACATCTTTGGTTATTAATTTTTTACTTCTCAAGGAAACTAGAAAACCAAGTCTTCAAATAAAAAAATTAAGACTAGTTTATTTTGCTACTTAGAACAAAAAAAAAAAACCTTAAATTCTTACTTTTGCAGTTAAGTTTATTCAGTCTTCAGAGGGAACAAAAAAGTCCCTCCTTTTCTAGAATATTTTAAAGAATATTTGGTTTCTGATTGACTGTGAACAGGTTTTTTTTCCCTCAGCTTTTAAGGAACTTCAGAGCAATTAAATACTCAAGAGCCAGAATAGAATTTAGTTATCTTTGTTTTTATAACTAATATACATTCTGATCTACATCACACAGCTGTGTCTAAAGAGTTGTACATAAATCAGTTGTGTGACTTGATGAATACAGTCAATGTAGTGGGAAAATTTGCTCTTAAGGTCTGTGATTTCAGGGTTAAAACAACCCTTCATCTTATTTCATTTATAAATTTGAATTTTTGTGGAGCGCCCGTTTTGAAGATGTTTTCTCAACTCCAGGTGGCTCTTGGTTTTGTTTTAATTTGTAGCTTGGAAAGAAAAAAAAAAAAAGCCAAGTTGCTCCCATACTTCCTCAACAGTCTTTCACGAAGGAAATCCCATTTTCATGAGGAAATCTTGCCACATCTAATCCAGCTTGTGTATTTTAGCAATAGGGACAAGGAGAGTACAGTTCCTGCTGCTCCTTATAAAGATTTATTTTGTAGCGGGTCACCTTGGTGTTCAGAGTTTTCACATTGATTTATAACTGTCTACAAATTGTTACCAAGCTGAAATTCACAATTTGTTTATCAAGTCTGAATAGCTTGATGGAATGATTTGACATTTTCTGGAAAGAGTCTGCTTTTTGATATGTTGCCTGTGCAGAGCTCTTTTTTTAATGTCTTCAAAAGGAAAAAAAAATTTTTACCATCATCAGAAAAACCTATGAAGCCCTTACTGGTCTATTTTCTGTGGTCAAAAATGTGTTGGCCAAAGCCGGCATGTGTTTCTGAGCATCTACCACGGCCCGTACCTTCACGGCCAACCCTTCCCAAACTCTTTTCTTTTTGCCCTTTGGACCGGTGAAGACCCCCAAAAGCGCTGGGCCGTGAGGAGCTCGAGTCCCATCCTGAGGGGCCTCAGGGCACCATGTTTCTGCCTTTTGCCATCCGGTGAGGACTTGCTGACCTCCAGGCCCCCAGGACGCTTGGCTGCCTTCCTCACTCTTGGGGAGGACACTGCAGGGCTCTGTGTATTGGCGATGCTTGACACACTTTTTTTTTTTTTTTTGAGACATTACCAAGGCAATTGAAATTTCTTAGCCAAATTAGATAGAGAATATGAAGCAGATACCAGTGAAAGCAATTCGGGATCCTTTGTTGTAAACCATTGGGAAATCATGAAGATTTCCCAGCGTGATGGGTCAATAGCTTGTAGGGAAGTTGTGTGAAAATAAAAAATGAATGACTGCTCGCTACACAGTTGGAAATTATTCTGGAATAATGAACCTACTGCCTTAAGCCTCATGTGTTATGGGGTTTCTTTTTGTACTAGAAATCCTTGAAGTGCATGATTTTTATTTTTGCTTGCCAAGAAGCTTATACTTTAGAAGGTCAGTACTGGAGGCTGGTTCTTTTCAGAGCCCCTCTTACCAGGAGGTAGGTTTTCTGTAACATGGCACAGGATGAGCGTTTCCTTCCCTGCCCATTTCTTGCCCGCACCCCCACCCCCTCCCCCCGCCCCCTGCCTAGGAGTGATCCTGGCAGAGACCCACAGAGCATGAGCTGCTTAGGCTTTCTTCCTCGCCATCAGACCCAACACTAGAGGGAAGGAAGGGGGGCAGCAAGGCAAAGCTGTCTACTTCAGGGGAACACACAGGCAGAGGCAGCAGGCCTGTGGGCATCCATATGCGCCTTGCGCAGGCAGTTTGTGGGGGCAGAGTGCTGTCGAAACTGTCCACATTCATGTCGAAACCTGGCTCGAGGAGTAATCAGTCATCTGGCACTTGGGTGTTTGTCAGGTTTAGGAGCATAGAGTTAGGTCAGTCATGAAAGTAAATAAATGATTTCTATCAAGTTATGACAGTAACTTTTAAAAAACATTTTTATAGGATAATTCTCCTACAGAAATGTGCCCAAATCGCAATGAATATGAATGGATACATATGAATACATGAAATGAATACACTGTGGTGTCCATCAGCCAGATCAAGTAATAGAAGTTTCTCAACCCCCAAAGGTGACCCCCCACCCCCACCAGCTGTTACTTCTCTCCGAGGATAGCTACTGTCCTGATTTTTTTTTTTAAGTTTTTTTTTTTATTTATTTGACAGAGAGAAAGACAGCCAGAGAGGGAACACAAGCAGGGGGAGTGGGAGAGGGAGAAGCAGGCTTCCCGCGGAGCAGGGAGCCCGATGTGGGGCTCGATCCCAGGACCCTGGGACCATGACCTGAGCCGAAGGCAGACGCTTACCGACTGAGCCACCCAGGCGCCCCGTAGCTACTGTCCTGATTTTTAATACCAGAGATGAGGACAACAAATGAGTTCATGATCAATGGAATCAAATGTATATCCGTCCTTGTGAGTTCCTTGACTCAGCATTATGTTTGAGTCCGTTATGCGTGGTGTTACTGTGACAACAATGTCTGCATCCTCATTGCTGGAATTGATTTCATTCTACTGATAACGGACATTTGGATTGTTTCTAACTTGGGGTTGTCCCATGTCTTCGGGTGAGTTGCATGTTTATGGAATTGCTGAGCCTCTGCATATATTCAGCTTAGCAGTTCCCTACAGTTTTCCAAACTGCTTATTAGGAAGCTGGTAACGTTATGTTGGATGCAGGGCACGTAACTTGGGTTCAGTGTAACATGAGATAGAGAATTGCAGGATATCCCATTAGATGCAGTGATGGTGTTTATGAGCACCCAAAGTGCTTGACGTGGTGTGCAGCGCCTTGAGGAGCTAGTTCATTCAAACTAGAAACGGAGAGCGATTTTTCGGTGTTGGTAAAAATGACTATGATTAATCGCGCTACATTATTCTGCAATTGGGAAAGAGAAGACATTTATTCTTTTCATAAAAACAATTCATTTGATAGTTTCCTTTCCTTTCCCTCTGGGCCAAAATTGGATCCAGTTTATGCCAGATCCCAAACTGTGGGTCTCCCCATCCTTCACTCCTTCTGTGACTAATCATACTAATCTTTAGACTTTTTGTTCAGAGGTCTCATGTGTGTTTTCAGTTCTGTCACTTGGAGAACTTAAATGAACTTAACCTGTTGTAGAATTTTCTTTTTCTTTCTTTCATTCTTTTTTCCCCATAAAGTGGCAAACTTCTCCAGGGATCCTTTAAATAGTGATGGTAACATTGTTTTATTTGGGGGAGGGGAGATTGTGTGTGGAAGAAGGTGTGGAAAGATCTGGGTCCTGGAAGCTGGGTGAAGAACCAGCACTGTGTTCTCCCTGGATAGACGGCTTGTAATGGTGGTGGTAGGAAGCCAGATACATCTTTATGCAAAATAAATCTTTATGCAAGATACAGATCACTTAGGCTACCTGTAAATTGTATTGTGCATATAATTTGTGGCCATGTACCTAGAAATCCACACATGCAGGTCTTTAATTTCTAGGTCTGTTTTATTCCTTCTAAGTTACTTGTACCATGTTGTTTCAAGGGGTTTTCCATTTCCCCGCTGGATCACAGTATCTCAGTATTTGATGGCACCTGAGGGCTTCTCTAGATACAGAACATCCTGCCTCGTGTTGTAGAACTGTTAATTTTCTTTTTAAAAAGATCTAACCATGGGCCTACCCAGGAAGTAAGAAAACTAGAAGGTAAAGCAGGAGAAGCACTAACGGGTGGGATATGGGGAGAAGAAAGCCCCATGAGGCAGGAAAAGCAACCTTCTCCCCAAAGCTGGCATCTTCTCAATTATCCCATTTATATTTAAACCCTGTTGGAGGTGGCAGCTCATTTCTTTCCAAGACAAACAGTTATGCTGTTGAATATTTTTATTTTAGAATGTCCATTCCCTCTCAAAGCTAGAACTCTCCTTTTCTTATAACTTTCTGCAGTTGCTCAGTCTTTTGGGCCCGAGCCCAGTCCTGTTCCTACAGACCGAACCAAGAGAGCAACTCTCCATGATCAACCACAGCACTGGCTACTCTTGATCTTGGCGTTCATTGCATCCGTGGTGCTTGTCGTTTGAGTGTTCCCAGATTTGCTCTCCTTGTGCCATGCGCAGGATGTGCAGGACTAGATGTAATTAACTTTTTCTAATGTTAAATTTTCTTTGCTGGTTCCTCTTTCTCCTACCTGCTAAATCAGGGCGTCCTCTCTTCCTGAATCCCTCCCTATGGCAACATTTAGCTCTCTGCAGAAGGACAATAGCAGATGTACTCTTCATGGATGGTTGGCTTCCAAATAACGTGGGTAAAGTTCCCCTCCCATTTTTCTTCTGTCTAATGTAAAATTGGCTTTATTATAGTCCTCAGAAATGTTAGTCAGTTGGAGCTGCTGTAACAGAATACCATAAACGGGGTGGCCTATAAACAACAGAAATTTCTCTCTCACAGTTCTGGAGGCTGGGAGGTAAGATCAATGTGCCAGCAGATACAGTATCTGGTGAGAGCCCAGTGCTGATTCATCGATGGCTGTCTTCTTGCTTGGTCCCCACATAACAGGAGGGACAAGACAGCTCTTGGGAATCTCTCTTACAAGGGCACTCATCCATTCATGAGAGCCCCACCTTCGTGACCTCATCACCTCCCAAAGGCCCCGCCTGCAAACCCCATCATCACCTTGGGCGTTAGGTTCCAGCATGTGGCTGGTGGGAGGACACAGACACTTAGTGGATTGTACCAGTGGTACTGAATTTATACATGTGATGCCAGAATGGAAGAAATGGTTTCTTTCCTCTGTCTCAGCAGCTGCCTTCCCATGAGTACTGAAAAACGGTACTTCTAGGAATATATATTTAATTAGTTGACAACATCGCCGGATCCATCTTTTCACTCAGCTTCCTACCAATTTGATTAATAAAACTGTGGACCTCTGTTACTGGCTCTCTCTGATGTGCTCTTCCTGGTACCTGGGTCTCCGTGCCTCGTCCCTGAAAATAGAGGCTCTCGCCTACCTCCTCGGCTTGCTGATTACATTTAGGCTGGGCTGGTCCTTGGGAAAGTAAGCAATCTTATCAGCACGCTTCCAGCTTCTTCACTGGTGAACTGCTGCTGACTTCTGGGCGGAGGGTTACATACTGAAATGCAGGGCAAACGCTAGGCCCTGCCTATCTTGCTAATTCATCTTGCACCTATGAACTCCAGATCAATTCCTTAATTCAGAATTACACATGTGTGTCAAAAGGCAATGATAAACCAGAGAGGCCCCTTCTGGAACCGCCTACTCAGATGATGTCTCAAGAATATTTATCTTAATATTTGTAGCTTTTCCAGTGTGGTCTTGATAGAACTGTCATGCAGAAAGAATTTGTTGTGGATGAGTTGGCAAAACACAGCTCGTGGGTTAGAGTTATGGTTCATGTTAAAAAACCAACAAACAAACCCTGAAACCAGCAGGCTCGGAAAGCTGGACTGTTTTCCTGAAGCCCTGAAACAGCCACAGGGCATTTCAGCAGAGAAAACAGCGGGCTGTAAGGCCAGCCTTGATAAGTTCCCCTGCCTGGCTCGCAGCACACGGAGTTAAAAAGAAGCTGCTAATGATAGAATGAATGCTTTGGAAATTTTTCCCTCGGGCCATCCATCAGTAGGTGACTGCTTTGAAAAATGAATGAAAATCAAACCTAAAGTCACCGCCGACTCCGTGATGAATCAAGCCCGTGCAAAAGAACATTCGTGTGTATGTGTGTTGCCAGCCTGTTGTGCTTTGTTTCTGCTTTGTGTTTCTGGTTCTGTGGAATTAATAAAACCAGCTTGGCCTGTGGTATCATCAAGGAAACATTGTTGTTCGTAGGCTCAGACCTAGAGTTGTAGTCCTCCTTGCTTGCTTTTTCTTTTAAATGGTGGTTAAAAACACATAAAACTTAGCATCTCCCCTGTTTTTAAGTCTGCAGTTCGGTGGTGGTAAGTATATTCACGTGGCTGTAAAACAGACCTCCAGAGCTTTTTCATCCTGCAGATGTGAAACTCCGTGCCCATTCAGTAACCCCGCTCCCACCGCCTCCCCCCCCAAACCCCACCATTCTACTTCCCGTTGCTATGAATTTGCTCCCTCCTTTCTTTGGTGAGCCTTTGTATTCCCGAGTCTTCTCTCCTGCTTCAGTGCAATTTGCCATTAAGGAGGACAGAACAATTTGTAACTTTCACAGTGGTTTTGTAAAAGAGAGTGCTGGTTGTGGGGCTCGGTGAGCATTTCTTTTGGCCTGGTGGCAGCGCTGTTGAAAGCATGGTAAAGGCATCATGCATGATGAAGAAATTAGACAGTGAAAGGCCGATATAAACTTTAAGAACTAGATCTTTTTCCTGTGTCTCTCCTCCAGAGCTGAGTCTGACTCTCCAGTTCCTAGGTAAACCTGTAAACTCTATTTCTTCTGTCAAGGTCTACTTAATTTTCAACAGGGGACGGAATCTGTTTCAAACATGTGCTTATTGCCCTCCAGTATTGTAATTTGTTTGTAGCACTGATGTAATTGCTTATAAATTGGGACAGAGTGCATTTCATGAGCACACACTATGGACAGAATACAGTCACCGTGAATAACCCAAAGTGTGGATCAAGGGGAACATGCTGTTTTCCGTTGTGTGCGTCCTTGCTTACGTAGCTGCTGCAGACAGACGTTTTGAGTGCTATGACGTCATAGAGGATTGTTGGGAAAGGCTGTTGTTACTGCATGCTTTTGCTTTTTCAGAAACTTCTGTCTGTCTTCAAATGCGGCTTTGCTCTCGAGGCTGGTATCGGGACACCGTGGGCTGCCTGTGTTCATGGGCAGGGTTTTATTTCAAAGATGTACTCTACACCCATGCTTTTTAGTGCATGTCTTAGATTTGCTTTCCGTTTTCCTGCCACTCACTTTGAGCAGTGCTAACACTACATAAAAATGAAGTATCCCTAAACATGCTGATTGCTAGGATGGTCTACTTGAAAATAAGGTTTTGTATAAGGCTTGAAGTGAGCCCTAGACTGAAAATCCATATGAATTAACAACAGAATGGCCCATATCCAAGGCATTCTCTTTACCATATTTTGAAATTATCACATAAAAGTAAACTAGTGAACCAGCTCAGAAGGGAACAGAAGCTTTGGATATTCTGAGCACTGCATCCGTCATAATAGCCCACAGAATGGTGTGTTCTCTGAACAAGATTTGAAAAACCACAACCTCTCCTTTCATTTCCCGTACCTAGTTTCCTCATCAAAGCCAGGTGAGGGATAAGGCAGAGAGGCCGCCTGGCCAGTTAGTACTGGTGATGTGATGGTTTCCACCGCGTCACTCTGGTCTTCCTGTAGGTGTTTCTGCCCGTGTGTAACAGTCATGTGAGTAGCGCTTTTGTGCCTGGTGGCCCAGACTGAGTGCTCCCTCGTCGATAGGAAGCCATCCTTTATTATTTCCCTTTTAGCATTCTCCCTGCGAGTAGCCCTTCCAGAGTGGTTTCCCTTTACAGCATTTGGAAGATGTCAGTTCTCTTTACTTTTGCTATATACTTACTTTGAGCAACAGTATCTTGAAATAAAAATACATTCTCAAACTGGCTTTAGAATTTAGCCCGCAGCGTATGGTTATTTTTATTAAAAGATTGTGCTTTTATGGTCTATCTGTGAGAAATAATGATTCTGAAAGGATTTCATCCACTTATCCATTCCGCAAATCTTTACAGATACTTACTATGTATCATGCTGATCTAAAGAACAAAACAGACAAACATCCCTGTGCTCCTAGAGTCTGCATGGTGGTAGAACAGGACCACCACGTGTAAGAAACATTATAAAGAAATACTGGTTCAGATGCTAGAGAGTGATAAAGTGAAAAATGAGAAGCAGGAAAAGAGGAAAGGAGGCATGGGGGGCAAATGACAGTTAAGTAGGGTGGTTTGGGTGAGCCCTATCGAGAAATGACGTTGGTGCAGAGATTTGAAAGAGGTGAGGGAATTATCCATGTAGATTTTTGAGAAGAGGGTGTTGCAGGCAGAGGGAGCAACCAGTGCAAAGGCCCTGAGGTGGGTATGTACCTGATAGGCTGAGAACTACAGACAGGCCTGTGTGGCTAGACTGGAGTGAGCAGGAGGGAGGACACTTGGATGTAGCTTCAGACAGATGATGGGGCAGGAGCAGATCCCCTGGGGCCTTGTTTTCCATTGTCAAGACCCTGACTCTGAGTTCTGAGCAGGAATGATACAAATGATTTAGTAGAAGATGGCTCTTTCTGATAGAACTGACCTGAGAAACTATTCGGGAACTATTTATGTAGTAAGTCAAATGGTAATCATAAGTACAGAGGTCAAATGCAGCAAAGAAATACAAGGAAGCTGAAAAAAATTTTCATCAAGGTATTGAAACAGGTGAATTGGAAAAGAATGTCATAGAAGGTAAGTTGTGGTTTCCAAGTCCTGAGTGTCCTGAAGGACTGTGAGTGCGTGCATGAATCAGAATGGTTGTGCAGGTTAGAGGGTGTGGATGGTTTCAGGTTTCCAGGTGAACCTGATTTTCCAGGTGAACCTCAAAATCATTGCTATCCTGGAATTAGCTCCTAGAAATAAGCTCCTGACTTGAGGATCATTTCTTTCTACTAGGTTTGTAAGAACTTAAAGAATCTGATGTACCCCATGCAGAATGATCTTGTCTGCCCGCACCGGTTTATTAACACCCAAGGAGCTTGTTGTCTGATAACTTAAAGGAAAACTGTTTAATTCACACTCTTTCAGTCTTTCTAGTGGACCATCCATATTTTTGGATATGCTCTCTATACTTTTGCTATATACTTACTTATGAGCTTTCTCCTAAGCCTAGAATCTACGTGCTTAGACTTTGTCTTACTCTAGCAAGTTGGTGGCAGGAAGGGTCCGTCATCCACAGCGGACACACAGACCTTGCTTGCTTTTTAGGGTTTTCTAGTTTGTGGATCATACAGACTTGTCCCCCCTGCCCCTTATTCCCATTATCTCATTCCTCAACCCCTCCTCAGAAGATTCTGGCATATAATCAAAAGTATATGTTTTATTTTACAGTAGTTAATGTGTAGTAAGCCTTAAAACTACCCAAGGGAGTTTTCATAGCTATCAAAAGGTGGCAAAACGTGGAAAAGCCTTCAACTACAAATGAAGCCTCTTGTTAAGTGCTGGCATCAGGGCCTGACATTTTACGCGCTTACCTCATTGAATTCCCAGACGTGCCTCCTTGGGGGGTATCATTGTTCCATTATTCAGGTGGGAAAATCAGTGCCCAGGCAGGCCATGTAACTTGCCTGGGCCACATAGCTGGTAAATGACAAGCCAGGCATCGAAGTCCTATCCTAATGATTGTGGAACCTCTGTCCAGTGTGCCCCCCCGCCCCATTCTGTGCTCCTCCCAAATGTAATCTCACCCATTTTTATACCTAGTAGTAATAGCTTCATCCATTGGAAATGCCCAAGTTTGGTGTCCATCTTTCTTTATAATTATAATGTGTACTTCGTTTATAATGAAACTACTCTTTATAGTCCTTGACTTTTTCTCCCCCCGCCCCCCAATTTGCCAGTCCCTATAGTAGATTACCAGTACTTTTGGATATTTTCCCATTATAAAATACACCTAACAAATTTTACCATGTTAAGCATTTTTTTTTTAATTTTTTTTTAAGATTTTATTTATTTTTTTTTGACAGAGACAGACACAGCGAGAGAGGGAACACAAGCAGGGGGAGTGGGAGAGGGAGAGAGAGAGAAGCAGGCTTCCCGCTGAGCAGGGAGCCCGATGCGGGGCTTGATCCCAGGACACTGGGATCATGACCTGAGCCGAAGGCAGACGCTTAACGACTGAGCCACCCAGGCACCCCAAGCATTTTTAAGTGTACAGTTCACCGGCATTAAGTACATTCACATTGTTGTGCAACCATCACCACCATTCATCTCCAGAATTCTCTTCCACCTTCCCAAACTGAACACTCTACCCCTGAGACAATAACTCTCCATCCCTATTCCACCCCCAGCCCCTGGAAAACACCATTCCACTCTCTGTGACTACCTTTGGTCTCTGTTGGATACCTTCTGTTACCTTTGTTACATATTTGTATGTTTCTTTGCCCTAAGTCTGGAGCCTCTGTGCTTGTACTAATCTGAGCTTTCCAGTTTTTCAAAGGAGGAGAAGTACAGTTGACCCTTGAACAATGCGGGAAGGGTGCCAGACCTCTGTCTAGTTGAAAATCTGTGTATAACTTTTGACTTCCCCAAAACTTAACTGCTAGCCTCCTGTTGACCAGAAGACTTACAGATAATAACATAAACAGTTGATAGACACATACTTTATATGTTATGTGCATTATACTATATTCTTACAATAAAGTAAGCTAGAGGGAAAAAGTTACTAAGAAAACACATTTACAGTACGGTACTGTATTGAAAAAATCTACATGTAAGTGGACTCACGTTCAAACCCGAGTTATTCAAGGGTCAGCTGTACTAAGATTAAGACTCTGACCTCCTTGCAGACATGCAAACCTGGAGCTCAGGCCCACTTGCACCCCAATTGCTTATGTGCTTAATAGGATATTAAACCTGAAATGTACTTGAAAAAGAATGAAAAGTAAATAGTATTTATTTGGGAGGTTTTCTGGGGACTCCAGAGCTGAGAATTCTTAAATTGACCTGAAACTGTGTTTTTTACACCTTGGTTTATGTATTTTTTTAATGCATAAGAAATAATTTAAAAGTCCTTTTTCAGGATGAGATAATGTTCCCATTCTCCCTACTAACTGAAAAACAATAAAAATGTTTTCTGTTGAAAGTGTCTGTAAACATTTAAAATAATTTTTTGTTCATTTAATGTTCCTGGAGGTTGTCTAAGAACCTTGGAGATTGGTTCTTGGGGGAAAAGCTGTGTTTAAAAAAACATGGTAGAAAAAATCTGCCTGCAGGGGACTCGTGTTAATTCGGTGCTTTGTTTTACACAGTGTTCACCCTTCTGTTAGAATATTAAGCTAAATTCAATAAAATATTTACTTTCCATCTTACTTTGGAATAATAATTTTGGAGGCTAAATGCATGATATCAGGAATATTTTCAGAAAGTTCAGGCTCCGTGCACTGAATTAAGTTTTGAGGCTTAATTAGATCACCGAGCCCAAGGAGAGAAACACCAAACTAAATAGACGTAAGGAAAATGAAAGCATTTTTCTTTTGCTGGGAAGGATCTAATGCTTTTTCCTGGAGCAGTCGTGATCTGGGCTTTACTTGCCTGATTCATTATTTGTGTGATACTTTATTCCCTAATGGATATTTTTTTTAAAAGTCCAGATTGTCTTACTTCGATAAATTTTGGAATTTTTTCTTCATCCACTTCTGAAAGTGATCAAAAGACAATGAATTGCTCAGGGTCAAGAGCCGAGAAACCCAGCTCTAGGAATGGCCAAATTCTCCATCCGCATTTTTCTTGTCCTGCTCTTCGCGTTACCGATTTGCAAGGAGAGCCATGGGCAGCCCCGCCGCGCATGCGCACGTGAAGTCTCGGAGCCAAGGAAGCGGAGTGACTTCAGTACTAATGATGCTGTGGTTATAATGTAGCCAAATTACAGCCTAGGAGCTGAAAGCACCCATTCTCTTCCTGGCCTGGAGTCGGGGCCCTGAAATCCAATCTGAAGTGTGTTTAATGAGTGTTCGGATCACTGGGGCTCAGTGCGGCGGGGAACAAGGAGGGCAGTGTCTCCGCAGACGGTGTGGCCACCCTTGGAGCCGCGGCGGGAGGAAGAATCGCCGCGTTTGTAGACGTGTAGATGGGCAGGCCTAAACATTTAGCCAGTCTCCCAGAATGAAAGCCTTGTCCCGGCTTCCAGGCTTCGGTGTTAAAGCTGTAGTTCCTGTTCTTGCTCTGGTTGGTTTCTCACAGCCGTGGTGAGTACAGTGTCTGCTGATGAGCCTACCATCACTTGTCCTGGTGGGCTTTTGAGTCCCTTTCTTCCTCACCCCTCCCCATCATACTTACTACCCGGTAGTTTACTGAGTCCTGGATACCGTCCTAAGAGCTTGGGGTATAGTAAATCATATATTCCTCACCACAACCCTATGAAGTGGTTTGGAGATAACGCCCATTTTACAGAAGAGGTAAGCGAGGCCCAAAGAGTAATGTGCACAAGGTCACACTGCCATGGAGCAGAGATACAGGATTTGCAAGAAGGCAGATGTCTTCAGAGTTTGTATTCTTAAAAATTTTTTTATTTTAAAGAGAAGAGCGGGCAGGGGGAGAGGCAGAGAATCTGAAGCAGACTGCCTTGAGCGTGGAGCCCAACGTGGGGCTCAGTCTCACAACCCTGAGATCATGACCTGAGCCGAAACCAAGAGCCCACAGCTTAAGCAACTGAGCCACCCAGGTGCCCCTCCCCACCCCACCCCCGGAGTATGTATTCCTAATAATGACATTATACTGCGTCTGTCACCCAAGGGCTGGAAAAACAGCATGAGAAACATCTCCCACATTTCAGTTGTCTCATTTCTGTGTTACCTAAGGAGTCCTGCCTTTGCAGTGGAAGATCGGTTGGTTTATGTGCCACTCACCCTAGCTTGCAGGGGCTGTCTTACTATGGTCATCCTGTGTCATATTATGTGGCCTACTAACCCCCTTTGGTGCCTCTAGTTAGAGCTCTTACAAAGCATCAGCCTCTTTCCTTGGTTTTATCGGCAAGTTTTCTCCAGGACAATTTGAATCATCAAAATTGCAAGTATAGGTCTTGAAAGGGACAAGAGGGAAAATGGAGAGACTCTGGGACTCAACGATTAGGAGCAGATTCTCTCAACTGGGTTTGAATTCCAGCTCCACAGCGATGAGAGTGTGATCTTGGCAAGTCTGTGACCTCCAGCCTGGAGTGCCCCAGGGCGGGTAGCTTATTAGCAGAGGTGCAGGTAAGCAGATGACGTGGTCTCTCCATCCCCAGGGTGAGTCCCGGGGCCGTTGCATCTGGCCTCCAGTGTCTTTATTGACTCCAGCAAGCCACCAGCCATTATTATTGATGTCCTGGAGGAGAAAACGGTAGGGACTCTGTTCTGGCTTCTTGTGTGCTGTGCAGAAGTCCCGTGCCCTGATTGTGGTTCACCAGCCTCTGCTTCCCTCCTAGAAGAATCTTCTTTTTCTTCTTTGGGTTCCAAAATGACCCAGATATTTGCCTTGAAACGGATTGTGTTCATTCATTCTGTGAGATAGTCTCGGGCCCTTTGCAACCTAGAAGGTTAGACGCTTTGATTCTGGAGAATTTCCTTGCATTGTGCTTGCATCGTATCCTTTGCTCTTGGGTCTGTCTAGAAGTCGCGTTGGTCAGACATTGGAACTCTTGAGCTGAGCCCATAAATGCCCTGCACGCCCGTCTCAATGCCATCTCTTTGTCAGGATGTTTTGTTTCTAGGAGTTTTCACCTGTATCTTTAATCTCTTCCAGTAAAATTTTTATTTCTGTGCTGCTGGGTTTTTTTTCTTTTTTTATTGTTAAGAGCTCTTAATTGCTCTACAAATATTCCTTATTATAAGCCTCTAGGTGTTTAGTTTTTTTGTTTTGTTTTTTTTCTTCTTCTTTTCTTTTTTTTTTTTGGTTGTAAACTCCTAGTTATATGGCGATACAAATTACAGTGTTTTAACAAGTGTTTTCCTCTAGTCTGCATTATCAGAAGTGGCTGGTGTCTCCTGTTTCTGACCTTTGGTGGGGGGGGGTTCTGCATAATGTGGCCACTTCCCTACCGCTGACTCTCTCCCCTCTGATCTGTTGGTAAGATTTCAGCATTCTCATCTGTCGTCTTCTAGAATTTGAGGGGAATCTCTCACCTGCTGTTTCTTGTCTCATTTTCTTGGTTTTCTATGAATTTATTCCTCTTCTTCCTTTTTTCATTCTCCACTGTTCTTTTTTTTTTTTTAAGATTTTTTTTTTTTTTTTTTTTGACAGAGAGACACACAGCGAGAGAGGGAACACAAGCAGGGGGAGTGGGAGAGGGAGAAGCAGGCTTCCCGCTGAGCAGGGAGCCCGATGCGGGACTCAATCCCAGGACCCTGGGATGATGACCCGAGCTGAAGGCAGACGCTTAACGACCGAGCCACCCAGGCGCCCCTCTGCTGTTCTTTTTTTAAGCGGGGTTTCTGGGTGTAGTGGAGATGCGTGTATTGAGTTGGCCATATTTAGCCAGACTGACATTCTTTTCATCATTTATATTAAGCTCTGTCTGGCAGTGGCCTTGTGCTAAATTTTCTAAGAAAAACATGCATTTAGTTAGGTGGGTTCCTGTGGAATTTCTCAAATTGTACTCTCCTTGAACTTTTGCTTCATTGGCAGCTCCTGACTGTGCACAGAGGGGCTAGGAAGGGGTAGCCCTGAACCTCTGGGGTGTTGGGAATGTGTGTGAGTTGTGCGCATCCGAGCCTGGTTCGCGCCCCTCTGACCTCACAGCTGGAAGGCTCTCAAAAGAGACAATATTTCCTAAAAAGGATTTCAGTTCTAGAATGCCTTTCACATCTAGATCAACAGCTGTAGGAATACCTTTTAACAGCAGGAAAGATTAATTACCTTCCATAATTAGTCTGCTACTTGCTGAGTGTGTTTGATGATCGAGTTAGAGGAATTTTGAAGGCCAGAGTTTTTGTTACTCCAAATCCGCTTATTGGTTTGTTATTTCTTGTAATCTCATTTCTTCGAAAGGGACAGTTCAGGATGTGACTGCGTTGGCTCTGCCCCCATGAGGCTAAGAGATGAGTATGAGTTTGCTAGAGCTTCTGTAACAAAGGACCACAAACTGGGGGGCTTAAAACAACAAATTTAATCTGTCACAGTTCTGGAGCCCACAAGTCCCAAATCAAGGTGTCCTCAGAGCCATGCTCCCTCCAAGACTGGGTAGAATCCTTCTTTGCTTCTTCCACCTTCTAGTGGGGGGCTGTTCATCCTTGGTGTTCCCTGGTTAATAGTCACATCCCTCCAGTCTCTGCCTCTGTCCTCACATGGCCTTCTCCCAGTGTCTCTGTCTTTATACCGTCTTCTTATAAGGAACCAGTCATACTGGGTTAGGCCCAACGCGAATGACCTCATCTTAACCTGACTACATCTCGAGGACCGTTTCCAAATAAAGTCACATTCACAGGTACTGGGAGTTAGGACTTCAACAAATCTTTTGGTTTGGCTCTTTTTTTTTTTTTTTTTTTGCTACCATTAAGCCTCTAGCTTGATGTTAGCCTCAAAAAGAAATCAGAGAGAGAGAGAGACCTCAAAGCCAGCCAGCTAGCCCTGCGTGTCGAGGATTCACATGTCATTCAATAGCAACTGATTAGGGGCGTCTGGGTGGCTCAGTTGGTTAAGAGTCTTCCTTCAGCTCAGGTCATGATCCCAGAGTCCTGGGATCGAGCCCCACATCGGGCTCCCTGCTCAGCGGGGAGTCTGTTCTCCTTCTCTCTCTGCCAGTCCTCCTGCTCATTCTCTCTCTCTCTCTAATAAAAAAAAGTAGCAACTGATCGATGTGACTGGCACCTTGCTACTCAAAGCATAGTCTTTGTACCAGTAGCAGCCGCCCTAGGAGCCTGTTAGAAATGCCGATTCTCAGGCCTCACCCCATTCGTCCAGGATCAGCACTCGGAGCTTGTTGAGGTGACTGGCGGGTACAAAAACCAGAAGTGCTGCACTGAATCACCCCAGCGGGGCTTGGGAGACATCATCCCGCAGTGCGCTGATCGGGTAGCCCGGTTTCCTATCCCGTGACATTGAAGAGGCATGCCTCCTTCTCAACGTCAACTCATTCCCCCGCCCTCCGTGCTAGAAATTAACATTTTTGCCTTCACAGTAGAAGCAGCAGTAATAGAAATTTTGTTCTTCTGTATGAGGGCCTTTGCTAACCACTTTGCAATCATAGTTTGATTTTTTACACTGATCTTGGGAGATAGACGATCATATCTCCAGTCCTGTCATGACCCCCATGTCCTGTGGACTGAATTGTGCTCCCCTACCCTCCATTCATGTGTGGAAGCCCAAACTTTCATTGTGGCTATATTTGGAGTAAGAAAGTAATGAAGGCCAAATGAAACTATAAGGGCAAAACCCTGAGTAGGATTAGTGTTCTTAGAGGAAGAGACCCCAGAGAGTTCTCTTTCTCTCTAACGTAGCACTTAGCATAATATTCTGGTTGAGCTGGGTTACTTGGCGGAGATACTTGTATTGATTTCTATTTGTGCAGCAGGTAAGCCCAGGGCCTGCAGATGGGTACTTGCTTGCTGTGTATGCCTTAGGCTCCTCAAGCCTGCAGAGTTACATCCATCCACCTGCTCAAAAAGTAGCAAAGGGCCATGAGGAAATCTACAGGATTCTAATGCCCTAAGATTAGACTTGTTGCGGGTTAGTGGGTTATAGAACTTTGAATAATATTCTACGAGGTATTAAAGGTAAGAAAAAGCGGACCAAGGCCTTTGAGAGAAGCCATTCTGTGCTGGATAAGAGCATGCCCTGGTTGTCATGGTTACGTTAATCCTAAACCAGGAGGGGGGGGGAGAAAAGAAAACAACACTTCCAGAAAGGGCTTTCTGAAGCCTCAGCAGATGCAAATTTTTTAAACCTGAGCAAATGTATCTATGAGATTGCTTTTGAAAGGTTAGAACCTTAGCTTGTATCGAGTAGGGGAAATCATTTGTTCGGTCGCTTGGAGGAAGTAGGGAGAGGGAGGAGACTAGACCCTCACGCGGAAAGAATTGTCTTTATTCTTTTGGAGGAGGAAAAAAAAATACTCCCACATAAAACTTTATGCAGTAGAAAAAACCTGAAAGCATAGATAGATTTTTAAAGGTACAATAAACTAAAGCAACTTTGATTCACAATTTTTTAAAAAAGATTTTATTTATTTATTTGAGAGAGAGCAGGAGAGCACAATCAGGGGGAGCAGCAAGCAGAGGGAGAAGCAGGCTTCCCGCTCAGCAGGGAGCCCAATGCGGGGCTGGATCCCAGGACCCCGGGATCATGACCTGAGCCAAAGGCAGGTGCTTAACCGACTGAGCCACCTAGGTGCCCCTGATTCACAATTTTTAAGAGCTTAAATCCAAATTTGAATGTTCATACTATTTGTTATTCGGTGTTTAGTGGCCAGACATTCCCCAAGAATGCAAACCTCCTCCTAAAAGGTAATTTTATAGGATTTCCATGAACAGCCAATTCAAAATGGAGAAAATCAACAGGGACACCCAATTTGAAATCAGCCAACTTATTTGTGCGCGAGGCTAAAATTGAAATGCCTTTTGGAGCATAATTAAAAGTAGCCAATAAGAAAAAAGTGATAAAAATGTGATTATGTAGTTTCACCAATTGCTGATTTGTTCTCCAGAATAAAACATATAATTACTATTTGGTGTCATTTCTGTAAGGCACACATTTCTAGAATTAATTTTCATCAAGACTGGCTGAGTGTGGGGTTGGCCAGACTGACCGTTTCTTTTTTTTTTCCATTTTAAAAAAGATTTTATTTATTTGAGGTGGGGGGAGGGAGGGTGTGCGAGCAGGGGGAGGGGCGGAGGGAGATGGAGAGAGAGAATCTCAAGCAGTCTCCACACTCAGCATGGAGACCCACTCGGGGCTCGATCCCACGACCCTGAGATCATGACATGAGCTGAAATCAGGAGTCCGGTCTCTTAGCTCACTGAGCTACCCAGGTACCCCAGCCTTTCATGTATGAATAAATTTTTCCTTAATAATTCTACTCTGGTCCAGGATTGGAGTGTAATGGAGCTCAGCACCTGTGTTTTAGGTTGACTGCCATGGAGTTTGTTTCTTAGAGGCTGTGGGAGTCTTAGAGGTCTGTTTCCTCAGCCTCAATATAACACTTGGTGATAATTAAAAAACTCATTTGTCATAAGATCCTTTTCATATTAAACTTAACTAACGTGTAGGTTTTCAAATGATGTGTAAATTAGTTGGTTTCCCTTCCTCATGTACGGTAGCTTGTGCAGCATTAAATAGAAATGTGTGTGTATCTTAAAGTAAGCCCCTCCTTTGAGAAGAGACCTCTACGGGTCAGAATTCCTCAGGGTCTCTGCTTTGTGCCTGCTAGCTTTATCCACGCTGTTGGATAGACCCCCTCCCCCCGTTCACACTCCATCGTCTTATTTCTAGATTTGTTTTAGCAAAAGGGCTGGTGGATTTATAGCTTTTTGAACCCCGTTCCTGGCTCCTAGTGCAAAGCCTGCCCCAAATGCAAAATTTGCGGTTACTCTAACAGTGTTCATTTCCTGCCAAACACATAAAAGACCTCTTTGTGCCGAGAAATCTTAGCAGATGTTGAGTGCGCCCATATGGGTGTTTGCTCACTCTCCCCATTTGGTCAGGCCTTCACAGCCAATCTTCCTTGAGCTAGTCCTACCCCTCAATATTTTTCTAAGCGCTAATGTTCTAAGAAGAACTCACTTTCTGACTCGTAAAAAAGGTAGAAACAGATTCTATTGTGCATCACCCTCTCTGACTGTTTATAGATGTGAACCCCACCTCCACTTACTTTTTCTTGTTTTTTTTTCTTCTGCATTTTTCATTTGATAAAATATATATAACATAAAATTGACCAGTTTAGCCATGAAGTGTGCAATTCAGTGGCATTAAGTACATTCACCAATACCACCATCTGTTTTACATTCTGTGATGTGATTTTGTTTTGTTTTGTTTGTGTGTTTTTTTTTAAATTTAAATTCTAGTTAATATACTGTGATGGGAATTTGAACAAAATTACTTTGAGTGTGAAGTTCCAAAAAATCCATTGGGGATAAGTGTTGAGGAATGATGTTGCAGACTGTCAGAGTAAATCCACCATGGGAAGTAAAGGAGGGATGATTTCTCTTAGAGAATGGGAATGAAATCTTTTCCTTCTTTATTAGACATTCCTGTTTTTCTCATTAGTCCTGCCATTAGCTCACATGAGATGATTCTACCAGTGACCTTTGAACCAGGCACTTCATGAAAGAGCCTGGGGAGGTTGGGATTACCCATGGAGAATATTGTACGCCTTCAGAGAGCTGTGACTATCTTCTGGATTTTAGTGATGAGGAATATGGGGGTATAAAGTGGCATCTGTTTAAAAAAATGCTCAATGACTGGACACTGAAGCATCTTTGATGGCTCCTCAGGTCATGCCGGACCAGGCTAACGGAAATGCCCATCATTAAACTGGTCAGGCTCTAGCTTACCGTCCATTAGTCCGCTGGGTTACTAATTGGTTCCTATAATGCTCTGCTCTTCTCAGAGGAAAGGTGAAAGTATAAAAGCAGTAACTGGAAATGACCATGTTTTGAAACATTTTTCTTCCAGTGTTTGATCTGTGTGGTGGACTTGGGTCCATTTTATTAGTGGGTCATTAACGAATCCATCAGGCAGTGAAGAGAAACCAAGGCGTATGATTCTTAGTGGTGAAGGTAGAAATTGGGATTCTCTCTATCCTATTCCCTCTCCCTTGTAGATTCAGTATATAGAAAATGCATGTAGAGTATTGATTGCTGTGGGCATTTCATTGAGTACCAGCTGCTTTGCTGGACGATAAGAATATAAAGGTCAATAAGGAGCCCAGAGTTTAAGTGGAGAGACAGGCTCATGTATACTTAACTTCATAGAATACTATGGAATGAGTATGTTTTATTCATTGGTTCATTCACCTCCAAATTGGTTGGTCTTTAAGGCACCGTAGAGACAGAGATTAATAAAATGCAGCCTTTACCTTCAGTGTGGGTGAGGTGTGGAGGTGAGTTTGCACAAAGTGCTGGGAGAACCTAGGGAAGAAAGTCGTAAATTCTGCCTTACTTGCAGAGGGAGGGACAAGGAACAGGGTCTGTCCATGGCCGCAAAAAGGGCACGGAATCACGAGTTGAAAACTTAATGTCCCCACAAAACCTGCACACAAATATCTATAGCAGCTTTATTCTTAATTGCCAACACTTGGGTGGTAACCAAGATGTCTTTCAGCGGGTGAATGGATAAATAAACTGTGGTACATTCGTATGAGGGAATATTATTCAGCAATAAAAAGAAATGAACGATGAAGCCACGAAAAGACATCCAGGGACCTAAATGCATGCCGTTGAGCAAAAGAAGCCAATCTGAAAAGGCTACATGCCATGTGATTCCAACTATATGCCATTCTGGAAGAAGCAGTGGAGACAGCAAAAAGACCAGTGGTAGCCAGGAGTTGGGGGGCGGCGTGGGGTGGGGGGTGAGGGTTGACTGGGTGGCTGGATTCTTAGGATGGTGAAATTATCCTCTGTGACCCTGTGATGGTGAATATGTGATACTATACGTTTGTCAAGACGTCTAGAGCTGTAGAATGCAGAGTGAACCCTGATGTAAAGTGTGGGCTTGGGGTGATGATAACGTGTCCGTGTTGGCTCAGAAGTGCTTACAAATGCATTGATGCAAGATTAATAATAAGGGATATTGGATACTGTGTATGTGGTAAAAAGAGGTATGTGGGAATTCTCTGTGCTTTGTCTTCCATTTTCTGTAAATCTAAAACTGCTCTAAAAATATACATATTTTTAAAAAGGGGGTGGTGCCTGGAATTGGGGTGGGGAGGGGAAAATGGCAGAGAATTAGCATCTAAGTGGGAATACAACCTGGAAAAGGCTCCAAGGTGTGCAGTCGGGAGTACCCGTGGTCAGCGTTGATGGAGGTCGGCAAGCTGAGAAGGGCCGGAAGATTCAGGAATGAAGAGGCTTCCAGTGGTGGGAGCTGAGGTTTGTTTTCATCTCTTCCCACGTCAGAGGAGGTAACTCCTGTTGTTTCTGTTCGCAGCAAAGAGCCCCGGGGAAAGTGCTGCTGGACGCAGTCTGCAACCACCTCAACCTCGTGGAAGGGGACTATTTTGGCCTTGAGTTTCCCGACCACAAAAAGATCACGGTAAGTGATGGGAAGTTAATGAAGTAATTTAAGTGATGGGAAGATATTTGACCATCCACTGGGCTTTGGGAAAGGTGAGTAATCGGGTCTGGTTCCTTGGCCATACAGATCCATCGCAGAAGAACATCCAGAAAGCCCTTGTTCATCTTTTTTGGAAGTACTATGTACATAGGATTAGCAAGTGCCAAGAGAATACTCCATGAAGACTAGCTGCCTCTGACCCTTTCCCCCACCTCTCCCTCCAGAAACTACCATTACCAGTTGCCTCTGTATCCTTCTGATAAAAGTCCGTGTCTGTGTATATACAAACACATGTTTCTGAAACACGCTGATGTGGGGAAACAATATACGTCCTGTACCTTCCCTACCACTTCCGTTAATGTATCGTGAAGATCTTTCCTTTTCCGCGCATAGAATCCACTTCCTTCTATTTCAGTTCCGTGCCATTCTGCCAAATGGACATGCCAGGATTTACAACGCCTTTTGTAAATAATGGGATACTTAGGTTGTTCCCAGTCTTTTGCTTTTAGAACAAATGAAGCCACGGCAAGCACACTGGTACATTTGAGCTTGCACTCAAGTGTTTCAGTACTTGAGATCCAGTGGCATGGAGTTGCCTAATCCATGGGTTTCGATCATGGTAAAGTTTGAAAAATACGTCGTGTTGTTCTTTACAAAGGTTTCACCCATTTGAACCCAGAAGTTAGAACATAGCTTTTTGTTCCTTTTGTCTTTTGTCTAAGGGCACTTTCTTAAGGTTGTATCTGAGTCTTTTATTAGATACTGTTTGAGACTATAAGTTCATTGACTGTATTTCTATTTATTCTTCCATTCAGTACAGAGTACCTAGAACTTTTGCTAGCCACTGTGCTGGGGAGAACTGTAAGATGCAGGGAACGTATGATCAGGTGGGGTGTCAAGCTGTCAATGACTAGCACAGGGCATGTGACAGGTGCCCCACTGGGGCCAGGGGGCATTGGATGGTAGGGGCACCAAACAACATTGTGTTTATTGGGAATCAGGGAATCCTTCCCAGGTACTACAAAGCTGAGTCCCATGAGGCCAGTAGGAGTTGACCTGATAGAATGTTCTAGTGAGAGGGGGTCCTAGTTTTAAAGAGCAGAAAGCAACCTTCAGGAACCTGTAAGTAAGGCTGCAGTTGAGAGGTAAGGGGGAGGGACTCAAGTGAAGGAGGTGAGAAAGAGGAGGCTATAAGGTAGGCAGGGAGCCACATTCTGAAGGACTTTTTTTTTTAAGATTTTATTTATTTGAGAGGGAACGAGCAGTGGGGTGGGACAGAGGGGGAGAGAGAGAAGCAGACTCCCTGCTGAGCAGGGAGCCTGATGTGGGGCTCGATCCTAGGACCCAGGGATCATGACCTGAGCCAAAAGCAGATGTTTAACTTACTGAGCCACCCAGGTGCTCCAAAGTGAAATTAACTTAAAAGTATATTTAACTTAATATGTCCAAAACATTATCATTTCAGCATGTAATCAGTATCAAAAACTATGAATAAGCTATTTCACATTTTTTCGTGCTGAATCTTCGAATCTGGTATGTATTTGAGTCTCACAGCCCCTCTCAATTCACACCGTCCGTGTTCCCGGTGTTCAGTAGACACACGTAGCGAGTGGCTATCATATTGGACAGCACAGCTCCCAACTACTGTGTTTGGGAAGCGGTCAGTGTGTTTTAAAGGGAACATGGTATGATCCGATTTATGGGTTAGAAAAAGGACTGGACTGGAATAGGACAAGACTAGAGTCAGGAAAGCCATTAGGAGCTTGCTGTGTTTCAGGCTGGAGATGGTGCTGGAAGGAACTGAGGGAGAACCATGGTGGAGAGCTGGAGGGAGGTGGGTGAATTCAAGAGGTTTTGGGGGAGGAGGTGGTTAGGGATATGACTGAATGGATGGGCTTGTGAGGGAAAGCAGGCTCAGAGCCGCTGGGTTTTCCAGCTTTGCGGTCTGGGAGATAGTGGTGCCAGTCCGTGGGGATGAAAGTCTCGGAGAGGCCATGTCTGTGAAGAGGTAAAGACGAGTTCCATCCCAGACATGAGGACTTGGACGTCAGTGGACATCCCAGTGGAGACGTCCAGTGGGCAATACCAGTAGGTGTATCTCCTGGAGCACAGGGAAGAGATCTGAGTTGAAATGTAGATTTACAAATCCTAGGATTATTTTATTTAAAAAAACTTTTTTTAAAGTTTTTATTTATTTATTTGAAGAGGGGGGGGAAAGAGCAAGAAAGCGGGGGGTAAGGAGAGGGACAAGCAGACTCTGCGCTGAGCCCAGAGCCAGATGCGGGGGATGACCTCACAACCCTGAGATCATGACCTGAGACGAAACCAAGGGTTGGACATTAAACTGACTGAGCCAACCCAGCCCCCCCCCCAGGATTATTTTAAATATTAATTGAAGCTCTGAAACTGGACGAGAGGGTAGACTGTGGAAAGGAGGCTAGCTTGGAGCACCAGCATTTAAGGGATAGACAGAGAAGGAAGAGCCCTCAGAGGAGGTGCAGATGGGGAGGAGGAAAACCAAGGGAAGGACACATACAGAGCAAGGGAAGAGAGTGTTACAAGGAAGGCGTAGACAGGAGTCGAGTGGGTAGGTGGTGAATGAGCAAATCTGTCACATACCTAAAAGCGGGTGTGAATAGTAGTGTTTTCTCAGCTTGTTCCTGTCTCCAAATACTCTTCAGCATTTCCTCATGCTTAAATTAAATCTAAGCCTCCCTGACTCCCATTCCTTTTTCTGATGTGGCAGAAGACCACAGATGGGCCAAATCTAATTCTACGTTCTCTTTATCCAACAATTATTTTGTGCCTACACTGTCTCAGTCATCATCCTTTATACCATAGAAGACAGGAGTGACAGCAAGAAGTCTTGAAAAAAAGCTTGAAAAAAAGAAAAGTGCATAGCTTGGTAAGAGAGACAAGGAAACAAATAATTACAATACAATTTAGTAAGTTCTGTGGAACATTGTTTCATAAAATTATTTTATGTTAAAATAGTGATTCTCAAAACACTGGAAAGATATGCTATCTTATTATTTCTAACAACTTTGCCTTCCCCAACTCCACTCTTGCCTCGTTCTGAGCCAACTCGAGTTGCCTTTTTTGAACGATAAATTAGTAGTGGTGAGGGTACTAAGATTCTCAGGACTGTTCCATATCTGGGTCAGCCAAATAGCTCATGCTGGTGTTGGGATTCTACCCAGGTTCTTCTGACCTCAAGTTCAGTGCCTTTCTAGAACTTACAAACCTGTTGATTTTCCTGTGTACCTCCAGTGCTGGTTTCTTTCAAGTTTTATCAGGCTTGATTTTTATCATCTCACTACTTTCTTATAATACCATTTAGGAATGTGTTCAGCTGCACAATACAGAAAACCCATTAATGATGACAAAGAAATAGGTGTTTGTCACATGCAACACAAATGAAAGCCACCACATGGGTGCCTGCCATGTGCCAGATTGTCCTAGTCCCTGTGGACACAGCAGCTAACATGGCCCATGTTCTAAAGCAGGGATCAGTACATTTTGTAAAGGGCCAGTTAATAAATACTGTATGAAGGCTTTGCAAGCCTTGTATGCAGGAACAGTGTGGACAATATGTAAATAGGTAGATGTGGCTTTGTTCCAATAAAACTTTATTTATAATACAGGCAGCCATAGTTTGGCAGCACTACTCTGAAGAGTGGTAACTGTGCAAGGCATCCTGTTCGTTTTACCTATAGTATTTCATTCATTCCAGAAAAGCCCATCATACGCCCTTTTTCTGATGAGGAAGCTAAGACTTAAAGAGGTTAAGTCATTTTCACGAAGGAGCACAGCTAGGAAATTTGATAGCCGTGATTCAGGTTCAGTTCTATCTAAACACAAGCTCGTGCTCTCCACCACCCTTCCATTCTGACGGCGTTTCCGTATTTTGTTCTCTGTCAATTACAAAGTCCCAACCTGAGAGTTAATTTCGTAAAGTTAAAAAGAATAAGTTGTTTGGACACAGCTGATCTGTGATGTTAGATGAGGCGGGAGAGGTGCCTGGGGGAGGGGTACAAGGAGAGTTTCTGGGGCCCTTGGCCAAGTTCTGTTTCTTGATCTGGGTGCTGGTTCTATGCGTATAATCAGCATGTACAAATTCAGTGACCTCTACGCTTACCCCATGTGTACCGTGTGTGTATAAAACATCAATAGAAGTTTATTCCTTGGCTCGCCTAGGTGGCTCAGTTGGTTGGGCGTCTGCCTTTGGCTCAGGTCATGATCCCAGGGTCCTGGGATGGACTCCTGCATTGGGTCCCTTGCTTGGGATTTTATTTGTCAGAGAGCGAGTGCGCGAGCACAAGCAGGGGAGTCTGCTGCTCCCTCTGCCTCTGCCGCTCCCCCTGCTTGTGCTCGCATGCTTTCTCTCTCTCTGACAAATAAATAAATAAAATCTTTTTTGAAAAAGTGTATCCCCAAATTCAATGAAGTAAAAGCACATAGGAGCAGAAATAATGACCAAAAAGTGCCCCGAGGCAGGCTGACAGCATCTATTTTGGAAGAGGCAAGGACAAGTCTTGATTTTGTTGAACTGAGGAAGAGCCACTCACCTGCGAAAACCGTAAACTCTGGCTGGGTTTTCATCTCTGCTCTTAGTAAAGAGGCTTGAAAATTGAAGATTTCTGTCCAACGGTTTCTGTTTCCTCCCAAGATTCTGTTGATTTCTAGCAGGGTGGTATATTGTAGCAGCCCAGGAAAGGGGCTTTGTGATCTGACTCCCAGCCCTGAAGTCAGCGCAGCAGGACGACTCAGCGGCAGGATGACAGGAGCTGAGCCTCACTTTACTCATGGGTGGAATGGGCGCAATAGTGCCCAACTGTTGGGGTTTTTGAAAGGATCAGATGCGGTAACATCAATCAGCATGTAATCCTGTGTGGGGGACCTATTCGAGTGTTTAAAAAGTTTCATTATGGAAACTCTTATCATGATCATTTTTTTAATTGTCAAAAACAGAGGTCATAAGAGTTACGATCTTAACCATCTTTAAGTTCCAGGACAGTAGCATTAACTGTATTCACATTGTGTCACCGATCTCTGGAATGTTTTCGTCTTTATTTTTTATTTAATTTTTTTTTTTATGATTTTATTTATTCATTTGACAGAGGGCACAGGCAGGGGAACAGCAGGGAGAGGGAGAAGCAGACTCCCCACTGAGCAGGGAGCCCGATCTGGGGCTCTATCCCAGGACCCCTGGGACCACGACCCGAGCCGAAGGCAGACTTAACTGACTGAGCCACCCAGGCGCCCCTGTTTCCATCTTTAAAAAATTAAAATTCCATTCCCTTCTACAATGCCTCATTTCCTCTCCCCCCAACCCCAGGCAACCACCATTCTACTTCTGTTTCTAGGAATTGGACTACTTGAGATACTTCTAAATGGACTCAAACAGCATTTGTTTTTTTGTGCGACTTATTTCACTGAGTATCATGTCCTCAAGACGTGGCCACAGTGTAGCATATGACAGGATACCCGTCCTTTTTAAGGCTCAGTGATACTGTTGTGTGGAGGTGCCACGTTTTGGGTGTCCATTCATCTGTGGGTGGACCTAGAGGTTGTGTATTCACAGCCCTCAGTGGTTGTGAATAATGCTGCAGTGAACACGGGTGTGTCGTCAGCCTAGTGTTCGATGCTCCTGTTACGCTTATCACCTTTACCAGCTTCATTTGGGAGGCTGCTTACTTACCTGCCAAACCAAAAGGAAGCATGGTTGGTCTCACCATGTCTAAACATGGGCTGTCATAGCCGGCTTTGCCCATGTGCCTGCCTGTGCATGTTACGTGGGAAACTAGGGTCCCCCAAGTCATTGGCACACTAAGTTGTGAACCTTTGTGCCTGGGCGGTCGGTCCAGGCAGCTCGTGTCCCAGCCTTCCATCCCTCGGCTTATTGTTTCCATCCCGTGAGGAGCCCATGTCAGAGCAGGCTGCTCAGGACGGGGTTGCAAAAGCCTAAGGGGAGTAGACAGGAGCAGACACCTGTTTTCATCAGCTCTTTTATTGATTGGTCTTTCCATGGCAGAAACAAGAGCGATCCTGGGACTCGAGACTCTGTACTTAATATGCCAGTTAATTGGTAGCCACAGTCGGGGGGCGATAGAAGGCCGGAAAGTTGCCATTGGGGTGAACTCACAGACCTAACTCTCCTTGGTCGTCTTCTGTGCGCCACGACTCTGCTCCACACCTAAATGCATCTCATTTGTTCGGCGTACGAGAGGTGGGCAAACAGAGCCAGACGGCAAAGGTGTGAGGCTTTGCAGGCCTTGACGTCTCTATGGCAACCCCCCAGCCTGCCACAGACAATACGTGAACCGATGTGCACGGTTGTGTCCCAATAAAACTTTATTAAGGGGCATGGATTTTTGACTTTCATAGTTCTTGCGTCGTGAAATACGCCGCTTCTGTTTGTATTTTTCAACCACTTAAGAGTGTAAAAGCTGGTCTTTGCTTTCAGGCTGTACCAAAGGACATGGTAGTTGGGATTCGGCTCCTGGGCCTTTGTTTGCCCATCTCTGCTTTTTATAGTATTTCTGTGAGGTCAGTATTTTAGCATCTACATTTTATAGGGAGCCGATTCAGACAGGTAACTTGCTCAGTACTTAACGATGAGCTGTATAACCAGGTTTATAACCAGGGTTTACACGCGGGCCTGTCTCAGCCAGCGTAGGCTGCTCTCTGCTCCACTTGGCCGCCTTTCCTCACATTGGCCCTGGGAGCTCAGAGAGCTGTGCGAACCTCAGTGACGGAGATGGGTATGTACCACTGATCTCAGAGGCCTATCGAGGATACTGGGAAAAACCGGCATTGGGGCCTGTAAATACCTGTTTAAACATTACAGCAGCTGGGTAGATTTCTGAACCTCTTTGATTTTGTACCTTATCTGGAAAATGGGATTAATAAATGATGATTTTACAAGGTTGTCATGAGATACTTTGCAGTGATGAGCCCAGCAGGATTCTTGCACATAGTAGGCACTCGGATATCTGTTGTATTTTGTGCTTGCGTTCAAGCTCAGAAATCAATGAAGCTGGCCCACCCGTCTTTCATTAAAGCTACATTGCGTACCAATCTGGTAACAATTCCAATTTCTAATAAATACTGGTAAAGCTCGGGAAGAAGGTTGGCCTCTTTTTGTTCATTTTATATCCTCTCTGTGCCAGGAGAAAAGTTTTGCCACTGGTAGGTGTCTTAGCTCAGGCTGTCCTAATAAGATACGGCAGACTGGGTGACTTGAATAGCAGACATTTATCTCTCACAGTATTGGAGGCTGGAAGTCTGAGATCAGGGCGCCAGCCTGGTCAGATTCTGGTGAGGACTCTCCTTCTGGCTGGCAGATGGTTGCCGTCTCCACTGTGTCCTCACATGGCGGAGAGAGACAAAAGATCTTTCTCTTCTTATAAGGCCACGGCCCTATCAGATCAGGGGCCCCACTTTTATGACTTTATTAAACCTTAATTACCTTGTAAAGACCCCATCTCCAGGTACAGTCACACTGGGGGGCTAGGGCTTCAACATTGGGATTTTGGAGGGACACAGTTCAGTCCGTAGCTGCAGGCATGCTTTCCAGGGGCCTGAAGCCACAGAAACCATGGCTGCATCCCTTGCTGGTGGTTTCCCAGCCCCACTGGGGTCGGACAGACCTCCTCATGTATGCTTAGTAGCAGCCTCCTGACTTTGCTTCTTCCTGGGGGTCTGAGGACATCGTAGGCCAGGAGGGGCTCTTTGTGGAACATGCCGGGCCTAACGGATGAAGACTGTTGCAGAACCACGGACAAAAGTTCGGGAATCCAGCAGCAGTGAGGTTGTGGAGTGCCTCTTTCACACACAGAGCAGCGCTGTGTTTGATGTGATAGTGGCTGTGTTAATGGGGCAGTTCTCAGAGGAGGCAAAGCTCTCCTTGAGCAGAGAGAGTCTGAGAAGAGGATGGATCGCTAGAAAAATAGAGCAGTCGGTCATCTTCCATTTCTTAAGCTGGAAAGATACATGGTTTTTTGTTTTCATTTTGGTTTCTGATTAATAGACTTCTCTAAAGATTTTATTCATTTATTTGAGAGAGAGAGAGAGAGAGCATGAACAGGGGAGGGGCAAAGGGAGAAGCAGACTCCCCACTGAGCGGGGAGCCCGATGCAGGACTCGATCCCAGGACCCCGGGATCATGACCTGAGCCGAAGGCAGACACTTAACTGACTGAGCCACCCAGGCGCCCCTTCTTCACATTTCTTATGCTTGAGGTTTTCTGAGCTTTTCAGATCTGTTGGGTTTATGGTTTTCATCAAATTTGGAAATTTTGCAGCCATTATTTCTTTTAATCTTCTGTCTGGTTTATTGCCCCTCTCCTGCCATCTCTTGTCCTTTGTGGCTCCAATTCCATGCATTTTAGGCTGCCCAAAGTTGTTCTACAGTTCTCTTATGCTCTATTAATTTCTTGGTAATACTTCTCTGTTTCATTTTGAATTGTTTCTGTTGCTATATCTTCAAGTTCATTAGTATTTCTTCTGCAGTGTCTAATCTGATTTTAATTTCATCCAGTATTTTTTGTTGTTTTTTTAATCTCACACAATATGGTTTTTTGTCTCTAGAGGTTTCATCTGGGTCTTTTTTATATCTGTTGTATGTCAACTTTGAACATAAGGAATGCAGTTGTAATAACTGTCTTTATGTCCTTCTCCACTAATTCTAACACCTGTGGTCCATGTTAGATTTGATTGTTGTTGTTTTTTCTTTTCTTTGATTATGGATCCCATTTTCCTGCTTCCTTGTATGTCTGGTGAGTTTCTTTATTGGACGTCAGATATTGTGAATTTTACCTTGTTGAATCCTGGATATTTTTATATTCCTATAAACTTTTATTGAGTGTCCTAGGATGCAATTAAGTTATTTGGAAACCATTTAGTCATTTCAGATCTGGATTTTAAGATGTGTTAGATGGGACTGGTGTAGTGTATAGTCCAGGGTTAATTATTCCTTACTGTTAAGGGATGACCCTTCGGTACTTTACCCAGTGCCCCAGAATCATGAGGTCGTCTGGTCCGGCTGGTGAGAATTAGTAGTAGTCTTGACACAATGTGAGCACCAGGCCCTGGTACCTTGAGTCCTTTCATTGGTTCTTTCTCCCCAGTCTTGGGTACTTTTCTTACAAGGAGACATTGATCAGTATTCAGCTGATTACTCTCAAAGGGAACCTTCTGTACTCTCCCAAATGCTCTTTTTGGAGGTAGCTTTCCACTGTCTGGTACAGCCCTGTGAATTCTCAGCCCTACCTTTTTAACTCATGGATTTGCCAGATTCTTCCTCCCTGTACCACGGTCTAGAAACCCACTCAAGGCAGAAGGCTAGGGCAAGTGCAGGGACCATGATTCTGTTTGCTTGTCTGTCAGTGAACATTGTTTCTCACTGTCTGGTGTCCTGAGCCTTCAGATCTGTTGTGCTCAGTATGTTTTCCTTTTGGTTTTGTTTTGTTTTTTTCATATAGGAAGATAAATCCAGTCCCTGTTAATCCATTTTGACCAGAATAAAAAATGTCTAACAGGTTTAAAAAGAAAGCCACACTTAACATTAATATGAAAAGTTGCATTTAAAGAAATTATTACAAAAATTAAAAGTAATTTCTTGTAGGAGTCAGCTTGCAGAAAGACTACTTTGTTGCAGTGAATTCTAGGCACTGGATAATTTGCTGTAACATTTTATGTCATTCCTATATATGTTAGAGTTGATGAAATATTTTTGTTGCATGCACTTTTGGTTTTTAAACCTGAAGAGGAGAGCCGAGCTTTTGTTGAGTCTGTTAGCTTTTAGAGGAGCTGTGTATTATGTTGCAGAAAAAGCACAGGTTTGGGGTCAAATGGACTTGATGTTGAATCCTGGCTATGTGTGACCTTGAACGGCTTAAATAAGCTTTCTGAGCTTCGCTTCCGTCCTGTGTAAAATGACCATGTCGTCTGGAACATAAAACGAGAACGTCTAAAGCACCTGTCTAGTTAGTGCCTGGGGCGCACAGGACGTGCTCAAGAAATAGTCTCTTGCCAGTGCTCTGATACCAAGTAACTGAGTCTCTTTTAATAAGAACCTTTCCAACATAACCTCAAATATTTTAGTTGCCTACAAACTCTACCTAAAATGTCACTCACCGAAATAATAGAGGCTAAAGATGTTGAGGGAACAGTGGTTCATCCTGCCTTACCGTTCATACCTAAGCATTAAAGTGTTTCTCCTAACACTGGTATTAACAGAAGGCAGAGGAAAATAGGGAGCCTGACTGAAATGTAGGCAAACAGGAGAAGACAGGGCTGGAAAGCTGTGTTGAAGTTAACTGGGGAAGGTAGACGTTAGGGGCTGAGTTGTGTCTCCCCGAAATTTGTATGTGGAAGCTCTAATACCCAGTGCCTCAGAACAAGACTGTACTTGAAGATAGGGCCTTTAAAGAGGTGGTTAAGTTAAAGTGAGGCCATGACATTAATCCAACTGACAGCTGTCACTTTACAAAGAGGGAATTTGGAGGTACCCGAGAGACACCAGGGGGATGCATGCACAGAGGCGTGATCATGGGAGCACGCGGCCAGAAGGCGGCCATTTGCAAGTCAAGGAGACCTCGGGAGAAACCAAGCCTGAGCCTCCAGAGCTGTGAGGAAATAAAAGTGTGTTGTCCAAGCCCCCTAGTCTGTGGTGGTTTGGCATGGCAGCCCCAGCAACCTCTTACTAGCAGGGAAGTTCCCTGGTTCAGTGAGTTTTACTGACTGGAGTGACATTTCTAGAAATCCGTTCATTTTAACCAAATCCCTTGGTCGTCTGGTAGCGTGGATGTGTAGGTGTGCTCTGGAGACCAGCAGCACGGTTTTGGAGAGAACAGGGATGTGTGTGTGGCTTGGTTGAAGGGGTGGGCAGTGGGGTTAGAGATCGATCATTACAGTTGTGACCCTCTAGAGATCTGTGGGCGGGGAAAGAAAGGTGATGGTGCTTTTGTCGCCTTTTTAACTGGTCTGGAACTTGCTTCTGTTCTGCTTAGGTTGAGTGACCAAGTGATCTGTCTACGATGACCTCGTCTAGTTCAGATGCTTCCCAGTGGCTTTTCCTGTGTATCAAAACTTCCGTGCTTTACTTCTATCCAGCAGCAACCCTGTTTGTCTTCTTGCTCCTTCTAGCTCATCCATTTGTGGTAACTTAAGTCCTCTGTGTGCAAGACCTTTTCTCTGAGCCCTGCAGATATCGCTGTAACTGGTAAGCGGTGAGGTTCTCAGAGGCCCTGAGTCGTCCCCTCACACCCACCCCGGCAGCCTCGCCAGGTGAGCTGTGGCTGATCGACGGCTCCCAGCATGGCTGCTGCCGAGCCCTACCAAACAGCCTCATGCACGCCGGTCTGATGTTCCCAGACCTGCTTGTTCTAAAACCACATGCTCACTTGGCTCAAATTGGTGCTTGTATTTCATGCTTGCCACAAAAATGCCAAAAACAGACGAGAGCTGTTTTAAAACAATTCATAAAATTGGCATCAACGTTGCCAGAGCACAGTTGTTTTGTCCTGGGTGGTTTGCGGAAGTTGAGGCAGCTTCTGTGGCAGACCTGGCGACGGGGAAGGTTCTCGGAGAGGGTCCGCCGAGGCAGCCGTGGCGGCCGGGCAAGCGCAGGCCTGCAGGCCCGTGAGTGCGCACGCCGCAGCCGTCGGGGGGTCCCACTAGGGTTCTCCAGTTGACGTGCTGTCCCGTGCAACACGACGACTTCACATACTCTGTCCCTGCCTCCGTCCTGCAACCCTCCAATTTAATGGGGAAGCAGAAGGCAGCAATAAGGAACTTCCCTATCTTCCCGACACAGAAATGTAAACTCGCATTCTGTATTTTAGTTCTCATCTTGTTTGACCTTTCATTAGTTCTTGGTATAATTCCTTCTGGAAACACTGTCTTCCCATGGCTTCTGTGACGTAACTTTCCTTTTTTCCCTTCTGTCCTCATTTGCTTCCACCAGGCTGTTCCATGGCGGAGGCGCCATCTTTGGTCATGCATTTCATCCTCTGGACTCCGTGAGGCTGTCTTACCCTCCGCAGAGTCAGCGTGAAGGCGACTTCTAATGTGAGGTGTCCTGTCCAGGCTTCGCCTCTGAGCTCCTGACCAGTGTGCCCCACCGTTACCATACTGTCTCTTGCTCATGAAATCCAAGGGCACCTCATAAAATGAAAGTCTAGAACCTCCATCCTGGCCCTCTTCCGGTACTCCTGTCTTTGTGAACGGTGCTAGTGTCTGTCCAGAGGCCCTCACCAGGAATCCTGGGGTCGTTTTGGCCATTGTCTCCTCCCTGAGCCACCAAATCCAGTCCATCAATAAGTCCTTTTTGATTTTACCTCTTAAGTTTTTCTTCAGTCCACCCACTTTCCCCCATCTCTGCTTCTGCACCCCTGGTCCAAGATAGCATACTCTCAGCTTGCATCTACTCCGGCCCCCTCTGTCTGTTCTCACACCGCCAGCTTCATCTTTTTAAAGTGCACACCTGATGGTATCAGCCCTGTGCTTAAATCTCACTTGGTATTGCTCTTAGGATAAGGATGAAGAATCTCAACATGGCCTCGGAGGGGGGGCAGTCTGACCCCTTCCTGACCCACCCGCCTTGCTCTGCGGCTGTGGCGCTCCCCTCACACCTCCAGCATCTGGACAAAGGTTTTACGTGTGTGTTCTTCTTCTCGTCCCCTTCACATCTCCACACGACGTCATCTTCAGGGACCCATTCCCTCAACAATGTCATGTTCATATCAGGTCTCAGGTTCCCCCTACCCCCATCCCTGGTCAGACCTCTCCTTCCCAGCCCTTGGGGGTCCTCTGCCCTCCCTCCATTCTGTTTCTATCAGGCACAACTTTGCTTTTGTCAGGAAGGGTTTGGTTCATGTCTCTTCCTCACTAGACCGTAGGCTCCGTGAAGCAGGGACCATGCTAAGTTTGTCTCCTCACTGGATTCCCAGAGCCTGCCATGGGGACACAGTAATTTTTTGTTAAATGAATAAAAAAGTTTAAGAACAAGGTTTAAGTTCCAGCTCTGGGCACTGATTGTCTGGATCTCAGTTTCTTATCCCGTGGAAATGCATTTGGCACCTTATCCATCTGTTAAGAGTCTTAAGAGGGAAATAATATATCTTGCAAACGATGATTGTGGTTTTAAATATTTATGTTCTCACATTTGAAGGTTGAGGTTTATAATTATCACAGTGGAGATGATCCTAAGTCAAGTAATGCCATTATTTTTTTTTAAGTTTATGTATGTAATCTCTACATGCAATGTGGGACTCAAACTCACAATCCTGAGATCAAGAATCACATGCTCCTCTGAGCCTGCCAAATGCCCCTAATGCCATTGGTTTTTTTGTTTTTTTCTCTTATAGGAGAGCAATAGGGGAGGGAAATACAGAAATGAGAATTTCATTATGAAATCTCACTGCTTTGAAAAGGTGAATGGGGAAAGAGTAACCTGAATAAGTAGATACTTAACATTTTTAGTGTTTTCATTATGAGAATTCTTAGCACTCACTTAAGGTAATTTGGATAATGGAGAAAGGCAGAAGACAGGAAATCATCCATCTTCCAACCTCCCAAACATATTTTCCCACATGCTTAAATATTCAGCAAGAACATAATTTTTAATGCCTGCAGGGTAATGTATCCTATAGATTACTTATTTATTGATTGTTATTGTAAAAATTTTTCACCATTAGGAATGCTAATCACAGCATTTTTATTTCACATAAATCTTTGTGTGCATAAATGTATAATTTCCCAAAGTTCCATGATTGGATGGAAGATTATGTGTAGGAGTGTTTTTTTAGGCTTTAGATAATTATTCCCTCATTAGTCTCCAGAAACATACCAATACATCTCTCCACCAATAGAGTTAAGACAGTGCACATTTCCTTGCCAAATTGGGGTACTATGAATACACATATACATATAGTCCTATCTAGATGCAGATTTAGTGGGTGGAAGTGGTATTTGATTTTTCAGACTTGGATTTGTAGTGTGGATTGCTCCTGAATATGAACATTTTCCCCGTTAGCCACCATTACTTTTTTCTCTGTCAGTTACATGTTATTCTTTGCATCGTTTGGGAGTGTTCTGTTTTTCGTATTTACTTATAAAACCCTCTTTACATTAAGCACAGTAACCTTGTCTTCAGTAAAACCCTTTCCAGATGATCACAAGTTCAAAAGGAGTTTAGAGAAAAGCAGCGTGTGAAATGGGATAATATGGTTAAATTATGCTTTCTCCATAAGGGCGGCTGTCTGCTCTCTCTCTTTTAATTTTGCCTCCTAAATTGCCTGCGTGTGAAGAGTCTGGACTTTGACTGGACAGGCCTGGTTTCAGCCCGGGCTCTGCCTGGCTGGACAAATTATTGGCCCCTGCAAGTCTCCGTTACTCTTTTGGGCAATGGGAATCCTTCTGGCCTTGTTTTGAGAGGTCAAAAGTTTATGGATAGTGCCCGGGCAGACGTGGTATTCTCTCCATATTCCTTCCCTTCCCATATCCCTCAAAGATGTGCTGTTCTGTAAATGCGTACACACGCGTGTATTTTGTTTCATTAAAGAGCGTGCATGTTTCACTCCACTTGTGGCCAGACGTGCAATGGTGCATCAGTGTTCGCTGAATAGCTAGCTATGGGAGAAAAGTGCAGCAGAGAGGAGAAGAAGTCTTCTTTCACCATTGGAGTCTGGGAGAGATTTTAACTTGGAAGCTCAGGGATGATATTAGCAAATTTGGATCTATACTATGCAAGTGGTAGATGATGGAAGACACACCATCCTGCAGAAAACACAAATAGACGGCCTCAAATACTCAAAAATATTTTGATTTTAAACAGCTCCAAGTCAAGTCTCAAAATACTTGCACTCTTTCATTGAGAATTTGTCTCAATCTGTTTTTTCTTTCGTAGGTGTGGCTGGATCTCTTAAAACCTATTGTCAAGCAGATTAGACGTAAGTATATCCCTCGCGCGTGCCTTTAACAGTGAGGTTAAATACGAAGCCAGACAGTTTCCTCTTCTAAACGTCATTTGCCCTGTGGCATCCAGCACTGGTGGTACAGATTCTTGGTTTTTTGTTTTGTTTTGTTTTTACCCCATGATTTCCTGTCATCACCCACTAATCCAAGTGCAATTAAAATGTCACTTCTGCAATTTTAATATTTAATAATTTGGTAATCTAAACCTTGCTTGGAAGATCAAATCTCGATTTAACAACTAAAGCATGCTGTTAATCCCAGCCTAATTGAACCTCCCTTGGTCAGTGCCCGCGTTTGTTACTGTCACTTTTGAAAGGGAAGGTGGGGCCCTGTTTTCAAAAGATCGGGGCTAGGTTTTCTGTCCCATGTCTCCAAAGCCTGGGAAATCAGAGTGCAAGTGTTGTGTGGAAAAAATAAGGTGCCCAAAAGTGTCTGTGTGTGTGTTTTTCTGAATGGCAAGCAGAGCTGAAGGGAGTCTGGCTTGTATTTACATCGTGTGCTGGAGAAGATTAAGGAGGGCTTGGGAGAGGAGTAAGGAAAGAAGGCTTGCTTTCTCTTTCCCTCCTCCTTGAGCCTCAGACCAGGACAGTCCCCCCCCCCCCCCCCCGCCCCCCACTCTCTGCTTTGAGGTCAAGTTCAGAGTCTAAATGCTCCCTCACTGGAGCCCCAGCCTGGGCAGAAGTCTGAGGCTAGAAACAAAATCGCACGGCATTCGTGGAACAGGAAGCACCAGGACACCTTGCTCCGATCCTTTTAATGTCTGACTAAGAAACCCCACTGGGCCACTTCTAACAATTTATGTGGGGGTAATAAACAGGTGCACCGTGTCTGCAGGACCCTTATGCATTTGGAATTGATGTTGGTCTTCTGTCATTTAAATTAAGCAATTATTGATGCTGAAAATGAAACCACCATTGTTTGTTTAACATTTATGGGATGGCTGGCCTGAGACTGAGTGTGGGGGGGCGGGGTGGAGGGGGGAGACACACGTTGCTGAGAGAAGCCCCCAGGCCTGATAGGTGGGGGTAGCGAAGCGTCCAGAATGATGACTTGTGTCCCTGCAGTAACTCCTGGGAAATGCTCAGGGTGGAAAGGTGTCTTTTAGCACGTTGCCAAATGCAGACGGAAGACAGTGTCTGTCGCCGTTGGGTCCACACCGAATGGGGCTTCTCCTTGGATCCCCATGGGCTGTGACTAGTTGTGTGTGAGACAAAGCTGTCCTCTTGCATTGAGGGGTAGCATCTTCCTTGCTTCAGGTTTTAGAAGGATCTGAGTAGCCTCATGGGATTCCCCGCGGACAGGAGAATAGGCTGGCCTTCCTGCCTTCCCCATGTTGCTATTGTTACTTTATGACCCAGCCTCCACGGGCGAGGGTTTCTGTTACTTGTTAGAGTGGGCAAGGAAGAGGGGCCCAGCATCTCTGGGCTTCAATATGTCTGTGCCTTGTTTTTCTCCTAATTTTGTGTATATTGCCCTCATCTTCATTTTCTGTCACTGTTGGTTTTTTTTTTTTCTCAACTTAAATGTGTGATCACAGATGATAATACAGCATTATTTTTTGTGACAGTGAAAGGTAGAGCAAAAAGACATTTTCTGCTTTAATACAACTGCTGTTAAAATTTGGATTTCCTTATAGTACCTTATATTTCATAGACTGTAAATTCTTGGCTGTCATTCCAGATGGCAGAACTTGTAAGACTGCTCTGGTGTTGAGCATATATATACACATATGTGTGTATATTTGATATATATAAAATTTGATACATATATGAAAACAAGCTCTGATTCAGGTTACAAATTATTATAATCTATTTGATGTTTTGTTTTAATTCTGAAAAGTTACCCATCACCTTGATCCCTTCCCTGTCCACCCATCCCAGATCTGCTTCCAGATTTTGCCTGAACTCACCCGTACCATGGTGTAGAAAGGCTTTGGCTGACGGGGGGGCTGGGCCGTGTCTTGTTTTTTCTCAGAGCTCAGGGGAGCACCTGGCCACGTAGGTGCTCATACATATTTGATGAACACAGCAGCAGCTGTACCTGGTGAAAAGCTTAAAATTCTAAATTGTATAACCAATTGACATTTTCATTTTTCCCTCAAGTTCTCTGACGCCCTCTATTTGGACTAAAATAACCAATTAGATAAATTTTTGAAGACGGATGCCTGTTTTTACAATCTGGGTACAGTTTAAGTCTTCAGAGGAAAAGGTTAATAATACCTGAATGAAATAGTCTTGTCAAAGCATTATTTTATAACAGGCAGACTTGGGAGTATAAATTAGTACCTCAACTACCTAGTCAATGACCTGGATGTCAGCAGATGTGCTCTTGACAGCTTGGAATGAGACTCGTTATTTGGTGTCTAATATACCCTCTGAAGTCTTTTTCTTTAATTGCATTTGAAACAAATCAATAAATGCTTTCCTGCTTTTTTCTCCCCCCTTTTAGGGCCAAAGCATGTTGTCGTTAAGTTTGTGGTGAAATTCTTTCCACCTGACCACACACAACTCCAAGAAGAACTCACAAGGTTAGTGGTTTGGAAACTGGGTATTTCTTGCCATGGGGGGTGCCGAGGAGAAGAGAAAGTTAATGTTCTCGGTCGACCGATGACATTATCACAGCATTTCCCTGACCAGCGTCTGCACTGTGCTTCCCCGGTAACTCTTTGCTCCCAGCTGTGCTTACAAACACGGCAAGAGAGGAAGCACCATGTTTTCCTCGAAACCTGGTTTCTTGAAAGCTATGCGGTGAAGGGAACCAGGCTTATAACCTCTCACGGTCCTAGTTTCCTTCTCCGTCTGTCACATCACGCGACAGGTTTGGGGAAGTCAAACTCTGTGAACCCAAGATGTTAACTCTGGGTCTTTAGTTGCTGCCATGGGTGGGTAGGCATGAACCAGTGATCAATCTCTTTGAAAGTTGGCCAAGTGGGAGAAGCGTGAGCACGGAGTTAGGCCTGCCCTTGGTCCCTGTGTGCCTGACCAGCTTCCTTGCTCCCTCTGTGCTTCTGCTGATTGCCCTGTTCAGTGCGAATGTGCTGGGTTCCTTCCAGGGTTGTCTTGAGGAGAAGCAGGATTATGCCTGAGGTGGCTGGAACCGGTAGGGATGCTGTGAATGATCACCATCATCACCATCATTGTTTAGCTTCATCACCATCATTGTTTAACTTGCACGGGACACATGGTATATGCTAGAGGAGAGCAGAGCCTGGTGGGAATGCGTGAGGACAAAATGTCTCCCTTTCAACAGTGCCCTTATGAGTGACCTACTACGAGTCTGGCCAGCCAAATTCTTCCCACACACGGCTTTCAAGCTGTAACTGATGAGACTGAGCCTATCCTATCCTTCTCCTCCCTCTTGGTATGGAGCACAGTATCTTGGGTGGTTGACCATCATTTAGCAAAGGGATGAAGACATTCCGTCAGCAGTACTTAGGAAGGTGGACACTGTGTGCAAAGTTTCACAGTGGTGAAAAGACAAGCCTGACTGTCATGGGAGCAGACAAAATGATTAAATAAACGAGAAAAAATATCAGATAATGCTAAGAGCTCCGTAGGTAATTGAAGGAGGATGATATGACAGACAGTGACCAGGTGATAGCTTTAGATGGGCCAGTCTGAGGAAGTGGGATCTCTCTGAGGACGTGATGAGAATCTTTCAGTCCTTTTTGGAGGAAGAGCTTTCCAGGTAGAAGGAACAGTTGGGCAGTGTTCAAGCTCCAGATATTCAAATGCAGTTGACCCTTGAACAACATGAGTTTGAGCTGCACACATCCACTTATGTGCACATTGTACACGCACGTGTGTAGGTGTGAGAGTGTGATAAATACAGCACAGGGCTGTCAATGTATTTTCTCTTCACAAATGGATTTTCTTCATCACGTTTCTTGTTTCTAGCCTACTTTATTATAAGAACACAGTATATAATACGTATAACTTACAAAATACAATCAACTGTGTCAATCAACTCTGTTTCTGACTGGTAAGCCTTCCAGTCAACCGTAGTTAAGTTTTGGGGAAGTCAAAAGTTAAATGCAGATTTGGGGCTGCGCCTGGGGTCGGCGCCCCTAGTCCCTGTGTTGCTCAAGGGTCAGCTGTGCCTAAGAGAAGGCTGGCATGGCAGGAAACAGAGAGGGCGACGTGCAGTGAGGTGGCACAGAGGCTGGACGGTTGGTAGGGTTGAAAGTCTAGCTACTGTGTGGGTGCCGCGGGTCCATGACAGCTGGGAATCCGGTGAGGAAGTCATTGCTGTCGTCCCCACCATGGTGGTGGCAACAGAGGAAATGGCAGGAGTGGAAACGGAGAAGCGTGGTTGCATTTGGACTCTGTGCTGGAGATGGGGTCCATCTGTCCCGGCGATGGGCCAGCGGCAGAGACTGAAGGAATGGAGGGATGCTTAGATTTTGACTTACGCGGCTGGCTGACCGTGTTGGTGACACTAAAATAGGAAGGAGTGGAGGGAAGCGGGGGATCGCGGAGGGGTGGAGAGCCAGGAGTTGGGTTCTGCCAGCTGATGTCGGAGAGGCCAACCAGACGTCACGCGGCCGTGTCAGGAAGGGCGCTGGGTGCACGAACGTGGAGTTCCAGGAAGAGGTGGAGGCCATGGCTCTTCCCATGGCTCTGCGTTTTCTGAATGAGTTGCTGCTAAGTGTTTACCTCCACTGATAATCCTCAAAGCGATGAAGCCCTTAATTGGCCAGGAAATAGAGGAGCCGTCAGCCTTCTGGGAAGTATGCGCAGTTTACTAGAACAATTCACGTGGAGGAGAGGCACAAGACGGGCCAATGACAGTAGAGGCTTCCTGTGGTGTTACCGCTGGGGCTACTGGGTCTCGGCATCTGGGCTGGGCTTCCTCTTGTTGGAACGTGCGTTGCTCGAAGCTCAGAATATTGACATCAGTCAGTCTGAAGGCGAGTCCAGCTGTCACAGGGCGTGCGCCTTTGCGTCCTGCAGGTCCCTGCACCTCTCTCCTCCTTAGGCAGTTGGTGGCATGAATCCTGCTTTTCCCCTTCCCATTCTACTTTGCTTTGAGTTTTGCACCTTTTCAGTATTTGTGAATCGTTGTCTCTAGAGGCTTGTAGTTTCCTCCCATTCTGGTTTTTGCTAGAAAATTCCATGCAGCTTGGGGCCTGTTAGCCAAGTGTGCCTGGTACGTGGCCAGCTGCTCTGTGCGATCCGATAAATTCCTCAGGTGACACAGGCTCCCCTGGATGTAGCAGCTTTGGGGTTTTGTCGTCTTTGTTTTCTGGCTCCCAGTGTTAACCCACATTTAAAAAACCTTTTCCAAGGAGAGACTCCTTTTGGTGCAAGGGTGAAGAAAATCGATAGGAAATTTTAGAAGCTCTCCCTCGCTTTTGACTTTGTCGCAAGGTGCAGCAGGAAGGGGACCTTCCCGATCCAATGTGTTGCCTCCTTCATTCTCAAATTCCTGTGTAAGCAGAAATTTAATGATGCAACCAGTAAGGTTCCAGGCACTTTTCTGCAGCAGACAGGGAGTTGGGGGGGCGGGGCTTGGGAGAAGCTCTGTGTGGACAGCACTTTAGCCGAGGGACATGGGGACAAGAGGGCGACAGAGGCAGGTCCGCAGTTTAGCAGATTATAAGTGACTCTAGCTCTGCAGTTAATTCTCAGGGCCTCGGGAATAGGTTTCAGCTTCCCATTTATGTAGACAGAAGATTAAATAGCACTTCGCTGTTAACCAAGGAGCCGAATTCCTTTCTATTTATTGAATGACACTTCCCATGGCAATATGTCCTGTTGCCACCAGGGCCCAGGCCTCTAGAAGGAGAAAGGTAGGTGTGGGTTTGAAACAGTGAGGGGGAGGGGTCTTTGGGAAATAAGTTACCAGGTTTTCTTACTGCAGAGTTCTGAGTCCGTCTTGTTGAGCCCGATGCATTTCGGCACACTTTGCTCTGGGCATCGTCTTCAGTTGGATCCAGTTTCTCCTTGGCTGTGCTCTTCTTAGAGGTGGTGAGATCCATCAAAACTTGCTGCTCTTCAAGGCTACTCAAGCATCTCCTGAGGCTGGCAGAGAAATTATAAATTACTTTCCGTTGAGTAAGGAAAGAAAGATGAAGAGCTCCCAAATGAAATAAAATAGACACATTTAAAGCAGGGCCTCAGATTGGTGTGATTTGCAACCCTTGCCGTCCCCAGAAGCCCCTTGATGAGCCCCGCCACCATCATCCCCTTCTCCTGCCACCCACCCTGCTGCCGACGACCAAACTCTGTTTTGAGCGCTTTGCGTTTCCATCATTTACTGGTTTCATTTTATTCCGCGCCTGCCGAGTTAACTGAGCCTTTAGCTCCTGTGAATTTGATTGTGGTTGCTTCAGTTTATAGTACGAAAGGTGTTGGTGAATCTCTAAAGTTAGCCCTGATTTACAGCTGTCATTGAGAAGTCAACTGTCAGGACCCAGGAAGGTCGTTCTCATGTTACAAGGGCCTCAGAACAGGAAGACTCAGCAGGACTAAGGAGTGACATGCTCTTCCTGCAGTCTTCAAAATGCCTAAACGTGTGAGCTTCCGGAAGCCCATGCCTCGGAGCCCACACCAGCCCATCACCAAAGGTTCCCAGCGCCTGTCAGACTCTGACCATTCATCTGTCCCCGAACATTTCTCCACGAACACAAGACCTCGTGTTTGAACTGGGAGATGGTAAAATATTCAGAATGTAATGCTTTTATGCCCTCGACTTATTTAAAAATTTAACCAGATAGAGGATTAAAGTCTATAGGGCTAGGAAGTGTTAGGTTCAAAAAATCGTACCCCTGCCTAATCTAGAAAGATGGTTTGTGCTGCCTCTCCCCTTATAAACCTGTATGTTGATGTTTGGGTTCTTTTAGATTCTCTGTTTTTCTTCCCTTCGACTTCCTAGAGACAGAAAACTTGAGAGCAAGAATAAATGGGTGGGGGGGAGCCTGGGTAAAGGTCAGCTGTTATCAAGTGGTGGATCTGGGGGTGTTTTTTGACTTGGGTTTTTTGAGGGAGCTGATTACAGAATTGCCTCTGTAGTTTTTTTAGTTCTTAATAATGAAATTTCCTAAGTAACTTAAAAGGGGATTCATTTTCCTTTTCTCTCTTTTTTTTAATTTTACTAAGTAAGCTCTACACCTAATGTGGGGCTTGAAGTCATGACCCTGAGATCAAAAGTCACATGTTCTACCGACTGAGCCAGCCAGGCACCTCTAGTTTTTCATGTATAAGGGAAAAATTGCTAATATTTATTGAATGTTTTTGTTCTAGTCACTGAGCTTTCCATAGGTTACCATTTAATGTTTATGGCAACCTCCGTGGTTGATCTTATTAAAAGCCCCTCTTTTTTTAAATTAAAAATAACCTTTCATTATTACAAAAATTGCAGATGTACAGTGTAGAAAGTTAGAACATACAGATAAGCAAAAATAAGGTGAAATACTGTATTCCTGTCGCCCAGGGGTGACCATTAGGGACTACAGGAGTGTGATATCCCTTCTGATTTTTCCATATGTACTTTTCATTACCTAATACCGTGACCATACTCAGATTTCCCCATTTGTCCCATAAATGTCATTTATATCTGCTCATCTAAAAGGAGATACACTGTAGGACCAGAGTTGCACTTGGTTATGTCCTGTCCCTACCTCATTTAATCTAGCAGAGTCCCTCCTTTTTTTTCCTTCATGATACCACCTTGTTGAAGAAACTGGACGAGTTATACTATAAAGTATCCCACCTCCTGAATTTGTCAGATTTCTTCCTCGTGGTGCCATTTAGCTTCTTCCTCTATCCTCTGCATTTCCAGAAAACTAGAAGGTAGTTCTATACGTTTGATGGAAAAAGTTGGACATTTTGGGCTAGAATCCATCAGAAGTGATGTTGTGTGCTTCCCATTTCATTAATGATGCTAAGGTTCATCATTGAATGAGGGTGGTGGTGGTCTGATCTTGCCACTGCGAAGTGAAGTCATGTTATTTTGTCTCTGTGCAAACATCCAATCTCCTGAATGGTTTTTACATGAATTAACAGTCCATGCCGGAGTCTGTAACTTCTTTAGAGGTTGTGGAAGGAGGATTCTTGTTGTTATTAGTTGGCATACTTCTGTAAGGAACTTTGCCTCATCTACTTGGATTTTCTGTATATCCTGAAATGCCACTCCTATTGGAGAGGCAGAGTCCATGCTCAACTTTTTGCCTCAGGTAACCAAATATTGCTCTAATAGTCTCCTCCAGTGGTGATACCTTCAGTTTTTCCTGCTTTCTCTTTGAATATTGAAATGGACTCATGAATTTTCATCAATTCCATGTGTTTTGATTCACTTTTATTATTCTTGTTGATACTCAAGTCGCCACAGCATTGGCAGGTGGACACCCCTTCAAGATGTTTCTCTTACCCCCCCCCCTTTTTTTTTAAAGATTTATTTACGAGAGGAGGGAGGATAGGGGTAGGGGCAGAGGGAGAGAGAGAGAGAATACTAAGCAGACTCCCCGGTGAGTGCAGAGCCCGACCTGGGACTCGATCTCACAACCCTGTGATCATGACCTGAGCTAAAACCAAAAGTCAGACACTCAACTCCCTGAGCCACCCAGGTGCCTCTCTTTTGCCTTTTTAATACAACCCATTTATATTTCAAAGCTGCCTTGCTTTCTAGTATCACTAGATATTCCAGGCTCATACCCACCCCTTACCTGGAATCTACCGTTTCTCCGTGGACCTACCTCTGTGACCTTCCAGTAATTGTAGAGTGCCAGAATCCGACTGCCAAGATTTGCTACTCAGGTAGCACCTCTAGGCAGTGGGCAAAACTAGCAAATACCCTTCTAAAAAGGTAGGAGTTCCTATTGATCTTTTTTTTTTCCAAATCAGTTCTTACATTGCACTATTTTTACTTAATATCTTTGATTTATAGATACCTCTTTTCTCTTTCACCAAAAATGTTTACTTGCTTTATTCTGTAATATAAAAATAACTGTAAAATTAATTTTTACAGATCTGGCAACCGAGCCTTTTGGAAGGACCTAAGTGAATAAATATTTCACCACACAAAAAAGACACTCTTGTCTTTCCAAGTCGGTTGGCAAAAAAGCTCTCGCTAACCATAATATTAAGCTACTGTTATTATCTGAGCCTGAAAGTTATTTTTTAGTATATTTGATCTGTGGGGAAAAAACGTACACGTTTGTTACACTCTGCAAAAATTATATAGAGAGTGGCGTAAGATAGTCGATTTTTTTTTTTCTCTCTAATTTATTTGACAGAGAGAGAGACACAGCGAGAGAGGGAACACAAGCGGGGGGAGTAGGAGAGGGAGAAGCAGGCTTCCCGCTGAGCAGGGAGCCGAATGCGGGACTCGATCCCAGGACCCTGGGATCATGACCTGAGCAGAAGGCAGACGCTCAACGACTGAGCCACCCAGGCGCCCCTCCGTTTACTTATTTTTTTATTTTTATTTTTTATTTATTTATTTGACAGACAGAGAGACAGCTAGAGAGGGAACACAAGCAGGGGGAGTGGGAGAGGGAGAAGCAGGCTTCCTGCTGACCAGGGAGCATGCGGGGCTCGATCCCAGGACCCTGAGATCATGACCCGAGCCGAAGGCAGAGACGCTCAACCAACTGAGCCACCCAGGCGGCCCGATAGTCTTCGATTTTTAAATGGAGAGGTAGAGCCATAGAATAAAATGTATTCATCCTCGTGTGACACGGTTCCAGCCGTCTCTTGGTCCTTCTAGTGACGGTTGAATGTTGACACTGCAGTCAGTGGCCCCGGGCGTTCAGTCCGGCCGGGGCAGACTTTTATTTGCTTTGCTTTGCTTTGGGTACTTTTCTCTAGTTCCTCACAAGTTGCCGGAAGTGAACCTGACTTTGACACCGAACCGCCCGCCCCCTTTGCGTGACGCCGGCAGGGCGGTGCGTGACGCCGGCCGAGGGGTGCGTGACGCCGGCCGAGGGGTGCGTGACGCCCGCAGGGCGGTGCGTGACGCCGGCTGGGCGGTGCGTGATGCCGGCCGAGGGGTGCGTGACGCCCGCAGGGCGGTGCGTGACGCCGGCTGGGCGGTGCGTGACGCCGGCCGAGGGGTGCGTGACGGCCGCAGGGCGGTGCGTGACGCCGGCCGTGTGTATTTGTGCCCGCAGGTACTTGTTCGCTCTGCAGGTGAAGCAGGACCTGGCTCAGGGCAGGCTGACCTGCAATGACACCAGCGCGGCTCTCCTCATCTCACACATCGTACAGTGTAAGTGGCGTCCGTCGCTTCCCGAGGTCATGCGGGAGCCCGCCGTGATCTGATCGATGGGGGGGAAACGATCACATGCACTAAACACAGTAATTATGCCTTTGTGCTATTTTGCTGTGAGCATGAGTGCCAGTGGGTTGAAGACCATACTCCTCGTACTTGATGGGTGTCCGCACACACCCCCCACCCCCCCACCCCACCCCCCAGCATTGGCCTGTGAATTCTGTGTTCGGTATCTGTCTACTCTTTCTTTTTCTTTTCAAGATTTATTTATTTATTTATTTATTTGAGAGAGAAAATGGAGGGGGGAGGGGCAGAGGGGGAGAGAGAATCTCAAGCAGACTCTACACTGAGTGCAGAGTTCCATCTCAGCACCCTGAGATCATGACCTGAGCCGAAACCAAGAGTCAGATGCTCAGCTGACAGTGCCCCCCGGGGTGCCCCTCTTTTTTAAGGACTTAGTATGCAATTGTTGATCATCTCAGTTGACTCAGAGGAGAAGCTTGGACAGATGGTGTCCAAGTAAACTAAACTACTTCTGTCCTGTTCTTGGACTTAATATCCATTATTGAATATGGCATATTCGCCTTAAGACCTTAAGATCTAAAACAACGATGGCGCTTCTTGTATTCTGTTCTCCAGAGTTGAGTAAACCCCAGGACGCATGAGGCTGGACTGAATCCTAGTGATGCTTAAAACTGGATGTTTTAACCTTCTTAATCTAGGCAAAGGATAAATTAGATTGTGCTCATTCTAAGGCTTATTGACAACCCAGCTGGGCATTTTTTTTCCTTCTTGGCCAAGGCAAAAATTACTTGGAATATACACATATGTTTCTGGAAGATAATTATGTCACGTATGAGTATAAAAGAAATTGTGCCATCATATCATTTTAAAATTTCTGTTATATCCAGAGTAGTCCCGTAGAATCAGCCCATTCGGATAACTGCCCAGGTAACAAGATTCCCAGTGTCACTCCTAGTGGTTAATGAATGCACCTAATATGATGAGGTATTTCTAGAGACCATGCTTATCTTCTTATTTTTTATATATGGGCTCACTGAAGATCTCCCAGACTTAGGAAGGAAAGTTATTGTCATAGCAGCAGGAGGGCTAGAGAATGATTGATTCTTTTACTGGCTTAGCTGGAGCCAGATGAGTTGGCACTGTTTTGTGCAGAGCAAATATTCTCAGTGGGTGCGATTTATAGGAACATGTAGGCCATATTCTGCATGATTACTGGTGGGGCATTTCCCAGAGTGAGACAAGCTGCTTCACATGATAGAATGACAGGTAGGTTTCATAGCAACCGTTCACTAGCTTTTAGTCAAAACACCTGGGCTCTGGTCATTAGGCTACTTTTTATTAAGCTTGTTACACAGACCATATGATTCAAAGAAAAAGCTATGCTGTCCCAGAGGTATTAAATTGATATAAACTGAGGTGGAGCTAGTGATGTTAAGGTACAATCATTACTTTAAAGGTCTTTCCTTTAGATTTCCAGATCATAACAATTCGGGATGATGTAGAGGTTATGTGAGAAAAATGTGCCTCATCTTCCTTGTAAATGAAAAATTCTTAAGAATCCGCAGTTTGACCTGTCATTTCTGATGCTAGAACTACAAGAGACTTAATAAACTTTGTTTTATTTCACCAAATTAGATCACGTATGTTTATACCTTTTTACCACTAGCTTTTCTCTACATGAGAAGGCATTTGGGGTTTGCACTAGTGATTATTATATATAAGAGTTTCAAAAGTTGCTTTTGTAAAATCCTGAAATTCTGGGGCTTATTTAGAAGTCATAAAATCATAAATGCACATGTCTAGAATTTACTGCCTAGAACAGAAGTTGTCCCAGTTGGGTGGGGAGGAAGGAAGGAATCAGGAACATGGATGGATGAAGATGGATGGATGCTGAAGTTTTCTTTCCAGCTGGTAGAGGTGAGAAAGAGTGGAATCCATCCTGGCATGTTGGCACAGTTGTTAAATACATCCTCACAGGAAGTCTTCTGATGTCCGGCCCTAACGATACCCACGGTCTGGGTTCGCCTTGTCCACTGCCTTCTGCTTTGCTAGCTGGAGAATGTTCCACGGGGGAATGTAACAGATTGTGAAGTATTAATCCTATATGGCTGCGTCTTCTTTCTCTGTTTCTTGGTAGCCGAGATTGGGGATTTTGATGAAGCATCGGACAGAGAGCATTTAGCAAAAAACAAGTACATACCTCAGCAAGATGCACTAGAAGACAAAATCGTGGAGTTTCACCACAATCACATGTAAGTCCCACCGGGTGTCTGGCGTTCCCTTTGTGCTGTTTCTCTCTGTCCTTCCAGCGCAGGTGGGTGTGCACACACACTAACTTTTGGGATGAAATATGCAAAGGGTGAGGGAGAAGAGCGCAGAGATTCATGGGGCTGTTGTTACTCACCCTGGACTCCCAAATGCAGGTTACGTACTCAAGACCAGAGCTCTAGGATCCTTCTTTGATTTCCTGTGCTACTGGAATAGGCCTGGAATTTAGGACTCCCATGTTGTGGAATTAAAGGGAGAATGTAAGACCAATTAACAAGAACTCAGGAAAGGGATATGGTCAACGAAGGGCAAAGGAGGAATGTTATGAAAATCTAGAACCTTTCTGTCCTCTCCATTTTGGTTTTTTTTTTTTTTGTCTTGGTCAGTATAATATTTTTCAAAAGATGCTCTGGGCCTACTTTTTTTGTTGCTGTTTTTAAGGAGGGTACTTGAGCCTTGATGATCGTATGCAAGAATGTTGCCTTGAACTTTGCTTCCAAGTGTAGGCCTATTGTAAGCGACTAAAAACATGTTTTAACACCGTGGTGTTTTGCTTTTATATGACCTTAAAGGAAACTCTTTGAGATTCCAAAAAAACCAGGGTAAATGTGAGATAGACTTCTGGGGTTTTGTGTTACACAGGCAATGGGGCTTTTGTCCTAGCTGCTTGACTTTGGGTGATAATGAGTGGGGGGTTGGGTGTCATCTGATCAGGTAGCTCCATTGTTTGTGATGAAATGCCTTTTTATTTCCCAAGAGAAGTTGCTTAATCTCAAATTATTAGACACAGGGAATTCAAATCTCCTGGCCTTTCTCTTTAATTTTTGTTTTGTCAGTGGACAAACACCAGCAGAATCAGATTTCCAACTCCTGGAGATTGCCCGTAGGCTGGAGATGTATGGGATCCGGTTGCACCCGGCTAAGGACAGGGAAGGCACTAAGATCAACCTGGCTGTTGCCAACACGGGAATTCTCGTGTTTCAGGTAAGAGCGTTTAGAACACAGCTCAGTTCCCTAGGTGATGGAAAGATAAGAGTTGGCCCTTCAACTCTGATTCCATGTTGGGTGGGCCAAGTTAAGACCTCTGACAGTTACTTTTAGGTGAACAGGAAAAAACTAACCTCATCTCAGGGTTTCGAATTCTTTCCAGGGCCTCAGCTTCCAGATCCTATTCCATTGGCCCCTGCTCTGGTTGGGAAATGCACAAATCGAGATTTGCTTGTGTCTGTTGACTTTGTAGGATCACAGAAATCTCTCTCAGTGGACCTCTGCTCAAAACCCAGTATAATAGAATCAGGATTTTATATCCCCCCCAAATAAATACCTTCTTCACACTGGCACATGATACTCATGTCATCTTCCCCCCCCCCCTTTTTTTAACCTGTTAAGGTTTTTAGTTGCCTTTTTTTTTTTTAAACCAAATTTAGGGGTTTTTAAACCTAATTTAGGTTTTACCTCAGTCGGCTGATCTGTGATTTCAGGTATACATACCTTGAAAAGCGTATTTTTTAGGATTTAGTAGTTTTATAAATTCCTAAAAGCCAGGTGCTATAGTAAGTTTGTAGCAAAACACTGCACTTGAATTCTTACCTGTGTTTTACTTAAGGATATAGTTTTCTGTACTCTGAAATGTGTACTCTCTTGATCACACTGCTGTTGTACTGTTGATCAATGCTGCTTTTTGTTTCTTAACAGCTTCATTGAGGTATTATGGACGTAGAATAAAATGCATATATTTAACGTATGCAGTTTTGTAAGTTTATATATATATATGTATATATATATATGCTATCAATGATATATATATATATATGTCCTGAAGCCATCAATGAAATCAAGACAGTGAACATATTCACCACCCCCAAAGGTTTCCTCAGTGCTTTTCTTTTATTTTTTTTTAAAGATTTTATTTATTTATTTGAGAGACAGAGAATGAGAGACAGAGAGCATGAGAGGGAGGAGGGTCAGAGGGAGAAGCAGACTCCCCGCTGAGCAGAGAGCCCGATGCGGAACTCGATCCCGGAACTCCAGGATCGTGACCTGAGCCGAAGGCAGTGGCTTAACCAACTGAGCCACCCAGGCGCCCCGAGTGCTTTTCTTTTAAACAAAAGCAAGTCATCTGTGATTTGGTTTCAAAGGGGTACCGAGAAAGTGTCTGCCTTGTAAATTGGGTCATTTTCACCTGTTTTGAAGGTGTAAATATGTACATAATCTAAAATACTTCTTCAGGCTCTGCCAGGTTCAGTTATATTCTCCCTTCCTATTTTACCAAAATAGTCCCAGGGCTTCTCTTCTCCCGTATCAGATGTTTACGACAGACATGAATTATCACAGAGTGCCGTCCCAAGAGGAGCCAAAGTTGGGTTTCATATGGGAAAGGTGTTGGAGGAGGTGACTGCTCTTAATAGTCTCTGACCTGCTGAAATAATCTTAGGAGTACTCGACGAGCAAAATGACAATAAACCAAATAGAGTTTTCAGTCCTACCATGAAATTTTAAAATCAGAAGCCTTAAACATTTCTAAAAGTCATAGGTTGGGGGGAAGAAGTACCTCACAATTGAATTAATTCGCTTTGATTATGTGTGATAGAATCTAAATATTGAGAATTGCTCAGTTATTTAATCATGTACAAAGTCTGTATCTTGGAATTAATCTTCTTGCCAGGCCTTAATTGCCTCATTCTTACCAATTTAAATAAACGGTTCTGGTGTTCAAGCAGGCTCAGGAGGAATTCTAATTTTAGTTGAGATGACAGGACAGATGGGAGCTGGTAGCTGGCAACGTCCCCTTGCTTCTCCATCACCCTGTCTGTCCACACCTGACTTTCAAAGATGAGGACGCGAGAGTCCTTCCCTGAGACTGTTCTCTGGTCTAGAAGACACACCGCAGGCCGGACCTCCCTTCCCCATCCTGCCTGTGCGATTGGCAGCCCGCTGGGCATGGGAGCCAGACCTGTGTGCGCCACGGGGTTGCTTGCTAACCTGCTGTGTTGCTTTTATGGAGATTAACAGTTAGCTGCTGGCTAAGGCACATGCTCGGGAATCTCATTCTGCCACATGAAGTGTGTGATTTTGGACAAATTAAAATCTGTCCATGCAGCAGTTTCCACATCTGTAAGAGAAAGATAATAAACCCATCTCCCTGGGTATTGTCTAAGGTTTGATAAGATGAGGTCTGTAAAGTCCTTACGGGGTGCTTGGCACTCCGAAAGTGATGGTCACTAATTATAATGGTGGTGGTTGTCATGGTTTTTATTGTTTTTTGTCTTTCTTTTTATCCTTCCCTTGGCCGGCTGCTCCTCTCCCTGGAGGCAAACTTAGTTTGAATGCCAAAGCCTATAATTAGTGAAAAATAATGCTCCGGGAACAGGAATCATCCACAGCAGCAAATCCTGAGAACCCTCTAGCAGAAGGCCTTCTTACTGAGCATTCGAACGACAGCTCCCCTACCCGAGGCAAACAACCCCCATGTTGCTTATTATGCATTTCCTGGCTCACTGGCTGATACCTTTCTTCTTCTCAGGGTTTCACTAAGATCAACGCCTTCAACTGGGCGAAGGTGAGGAAGCTGAGCTTCAAGAGGAAGCGCTTTCTCATCAAGCTCCGCCCTGATGCCAACGTAAGTGGGTGGGGGCGGGGGGGCGCAGATCCAGACCTCGGAGCCCACCCGGTGATCCCGGGGATGGAGGGGCTCTCTTGGGGCACAGGCTGGAACTGCGGCCAGCACTGTGCCGGTGTCTGAGGGCCTGCACCCAGAGGTGTGCCCAGATGCTCAGTAACCACACTTTCACCTGCGTAGACAGAGCGAGGGTAAAGAATGTGCTGTGCCCCGCCCCCCCCATAGCCTGACCTATACAGTTGCTGGGGTTCCCGCCTCTGGGCCACCTCCTTGAGACCACACTTAGCATCCCCCAGATTCGGGGTGACCCCTGCCCACACAAGCCTCCAGCTGTCCCCAGCTTTCGCATCCCCACTTTTGTCCCCAAGTCTCTGACAACACATTCTCACAAGCTAATAAGCAGGTCCACCCCAGTTCCTGCAGAACCCCTAAAGATGTCGCTCACCCCAGGACGGGGTCAGGGAAGAAAGAGCATCTTCTTCCCCTGCCGGAGACGGGCAGTGGAGGACATGGATGATAGATTTCTGATGTCCCCAACCAGAATTGGAGTGTTGTTTTTTTCTTTCCCCCAATGGAAAAAAAAAAGATGATAAATGGCCATCTCTAGGCTTATCGTTCAGCTACAGAGTGGATTAAATCAGCTTTTATGGCCTGACCCAGGAAGCAGCCACCCATTATAAGTTGTTTTCTATGGGAAAATGCTTTTTGAGTTCCAAAAGGTTACTTACAAATGCAGAATTGTGGCATGCTTGTTTGTAAGTTGGGACTGCCCAGAACTGTGAGATCCCTCAAAATAGTTGGAATTGCTGGGAGCATTGAAGACTGTGGTAAGTCCTGTTTATAGAATACGGCCACTTACATTGAGAACGTTGAGGCTGGGAATAGAAAATGACACTATCCGCTTTCCAGACTCAAAGGACATGATTTTTTCGGCCTTGAGTGATACTTCTGTGCTCCAGAAAAAAAATGTTCATTTCCTGTGTGGTCCCTGGGGCCACCTGGAGGCTTGAGCCATATGTGGCTCGACAGAGAAAAGATCTAAGACCAATATGCAAAGTTGGCATGAACCTTCAGGGAGAAAATAAAATGAAGAAGTGTGTTTCAGTTATTTTTAAGGGGGCAAAAAAGGGATTTTTTTTTTTTTAAAGATTTTATTTATTCATTTGAGACACAGATAGAGAGAGAGAGCATGAGCAGGGGGAGAGGCAGAGGGAGAGGGAGAGGGAGAAGCAGGCTCCCCGCTGAGCCAGGAGCCTGATGTGGGCCTCAATCCCAGGACCCTGGGATCATGATCTGAGCCGAAGGTAGATGCTTAACCATCTGAGCCACCCAGGCGCCCCAAAAAAGGGATTTTGGTGCTTGGATTTTTTTTTTTTTTAATGAAGGAAATGTAAGCTGCATACACAAAATTTGTTTATGAATTCTGTCAAAAGAAATGTTAGGACTTCTGCTAAGTATTCCTGTTTTCTTTAATTCCTCTAAGGAATTCTGTGGGGGGAAAACGGTTGAATGATGACTTTATTTTGTCATTAGGAACAGCTGTATTTTATTAAACATGGTCTTGCTATATAAGACATACTTGTTTTCTGTCCCTTTTCTCATTTTTCAACCCAGTGTCCACGGGTAATGGGAAAAAAAAAAAAAAAAAAACCCACAGTGGTATTTTCTCTTTTTAGAGCTCGTACCAGGATACCTTGGAATTTCTCATGGCCAGTCGGGATTTTTGCAAGTCCTTCTGGAAAATCTGTGTTGAACATCATGCCTTTTTTAGACTTTTTGAAGAGCCCAAACCAAAGCCAAAGCCCGTTCTCTTTAGCCGAGGGTCATCATTTCGGTTCAGGTAAGGATTTCCTTTCACACCTCTGTTTGCCATGGGAACATTCCCGAGACTTGCCTTTATTCTAATTCAGAAAGGATTTTCTTTCTCTGTAGAAGCAAGTGCTAACCTTTGGTGTAGCCTCCTGGAATGCCGTATAGACTTGCACATCATTGGTTCACTTTCTCACTCCTTCTTTCAGCAAACATTTGAGTGTCTTCCACATGTCAAATCCTACTCTAGGCCTTGGGGATGCACAGTGAACAGAATTATCCCTGCCTCCTCGAAGCATACGGACTCTCAGGATGGTTGCTTAATAAGCAAACAATTATTAAGGGGTGTTATCACTGGAACACTGTTATTTAGAAGGGAAATACCAAGAGATGAAATGGGCACATACAGTGTCTCTCAGAGGTCATCTCTCCCGGTGATGGAAGGAGGGGAAGGAAAGATAGGGTGTCGTGTGTTTAAATAAGAATGCCTTGCTGCCTTCTCTTCCCTCTCGTCCTCTTCCTTCTAGCGGTCGGACTCAGAAGCAGGTTCTTGACTATGTGAAAGAAGGAGGACATAAGAAAGTGCAGTTTGAAAGGTAAGGGAAACTTTGATGCCACTTCTGATTTGACAGTCATTCTCTCCAGGTGACAGTGCATTCCTGCTCAGTCTCTCTTCACCCAGGCCTGGTGAGTTACCGAATGAGTGCTTCATAGTGCCCTTGGGCCAGTGTGGTGTAGACAGAAACATCCGAGCGCTGGGGCGCTTCCTCAAGAGTGAGGTGAGATGTGAATGGACCTTGGAGGGCCAAGTGAGGAAGAAGAGGAAGCCAGCTGAGAGCGGGATGGAAGAGGAGCAGGAGATTGTGGTGGGGATAAAACACTCTAGAAACTGCCTCTTCCAGGAGTCCTTAAGTATTTTGGGATTTGAATAGGGAGTATTTCTATAAACTTTTAATGAAATACAGCTTGGATGAGAAGCAGCAGGATTTAGAGCTGTCGTTAGCGAATGCTTATAGCCCTTGCTAGGTTCCACGCACTTTGCATATATTAACTCACAGAGTCTTCAAGCCAGCTCTGTGAGGTCAGTGCGCTCCTAGTCCCCTTTTTCTTTTTTTTAAGATTTTATTCATTTATTTTAGAGAGAGAGTGCAAGGGGGGCAGGGGGAGAGGGAGAGAAGCAGACTCCCTGCTGAGGGCGGAGCCCGATCCCAGGTCCCCAAGACCATGACCTGAGTGGGAATCAGGAGTCGGATGCCTCACCGACTGAGCCCCCTAGGCGCCTCTCTCCTCTTCCCTTTTTAAAGATGGAAACACCGCAGCTCAAAGAGATTGAGTTACTAGCCCATGTCACAGAGCTGGCAAGCGGCCCCCTGCCCGGAGCATGGCTCTGCTGCCCCGAGAGGGGAGAAGCAGAGAATCCAGGGTAAGATAAAAGGGTAAACGGCACACGTGATGATGCACTATGGGCTGTTTAGTGCATGTGGATTTCTTTTTCTTTGTTTTTAAAGATTTTATTTATTTGACAGAGAGAGACACAGCGAGAGAGGGAACACAAGCAGGGGGAGTGGGAGAGGGAGAAGCAGGCTTCCCGCTGAGCAGGGAGCCCGATGCGGGGCTCGATCCCAGGACCCTGGGACCATGACCTGAGTCCAAGGCAGACGCTTAACGACTGAGCCACCCAGGCGCCCCTGGATTTCTTCTTTTTAACATTTTTCTTTTTTACATTTTAATCCATCTTAAAATTAAAGTATGGAGAACACAGCAAACATCCACATTTCTTTCTGTTCCTGGGTTTTTTTCCCTTTTTGTGTGTAACTATTGTTGTGACAGATGTAGCTACGTCCCCCCCCAACAACCTTTCTCCCCTTCAGAGGCGACAACCATCAGCTTTGTGTTACTCCTGTTAAACATATTTATGCATCTAAAAAGAATGTGCAGGATTTCTCTGCGGTGTGCTGTTTCATTTGTTTAACTAGTAGCGCACTGTACCTAATTCTGCATCTTGCTTTTTAAGCCCTACCCTGATCTGGGGCTCTGTATTGGCGTTTTAGGGTATTGTGAAAGTATTACATTTTATTTATCTGATTCTCTGTTGACAAACATTCGGGGTGCTCGGTGCTTTGTTTTACTTTCGCCGAAACCTGATGCTGTGACCGTCCTTGTGTATTTGGAGTATTTTGAAGAAAAGCTGAATGTACATTAGTATTTGATCTCTCTGTATTTATACAGTTTTATCGTCTGGTAGCTGAAAAGTTTCTAATGCTTGTTCATGGAGGAAGAGGAGGGCACCGGCAGACTAAGGAAGGGAAAAGATAAAGGAGATGTGCTAGTGGCATTAAATCCAGTTCCTTCTGCTGAGACTGTAAATTCATTAATGGGGGCAGGCCTTCCCTGAACTCAACACTGTGAAAGAGTTAGCTGATTAGTAGTCATTGCCTCTATTACAGAACTGATCTAGAAAATCATTACCCAAAATACATGAATTGATAATATTGTCAGACCAGAACTTGCACTTCAGGACATCCTCGGGCCCAGCCGACTCTCCCTCCCATTGACCTTTCTAGGACTAGAAAAGTAGTGAACAGTGGCTGGGGTTCCTTGAACCTGAGCAGGGGATTCCTGGGAATTTTTTCAGAGTTTAACCCCTGAACCCTACAAGTATTAGGAAAAGAATGACTCCCTTTTAATGGGGCATCCATACACACTACTTTAGGTGCCTTCATACTGAAGAAGGGCATAAGGCTGTTGCTATTTTTCATTTAAAACAACAACAACAAGAAAAAAACCCAGCTTATCTAACTGGCTATCTTATGTGATTTCTCCCAGGAAGCACAGCAAGATTCAGTCCATCAGAAGCCTGGCTACGCAGCCTACAGAGCCGAATTCAGAAGTGCCAAAACAAGTCAGTAATGCTGATCAACTATTGTAACTGGGGGGGGGGGGGGGGGTGGGGGTTGTTTTGTTTCACCAAACTTTCTCTGTTAAGTACTATGTTTCATAGTATGTTTCTGAGTTATTTGCCCTTCACCTTTGGGGTTTCTTTTTGTAGAGAAGAGTATAGTTGTGTGCCCTGGCTTTGAGCAGACGCAGGCTCTGTGCACCCCAGCCTGGACTCAGCGTGCCCTGGAGTGGGTCCTTTTTCAGCTGACTTCCTGTCTTCCATTCCATGCTTTTGCCACAGAGAAGTTTGCTCTGTTGGCCTGAACTCAGCTTAGGAGTGGAACCACCCACAGGAGTCAGTAGAGCGGAGCCCACCCTCCAGCTAAATGGGTGTGGTTGTATGAAGACACTGGGACCTCCTTTGTACCTGCTGGGTGTAGCTCCCATTCGGGGCCAAGGTCAGAACCCTTTGTTGGTACCAGACTGGGTGGTGAGTTCCCAGGACTCCTGTTACAGGGCAGTGACCACAATTGGCAACAAGAGACATTATCACTCTTGCCCTGAGGATGGTGAAAACTCATTTTCTCTGGAATTGGCCTCTGGATGTGTTTTCCGGGTTTTCTCTATAAGAGAATGCCAACTTTGTCGGGGAAGAACATGAAGATTTCCTTTATGCATCTAAAAAGAGTGCCTAACCTGGCTGTTCTTCTCTTAGAAGTATAAACAAAGTTTTTGTCATTTGTCTGAAATCCATGTCAACTTGCCTTTGGGGGCCGGGGTCCCACCATGTGTTTTCTTCCTCTCCCCGCTCACCCTTTCTTGGGAAGCCCCCTGTGGGTTGCAAGGATTCTCTTGTTCCACGGAAACTTTGGAAACCCAGTGTGAGCCCAGGGGCCCTAGAGAGCAGACAGGCAGTGGCCCACTCGTGCTGCAGGAGACCCTGCATCGTCAACATCCACACGCAGAGAGAACTTTCTGGATGCTGACCAAGTTCACTCGGGAGCGCCTGCTCATGGGCGATGTTTTGTTTGAGCAGCGTGGAGGGCAGCCTTACTTGGCAGTCCTTCCGGCTGCTTGAAGCTTAAGGGGTGTTACTAAATTAGCCTCTGACCTCGCCCTCCCCGCTTTCAGCCCCCGTGTAACCCTCCCCCTCTCTCGCCCCGCCCCGCGCAGGCGCAGCAGAGTGCCGGCCTTCCCGCGGGAGAAGGCCCGGAGCCCGCCGGCGGCCAGGGCGGCCAGCAGGGAGAGGAGCCCGGCGTCTCGGCCGAAGAGCCGCGCCAGAGCCCCGCGCTGCCCCAGAGCCCCTCGGGCGGCGGGAAGGCGGACGGAGCCGCGCGGGCGCCGGCCGACGAAGAGGAGGAGGCCGTTCAGGATAGGACCCAGCAGAGTAAAGCTCAGCCCCCGCAGCCGAGCACAGGTCCAGCATCCAGGGCTGCCAGAGGCAGCAGCACTTCCATTCCTTTCATTGACTGCAGTGACGTAGATAGTGAATCCGACCTGCTCAGGGAGCAAGCGACCCAGTCACAGTCCCAAACAAATGACAATTATGAGGGTGATTTGACCAGTGGGGTTTACCTGCTCTCCAGGGATGAGAGGCAGACCGAGGCTAGGCGCAGGGCTTCCCCTCCCTCTGTGAAGTCCTCCCGGCCTCCTTCCAGAGAGTTCCTTGATGATGATTCCGCAGACCTAACTTTTGATATGAGTGGGAGCCCCCGACTCCCAAGACACAGCTCCCTGATAGATGAGCTGTTCAGGGGCTCAGATGGCCACAGTACCCCGGCCACCCCACTGTCTCCCGTTAGCAGACAGTCGAGTCCAAATATGAGTTGGGACAGGACCGGGTCTCAAGGCTATGTCTCGGAAAACGGGCATGACCCGAGAGAGGAAAGTGTGGGAGAAGATCCTCTCCCAAGGCAGGGTCCTCATTACGAAAACTCTTCCTTCGTCTTACAAAGGCCATACTTACGGAATCTCCCCAATAGATACAATAAGTCGGAGACAGACCCACTCATCCTTAGCCAGGTAGCGTCAACCCCAGAGGCCTTGGGTGGGCTTGATGGCCACGAAAAGGGAGGACTGACCAGCCTGGCTGCTTCAGGAGGTAGAATGCTGGCTAATGGTGCACCTCTCGTGGGTCCCACCTCAAAGACCCCTGCCATGCGGTCAGCATGTGCCGGGGGCATGGCGGACCAGCGGGCGCCCCTGCACTTGACCGAGGGCTCCACCAGCAGCGGGACTGAATCCAGTGATTCAGACTCTGAAATGGGGACCCCTCTGAGCCAGCCACTCACGTTTGGCAACCCAGCAGTGCTGGGCTCCCCTTCCATGCTCAGAAGTCAGAAGCACTTGGGTGGCCTGCACATGAGTGAGGAGGAAGAGGAGAATGAGTAGGAGGGCCAGGTTTCAAGTGTTGGGAACCTGGAGTCATGAGTCCAGGCTTCCAGTGGAGATGATCTGTCCTAGTGACTAATCGTTAATCAACGTTTGCTAGAGGAAGTTTTGGACAGCCGTGTTTGGATAGGGTATGCCTGACTCTCAAATCTCTAAGAAAAAGGAAACTCCACACAATGGGCTTGCTTTCCAAAAAAAAAGAGGTGGACAAGATAAACAGTAAGACATGATGACAAGTTACCAGGAGCTTGTTCATCTTTCTGGTTAAGGCAAGGAAGAAATACGTTTTTATGAATCTGATCATATGTATAGGGTGTTGTATTTATGTGGAAATCTTGTGTGTATTGAGTTTGTGTGCAGATCATGCTCCTATTGATTGAATGTTTAGACTGAAGTATCATTGAGATCCCAGGAACGGTGTTGGTTTTACTTTTTCCCCCTTCTTTAAGAGGAGGTGCTGCTTTTCGGAGCTTCATGAAGTGAGGGATTGACATAATTCAAGACCGTTTGTAAATTGATTGCTGGTTGAGATTAAGTGTTGGTGAAATCTTTGTCAAGAATAATGAACATTTTAATAGGGAGAATAGTCTTTCTTTTTTCCAGACTTTATATGAAATGATGTAAAGGATGTCAGGTAGAATTAATTTATAAGGGATTGCTGGTTTGGTTGGGATTTGCATCAGTCGGTCAAATTGTTAGCTATGTTTTAAGAAGCTATAACTCTGGCTGTCAGAATTTCTAATTGAAACACAGAAATGCTATTGAGTGATGATGCAGGGGAAAGTCAGACCTCGCTATAGGCACTGTTATTACCAGGCTGGCAAACTAAAGGCCTGCCTTTGAATCATGTGCAGCAGAGAGAAGGACCGTTTCCCACTATTGCTGCTCCTTGGCTGGTTATTATGTACGTTCTTAATGTTCACACTTGGGTGAACAGTGTCTTCTCTTGGGAACAGTGACTTCTAGAAGTTTCTATGTGCAGGAAAAAAGTGTATGTAGTGAGAGGTTTGATTTCTTTTTAAATCTTGACCACCTCTGTCAGTGCCTTTCACTCAGCATTCCTGCATCTTAGATCAAAGAGCCTGCTTTTAACTTGCTTGTTTCTCGGCCCCAGCTGCACAAGGGAATCACCTGGGACATTTTAAACATCAGTGATGCCTAGGCCCTGACCCCAGACATTTTTATCTCATTGGTCTGGGGTGCCACTTGGGTTCCCTAGGTGGTTCTGCTGGGCAGTCAGGGTCACTCCTCACCCTGACACAGTTGCCTTCTAGAATCTGGTGGAATATGTTGAAACTGATAGGTAAATTTCTGGCTTGCTTGCAGAGTAAGGAAAGCATCACCAATGAAATACTTTGATTAATTAATGCCTGTTATTTGGTATTTTGCAGTCTGTAGTACTTTTTTTAAAAAGATGAATTGTAGAATCAAATTTTTAGATCCTAAGTAACTACCAGATTATCGAAAAGAATTTTAACAATGATATGTCCCTGGCGTGCCACCATGCCAACTGCCTTACTAAACTCATCCGGGTGGCATGATGACAAGGGAAGAGCTACACATGCTTAGGAAGCAGGGTAGAATTTGGCAGCCGTATATAACAAATAGACATATTAACTGACCTCGTGGCTCACAAATGATTATCTGTCCACATGAATGTTGACAAGTTGGTTTTGAAGACGCTGAAAACGTAATCCATTTTTATACAAACCTTTTTTTGTTTTGTTTTCCTAATCATTTGATTCAGTGCATGATTGATGAATCAAACTGATTATTGGATAGTTTGAAAGATGTTCATTGAAGTAGTCTCGCTTTAGATTTATATATTTAAGAGTCACAGAACTTTAAAACTAGAAGGGATCTTAGAGATTATCTAGGGGAAACCTTCATTTTGTGGATGACAGACCTTGTTCTGTTGAAGTCGAGAGACTTCACATAGTCCTACAACTACTGCATGACGAAGCTAAACTAGAACCTTGGCCTCTAGCCCTTCAGCTCTGGTCTGTGTGACCTCTTGGTGCAGTAGGACCTTTTTGATTCAATACTTTAATTTTGGAGAATCTTGTTCAGATTAATAATTAAAATCAGATGTGGAGACCAGGGATCATGTAGACTTGACTTAGGCAGTTACAGTCCGAAATACATAGGAAGAACTGCTTTTTCTGTTGTGGGGTTTTTGCACTTATAATGTGTTTTTGCGTATTCTGTTTTGGACTTAGAAAAAGATGTTGATTTGCTGTATAAAAATTTAGTCAAATGTGAGTTAAGCAGAGTCACATTTGGAATCCTGTGGTTTATTTGTGAAGGTGATTTGTTCAAATGAGTTTTCTTTTTACCTCTAATTACACAGCAGCCTGATGATGAAGTATGAATGAGCAATGGGTATTAACTTACCCAGCATACAATGTGAATCAGCAAATGTAAACCTCCAAAGCAAAACATGCTCCAGTAATTATTTTGTTTTGCTTTTTGCTTAAAGGAGTGATTTTGTTTGTTTTTATCTGAAGTGTTTTAAAAACAGCTGATCAGTGGTAGTGTACTCAGTTCTGTATTGACAGACGTTCCCCTTTTAGGGTTGCTCATCAAGTTTTTCTCTGGTTGGTTTTGTACCAGCCAAGCGACTCTTTCTGCTTCTGGGCCAGTATTTATGAAAGCAGCAATCCTGATGTGATTAATGGTGCTTAACGGAGAAGGGGTATGGTTTGTTCAAAAGCCACAAAGCCTAAAGTGCTGAGAATATTCACTGATTGCCTCTGGGGGAGCTTGCTCTGCACTAATAAAGATTCTAAGCATGGGTCGGGAAGTACATTTAAGCATTTTTTGAGCCCGGCGGAGCCAGCTTGCACAGGAGACGTGTTCTCTCACTGTGCAGAGGTCAGGGAAAGCCCACACCCTCCCACCTTCTGCCTTTTGGGCGGCTCTGGTTCCCTAGGTCTTTACGTGGCCTCTGGAGCCTCACGGTGTGGCAGAGAAGGACATGCGTGTGCACAAAGTTGAACCAAGGGTGCAGCAAGACCAACAGTGGGGTTGGGTGTGAATAGGTGACCTGTGGATTCATTCCAGTTTCCAAAGGGTTTCCCAAGACCTGTCTGTCTGTTTTTCTAAGACAATAGCTAGTGCAGAGGCCTTCTGAATCAATAAGGAGCCCAGGTCTTTAGGTAATAGCTGCTCTATGAAGTAGGATACCTTAAGGCCTTGGATAGAAGACATATCATCTATGGAAACACATCTTCCAGCCACCAGTCCTCCTCCAGGGCCCCCTTGCATCCATATCTTTTGTGAGATGGTATTTCAAAGTATGCAAACTGTAACCCCTTTTGTGGTTGATTTTTTTTGTTGCTGTTTTTCAGGACAAAATAAAATGCAAGAAATTCTTTTAGCATGAAGAAATGCATTTAATGAGTTCCGGAACTTATAGTGAACTGTTCCAGGTCCTTTGACAGGCATCTGTATGCCATTGACGATATTTTATTAGACAGGCATTTAATTAAAGGAGGTCTGTGGGCCAGATTCTTCCCCACATATGTGACTCATATTTGGGGATTTCTCACAGACTTAGCTCCAAATTGTGCCACGTGGCCCACACTTGAAATGTGAATAATTCTGATTTTATTCTGAAGAACTTCTTTGAAGATTCAGTCCCAGCAATACTTAAAAAAGCCAGGCCCACAAAACTAAAATACAGCCTGAGCCTCTTGAAATTTGCACCAAGTATACAAAGTCCAGTCTGTCCTCTATTGAATCAGAAATTCAGCTTGCATATTAGCATTGGAATCCCTTTGATTGTGTTGTGAAGCAGTACCTAAAAGAAGGAAAAATTAATGAGATTAAACTGTCATTTTAAATTTTGTTAAAACTTGTGCATATGCGTACAGCATCCTTTTTTCGTATCTTAATGATCAGTGTTCACATGCTTTCCATCAACTTCTTCCACTTAAAATGTTATTCCATATTCAGCACGAAATGAGTTTGGTGCAGTTGTTGTCATGAGTCAGTGATTGACCCAGCCTTAAATTAAGAAATTTGGGGGCCCTCTTCATCATTGGGCTTATTTTGAGTTTATTCTATTTTAATCACTCTTTGCCTTGGCCCTTATGCTTATTAGCAAGAATTTAGAGAGACCTCAGAATTGCATTCCTAAGAAAGGCTCTGTTTCCTGGATCTTTTCTCAGAGGCTGTAAGCCTTCCTTCTCTGATAGTTCTGAGTATAGTCACTCTGAGGCTGGCTGGCCTTCCTCTGATTTCATGGGATGAGTCTATTGCTGCAGATTTTATAAATCACACTGCAACAGAATCTTTCTCTACCATTGCTGCGATAGAGAGTAAGTCTCTTCTTGAACCGGAAAGGAGTTGAATGTTTCAGAATAATCCACCGCTGGTGGCTCTCTGATGAGTTTTACACTCAGCCACGTTCACCACATCCATGAGAGCATATGGAAGGAGAAGCACTCGTCATAAACTTCGAGAGCAGTAAGTGGTGAACAAACACGACTCTGGAGACAGGAGAGGCTTTACTGGTGCTGCTTTTTCCTCGTTAGTTTCATTCCATCTGTTTCAGTCTAGTTGAGTGAAAGGATACCGGGCAGTGGGGTCTAAAGCCTATGCTGGTGCATACCTCTAACACCACTCACTGGTTTTTAAAATGAAGCCATTGACTTTTAGATCAAAATAAGCATGCCACTTAATGTAGCCGTTCTCTTCTTATTTAAAAAAAATAAAAGAAAAAAAAACCCACCAACTCCATGATTTGGTGTTATATTGTAGGTATCTTGTTGCCCCTTGCTTGGAGCCGTCATTGAGGGCTACTTATTGTTTCTTCGAATAACGTAGAGATTTCCAAGTAGTCCTCCTACGAACACAAATGCTCATTTGTATGCCATACCTATGTTTGGGAGGGTGGTGGGTGGAGTCTTGTTTTGACCAAAAAAAAAAAAAAAAAGAAATAGTACATTATTCCAAAAAATATAAATGACACTTCTAGCACGAGGAACTTTTTCTTCTCTGGATTCCAGTGAAAGCAATTCAACATCCCCTGGTGGGAGCTGGGGAAGAAGTGAGAAAAATCTTTTCCTGAAAGCTTTCAGAATCAAGTAGACTGTTTTGTTCAGGATCATTTCAGTGTAGACTGACTGCAGACCCCTCAGCTTCGCCTGGAGACAGCCTTCAGCATCTCTTCGGCTTCTGGTGCCGCTCCCTGGGGAAGGCAGCTCCTCTGTGTCTTTGCATGGGTTCTAGATCAGGTTACTCTGGGATGTCTTGGGGTGGCTTTATATCTGAAAGCAGGGAGGATTAAAAATCAGCTGTTGACATGCGACATCTGATCTACACGTGTAGCTGAGAGCCGGTTTAAAGGGTTCACTGTAAGCCTGGTGCCGTTAATGCCGTCCCGGGGAGGGCACTGGAAGGTACTCGGGCTTGCTGCTGGCCCAGGGGCAGCGGTCGCAGAACTGAAGGGTAATGGCACAAACCAGGGGCGCTAAGGACGGAGTAAGGACCGTGTGTGCACGTGTAGTAAAAAGCATCGAACAGTTATTGACCCATTCTACTTTTGGGTAAGAGGTGGAGGTGGTAGTGGGACAGGGAGTCTGCAGGCAGGGTTGGCCTGCTCTCTGACGAATTTGGTTTAACCGGCTCTCACGTAGGAAACAGGAGCAGGTTCATTTTGGAGCCAGCAGTGATGTGACTGGTGTGTCGTTACTCATGGTCACGCTTTCTGGCTCATGAAACTAGGCTAACAGCCCCTTTTTCCCGTGCCTCAGAAGTTCCTTTGTAGGAAATCATTCGTCGCGCTGCCTGCAGCCATGTACAGAAAGACCAAAGATAGGCCTTCTTTAGTGAAGACCACATACCTGCTGCTCTGTCCACACACAACTCCGTGCCCGATGGATCCTCACGCTCACCACCCCCTTTCTGCCTGGAAAGTTGCCGTGAACACCTAACTAACCAGATTTCACAAGCTTGGCCTATATTATTAATCCAGTTCCCTTCTGTTCTTTCTGTGTGTATATTTAATACTATAGATAAAATATTTTATTAAAAATGTCTAATGCACCAAATTTTAAAATAGAAAAGGCTGGGGATTTCATTCTCATTTTTGTCATTTGTTTAATAAATTTGAGAAAACATTTTTCTGTTGTTCCATTGTATGCACTGTTTGTCAGCATGTACCTATCTAGGAGAAAAAAAAAAGCTTCCCGCCCCCCCCCCCCCCACGTTCTGTCTTTATCCTCGGAGCATGGTGTACTTTCTGTTCCCTGCATTGTTGGAGCACTGTCTGATGTCTTTTTTTTTTTTTTACACTGCTGAATACCAATTTGTACTTGGAATACCTGTTTCCTCTAGAATTACAGTGATCCTGTTCACTAAACAGGAAGCTTTAACACGGAGGCATGCCGGGGTCGTCCCCTAGTTCACTGAGGGTGGGGAACAGAAGGCAAATGGAAGACTTCATTTTTCTGATTTCATCCTCTAACGTGCCTGCACTTCGTACTGTGTGTTCCTGGACGGGGGCGGGGGGTTGTCTTTGGAAAGGAGCAGGATCACTGTAGTTGGGGGAGAGGTCTCATGGAAACAGAGCGTATCTGTGGCTGCAGCTTACATAGGGGAGCTCAGACACCTAACCAAAGGGTTGGCTTCGTGTTTTATTGGGGACCATCCATTCAGATGGGGGTAGAACACTTTCCATAGCTGGTATCTATAAGAGAATTTAGTTGGGCGTTTGTTTTGGTGGGGGCTGGTGGGAGCATAGAGAAGACCCCGCCCAGCTCAGCCCCACTTGGCTACTCTTGGCCAATAAGCTGTTATTAGTTTTGATGTGCCCCCAAAATGTAGGCTGTCCCAGATACTGTCTGGTTTCATCTTCTCTCCACGGCCTAAGAGTGCCGCGTCTCAGTAAAGCATGGATTTATACCACCGGGAAGGGTGCTGGCTTCTCCAATAACAATGAGCTTGGTGATTCTTTCAGCATTGAAGGCCAAACTCCTGCAACCGTGTATGCACGACATTAATATCTCTTGTTAATCCAAACTGAAGAGGCTTTTACTTGTCCTAACAGGTATCTTGCTGTAAAAACTGTCAATTGTAACTGTTCTTTCCCACTGACGGCTAAAGCTTTGTCCTGAGTACAAGATGGTATTTTTCATGGGTACAAAGCACCATGTTCCCCAACCCAGACGCTGCCCCCAACACCGCCACCACCATGTTTGAACAAAGAGAAATTCTCCTTTCTCTTTTCTCCATAAGTAAGAGCACACTAGAACATTCTCTGTCATTGCTCCATTGGTAGGCATTTCTCTGTTATCTTTGCAAGTTGCATTGCAGTTGCTTTTCTCAGTTGCTGGATGAGGAACACCGAAGTTGATGCTTAGCTGCTTGTAAAACTTTGTTTGAAGGACCTTGGTCTGAGAATAAGAAGCACATATACACATTGCCCTCAACACCCTCCATTATCAAGAAAAGGACAGCACCACCATGATTGGTAATCGTGTAGACTAGTTTTTCTTGTGGCACCTTATAATTTTATAAAGCATTGTCAGCTTTTTTCCTATATTCCACTGGGGTGAGAACCCAGCTGAGTTATCACACTAGTGAATCCTGTCCATTCGGTAGATTACCCATTTTCCAGCTCAATACTGACCTTTTTTGATAACTGGCTTTCAAATGTAGACAATCTCCAGGAAGAGTTCATTGTATTCTTTTTTAGAGGGAGATGATGGATTTAAAAAGAGCCTTTTTAAAGATCCATGAAAACTACATCTGTAATGAATTTCCTACATGTGCCTTTGGAACATATTCTGGGTATGTAGAGATAAAATCTGTATTTTAGAACCAAATACCAGGAGACAAATCATGATAGATGAGTGGCATCTAGAAACTTGCCAGGTAACTTTCTCTGGGGGGACTGTTGAAGAATCAGCATACTGTTCTATTTTGAAAAGAGGAATTGAGAAAGCAATCCGTATTCTCAAATATTTAACAAACCTGCTCTGGGTTACTATTTTTAAAATGATTATCAGGTTTTCTAAACACTTAACAGGAAAAACAACTTAGCTAATTAAAACTAAGATGACCAACGTACTGACCAACTTAAAATACAGGACAGGTACAACTAAGTATTCGAAATGCCATTTTCTATTACTTGGAAAATAGAGTAGAAATTCTCTTTTCCCAGAATGTGTGAGTTTGTTCTTAAGCCTTAGTACAATCAGAGGAGATTACAATGCAGCTGTGCCCAATCCCAGAAAGGGGGGAGATGAGCATTGAGTTTGGCTTGTTGGTCATAAACCATGTTCCCGCTGGTGATGTACCTCTGACAAGGGGCTGGTCCAGAGATACTATAGTCTGGGTGACACTGCAGCGCTTCCCCAGAGCAGCCAGGAGAGAAGAATTATGAATGTATTTTACATTAAAAAGAGAAGCTAAGCCAGTTTTTCGGCTAGGTGATAAATTGGAATCCATAAATACAGCCATGCTAATTTGAAGTTCCATAATTGTTTGTGCCATGAGAATGTGTACATTTAAAAGGATTTTTAAAAGCAATTACCAGAAATGCCTCTCTTGAGAGCAGTATTTGTGATGGCATTGCCAGTCCACGGGGGTGACATAAACTCAGCCCTCTTGCTACGGGTTAACAGCCGGGGGTGGGGGGTTGGGGTGTGGAAAATCATGGTGGGGGGCATATCATTTGGTGAAGGAAAAGGTGGAGGATTTGAGAGTTACTAACTGGAAATACCTTAACGAGATGCAGGACAATTTCTGGAAATAGGAAAAAATAATTTAAAAAAAAAATCTGAAGCTTCCAGATTTTCAAGTATAACTAATCTTTTTCTAATCTTTTGAAACTTCTTTCCACCTGTTGCCTTAATATCCAGGTGCTTTCTCAAAAGATCCCCCAAAACTATTTACCTAGAGCCTATGCCTGAAAGAAATTACTTTGTGTCAGTTTGTCAGAGAGGAAAAAAAGATACCGAGGCATTAATGAGTTCACTGAGTAGCCCTGAACATCAGTTACAATTTCCTCTTCTCATCACCTGGGGCTGTGCCTTCAAAGCAGGTAACCAACTGCATGATTTGAACAGGCTTGATAAGGCTAGGTAGATAAGTGGGCTGGGTTTTATCGTACAGAGCAACCCTGTTTATGGAATGGACTACTTCAGTGAAAATTGGTTACATGTAGTTTGAATAACTGTAACCGTAGACACCGACTTTAAGATCCAGCTCTTCACACCTGCCTGAGGGTGGACCCTACGTGGACACCGCTTTTGAACAGACAGTTGTCACAGCACTCTGGCTCAGAGTCAAGAGAGCGTTTTAATTTCTCATCAAGCTGCCAAATTCTACTGATTACCCTCATCAGCATATCTCACTGATTGCTAAATGGCAAATGAGCTACATAGTTTGGTTTGAACCATGTCCCCTCTAAATTTTCAAAGTCTCAAGTAGTTGGGCCTGCAAGGGGAGAAAAGGACTACTCTCCATGGACGCAGCTCAAATGAGCAAACTTGAACTTCAGAGTTTGGACTTTCCCCTTCTGTAGACTTGTGGGTAGATTTCTAGACCGGGCTGCTTGGTATTTATTGATTTATTGGTCCTTCTGTTAAATACACCCATCAGCCTTCCTGTCTCAGGCCCTAGGAGTAGACATAAAGCTAGTGGAAGGAGCCACTCCAGAAACGGAAATTGGCAACCCTAATTTGGGTTGTTCCCCAAGTCTGTGTGTTGCACGTGTGAAGTTGCTGGTCACCCACATCTTTGGGCTACGTGAGTGAATGCAGCAGGTTGTCCCCCAGAAACCTGTGGCTGACCCAGAGCTGTCCTTTCCTCGACCTAGGAACATGGGTTGTCATGACGTTCACTGCCATTATCCCATTTTCTGAATCCTGTCTCTGACATCCAGGGTAGACTCTTCTAGATGGCTATATTCTTTGAAATGTGCCCTGTCCTTTTGGCAGGACAGATGTCTCCTGGAACCCTGGTCTGTTTTCTCATCCATTCAGTCTACTAAATTAGAAGCGTCCCCTGGGGGACCTCACGAATAGCTTTTGGCCTTTGGAGGGTAGAAATGCTTGTGCTTGACGGGGGCCACCCGCATTGTCTCCCTCCCACGGGGGCAGGTGGTTTATTATCTGCTGCTGAATGCTGTCCAGGGCCTGATTGGTACTGTTCCCCCACCCTCCTCCCCACCCCCCACTCCTCCCACAAGCCAGCCTTCTAACTGCTTTTTATTCTTGGCTCCAACTCTCACTGATGAGGTGAGTGCTTTTTCTGTTCCGCATCACTGCAAAACCGAGGCCCCGCATGCTCTCACTTAGAACTGCCTCACCTGACCTCACGCACAGTGTGAGAGCTGAAGGTAAGCCCCACATTTTGCCAGATCATGGTGGACAAATAAAAAAGCGACTCTGATACAGTGACTCACAAATGCATGAAATGTTTGATCTCTAGACTGCCAGAATTTCTCTTTCCTATTTCCTATTTGTCGTGATGACACTTTTCCTTTTTGTGACCTTTTTTTTTTTTTAAAGAAGAGAATAGTGTAGTACCTTGAAACATTTGCGAACGGTTCTAATTGTTGTCACTATTTCTATTTGACAAGTTCCAATTCTTTCGAAATCATTGTATTCGGTTGTGCACTAGTGTCAATAAAATTGACATTTGTGAAGCAATTTCTGGCCTTTTTCTCCGGGTTTTGCTGGGTCTGGTGGTGTGTGGGGTGCACGGGTCTTTGTCTAACAGTGATGCGTATTAAAAAATGCCAGGATTTCCATGGAGGGATTTTTAAAACGCAAACTTCTTTAATCTTGCTCATGTTTTCAAATCTCGTTCTTCGGGGATCGTCGTACTGACCCATAGTCCTGTGGCAGGACATCTGCTTTTTTGCTGCTCTTCTGGGTGTGCTGGCTTTTCCTGCACGTGTTGTCAACAGCGCTAGCTGGTCCAGCTGGGGCGGGGCGGGGGCTGGTGGTTTTTCATGGTTGGTTCATTCCTACTGTGATCAAGTTCACTACCCTCCATTCTAGGCCATCCCCATCTTGTAATTTCAAAGCGGATATGGATGAATCCAGAGGGAGAGGATAGCTGTCAAGAAAATGGGGTATGCCCAGAAAACGGCACTTCACCTTTCTCTCCAAGATCCTTGTCCGTGTGCGGAATAGCCATGAGCTGAAACCGCATTTTGGAAAATGAGAAAGCATTTTACATCGTCTTTTCTTAATAATGGTAACAGATGGGACTGCAGGCTACTTGAACTTTGTTTACCCTCGCGCTAGCCCTAGCAAACCTGTGTTAGAATTACAGACGTGTTAGGTGAAAACACGCAGGTAGAAGTATATTCTGGAACGTCCCGGTTGGCTTCCCTGGGGTGAGGTTTCGAGACTCGCAAAATTCTGTTGGCAAAACGTTGCACGTACACATCCTCTCCTTTGGCTGACGTATAATGGGTAATGATACATTTTCATATTATTTAATGTATCCTTTGCAGAGGAATCATTAATGACCTGTCACTTTTTGACTCATCAAGGGGAATTGTGATAATGTAATGACCTCCAGCTTTGCATGTGGTGCTAGTGTTTCTGTCCCAAACAGTGAGAGAGACACGGAATGCCATCACCAGGTATAATAAGCTTGCTTCTGTTCTTGGTAGAATGGGGAGTTAGCTTCTCGTCCTTTCCTTCGCTGTGGCCCGTTGTTACAAGGCGTAGTCTGTCCTGGGTACGTCAGTCATTTAGTTTCCTTTTAGAATAGCTCTGTTTTTTTAGTCTTTTCTCATGTCTCCTGGTGGTATAGTCACTGTTTTCTGGAATAATTCATAGAAGCTAAGGCAGTAGTAAGGAGATGAAGATCCCGTTTGGGGATCCACTGTGCTTCTAAACATTCCCTGAGCAGAGTTCTCTGCCTTATTAATCACAGAACTCTGGCTCCATTGACTCATTCCCACTATGGTATCTTTAGTATGAAGGCAGCTGCAATTCAGAGAAAAACTAGAAAATCGTGAAGCACATTCGATACGCAGAATGGTAGTCCAGGTTCCAAAGATTTGATCTGATACGGGGGAAAATTCTAAGTAGCAATCCGGTCCCAGAAGGAATTACTTCTTTTTTTCTCTCTCTAATACTTCTCATCCTCAAATAGGCTCCCTGACTGGTAGCCCTCACCTTTCAGAGCTGTCCATCAACTCCCAGGGAGGAGCTGTGCCCGCCAGCGTGATCTTGTCTCCCAACCTGAGCCCCGACACCAAGCAGGCCTCCCCCTTGGTCAGCCCGCTGCTGAACGACCAGGTGTGCCCACGCACCGACGACGAGGAGGAAGGCCGGAGAAAGGTGTGGCGACCTGCACGCACACGCGTTACTCTTTTGTTTTTTTTTTCTAATTGCAGTAGTATATATATAACACCTGCCATTTTAACCGTTTCTAAGCATACTGCTCAGTGACCTTAAGGACATTCACAGGGTCATATAACCATTGTCACCATCCATCTCCAGAACACTGTCACTTCCAAACTGAAACTGTCCCCATTAAACAGGAAATCTCCATCCCTCCCCTTTCCCCAGCCCCCAGCAACCACCACTCTGCTTTTTGTCTCTGTGGATTTGACTGCTTAGGAACCTCATCTAGGAGGAATCCTGTGATATTTGTCCTTTCGTGTCTGACTTCTTTCACTTAGCATCATGTCCTCAAGGTTCTTCCACGTTGTAGCGTGGGTCAGAGCTTCCCTTTTAAGGTTGAATCACCCCCCATCGTATGGGCAGAGCACAGTGTGTTTATGCACCTGTCTCTTGGTGGACAGTTGGGTTGCTCACTCCTTTTGGCTATGTCGGATGCTGCTGCCGGAAACACAGGCATCCAGGTGTCCGCGTCTCCGATTTCAGGGCTCTCGTGTGTATCCCCGAAGGTGGAATCGGGCGGACTCTTGTGGAAGCAAGCAAGATGGCTAGCAACAAGGATTGCCTTTTTTTTTTTTTTTAAAGATTTTATTTATTTATTTGACAGAGAGACAGCTAGAGAGGGAACACAAGCAGGGGGAGTGGGAGAGGGAGAAGCAGGCTTCCCGCTGAGCAGGGAGCCCAATGCGGGGCTCAATCCCAGGACCCTGGGATCATGACCTGAGCCGAAGGCAGACGCTTAATGACTGAGCCACCCAGGCGCCCCCAAGGATTGCCTTTTACTTATTGTTTAAAGAGAAAGCAAAACCCGTGGCTGACTCACTGTAGAGAGGTGCCTGCTCACCTAAGCGATGGACTCCAAGGAACGGGTGGCGTCCCCAGCTGCTTTCACCTTGTCCCCTTAGCTCAGCCACCGTGTATTTCCACGGACACCCTAGCTTCCATTTCCCGTACACCACCACCACCAGCGCCCCGCTCCCGGGACAAAGGCCGCTGTGGTTTCTGTTTCTTTGATTTCCTGGAAGGCTGCATTGCTCTGATGTTTTACTAGTTGGTTAGGTTTTCGGATGCCCAGTTTTGAATGAATAGCCCTCCGCGGTGACCAACATACTCCTTGGAGGCCTTTGACTGAGGGTAAGATTTATGTGGAAGGAAACGTTCCCAGGCTCTTTCCTCATCATGAGAATCCATGCTCCTAGTTCCTCACACAAAAAGGAGAACTAGTAAGAGGTTCTTTAGCCTTGAGCCCCGTTAACAAAAGATCGTAAATTAGCAATGTATCGCTTTAATCAGGACATTCTTAGAGACTTATGCTCAAAGATTATTATTACGTCTTGTTTCTTCTGTGGGTTTTGCAGAGATTCCCAACGGACAAGGCGTACTTCATTGCTAAGGAAGTATCCACCACCGAAAGAACATATCTGAAGGATCTTGAGGTCATCACTTCGGTATGTGTAGCATTTCCCCTAAAGCATTCAATTACATAATTTATCTCAACTCTGATGTAGCTTTCAGAGAAGAGCTGGATCTAATTAAATGTTGGGCTCTCTGACTCCAATTAAAAGGATTTGGTTCTGGGTTATAAAAATTAGACGGTAATAGTATATTTAATTTGGAACATGCTTTATAAAAATTTTTATAATTGTGATTTTTAAGTGCAAAGGAAGGAAGTTTCTAAAGTGGAGAAAATTAAAATGAAACTTCTTACTGCCTGCTTTGTACCCAGGCAGAATAGTTCGTGTTTTGCCCGGCATCAAATGTAGCTACTTCTGCTTGAGGAAGACCCCAGAGGTGAATAGAAGCCTCGTTTTAGCCTTGGTAATAAATTGAGCCATGTCAGCAAATCTGCCAGAAGACTGCCTTTTATTATTTTAATCAGTCCTATTGGGTCTTGGAACAAATTCAAAGCATCGCAGATAGCTTTATGATCCCTGGATTCTGGGAAAGAACTAGCCATTGGAGGTCGGTAGGAAGCGCGGGGCTCCTGTGCCTCTGGGGCATGTGAATGGCGCCTGGCCCTGAGCAGGTGCTCGAACGGGTGCTCGGTGAACAGTGTGGGACAGCCCCGCCTCACCGCAGCGGGCTGAGTAACTGTGTGAGGGCAGCGGCTTTCTCTTGCTGGTACGGCCTCCGATGTGCTCAGCATTTTCACAGAGGAGCAGAGATCGATGTTCCTAACGGATCGAACCAGAGGGGGTGTGGTGGTCTAAATCAGCGGTGACCCAGTGAGTTGGCCAAAATGCAAGTTCTGATTTGAAGGAGCTGCCCATTTCAGAGATTTCTCCTGGCTTCAGCAACCCACTGGTAACAAGTTGGGGGAAGCCCTGATGACGAGCTGGGTGCTTCTCACCCCATCGGATGGAAGAAGGATACAGTAGTAGGGCCCGGGAGCCCCTGGTGCTCCTGAATGGCCCAGATTCAGCAGGAAAGCCCTGTGTCGTCCAGGCATGCTGGGCTGCGCCAATACTTCTGACGAGTTGCCACCATTTATGTGTCCCTGTGTGTGCTCTTTTTATTCCAGTGGTTTCAGAGCACGGTGAGCAAAGAGGACGCCATGCCCGAAGCCTTGAAAAGTCTCATATTCCCGAATTTTGAACCTTTGCACAAATTTCATACAAGTTTTCTCAAGGAAACTGAACAACGACTAGCCCTGTGGTGAGCACAATGATGTTCAACAATTACACGTGTCCCCACGGCCTCCTCTCTCCCCCCTCCCTCGTGTTTTCGGGTGGTTCCTTTTACGCAGCTATCATGCCCAAAGATAAAGTCAAGAACCTGGCTTAAGAGGAGCCAATCTCAAAATGGTTTTCAGGGAAATTCTGTGGGTATTTAGAGGTCACCCTGGATTTTTGTTCCCTTTGGTTTACAATTCTTCAGAACGCATGTTTTCTTACAAGTAAGTGAATCTCACAAAATAAAGATGGTAGGTACTTCCGGAAAGCCGATGTGGGCTTTAAGGAATAGAGGCACATGGAGGGACTTTCAGGGGTGTTGGTGGTAGTTCACTGATGCTTGCTTTATAGTCCTTTGTGAAGTATCTGTATGTCTCCATAGTTCTCAGATTTATATTACACGGTGTTGAAGAAGTGCTTAGAAAAACGTAGGGCCCGATGTACCACGCACTTGCACCTTGAATCCCACTTCAAGGAATTGATCTTAAGGATGCATTTATAATGTGAAATGACATGACAGAGATAGCCATATTAGAATTAAAAGATTGCAAATGATCTAAATGTCCATGAATAGATTGGTTCAAAGTAATATTGTCCATTTAATACCAAATAAAACATTAATCTGGGAGGAAGAAGAAGATGGTGCAAAAAGTCAGGAAACACTTTGTGTGCTGTAGGGTACAAAATCCAATATACCCTGCCCTAAAATAGAACCTTTCAGAAAACTCTTAGGGTTTTTGTTTTTTTAAAGACCGTTCTATGTAGACACCTGGGGAGTTGACTGTCTACTAAGCATGCATTTAAAAATTCCAGGAGAAAATAGCAAGAGGCTTCTGTGTCTTTGGCAGAGGTGGACGCTGTTGTATATTGTATCCTCACTGTAGGGGAGAATTTGCTTTAAAGTAGTCTCAGGGCATTTAGCGACTGGGGGCCTGAGGGAGCCGTGGATGATGTGGTCTCAGCCCAGGTGATCCCAGACCATGGGATTCAAGTGTAAGCTGAACAGGTTCACGGGGCTGCTCTCCTGTGTCGTGAAGGGAATGTGCTCGGGTGTCCAGCTGTGTGTGTGCTTGAGGATAATTCACATGCAGTTCTCGCCCCTCAGTAGGAGGAGGTGGGATGCTTGACCAAGATGGCCCCCGGGGAGGGGAGCACAGCCAGGACTGAGCAAGAGCCTCATTGAAAGTGGGGAAAGATTGGAAACCCCACTTGAGAGTCTTACTCTGGTTGGTGGTATGAATGTAAGAGAAATGCCACTTTTTAAAATGGAAAAAAGATTCTACAGGATCTAACTTCTTATTTTACCTCTCAAAGTTTACTTGGAAGCTTTTGGTTGCGTTCCGCCATATTATGTTGCCTCATCATTCCTGCAAAGCTCGATGATGCTTTCATAGTGGAGTCAAAGAAGTTAGAGCTCTGGAGAAATCAATTCAGTTTGTTTTGTGGCCAGTGAGACGTGTGTTAACACAGTCTTAAGTCTTCCCGTAGGCTCAGAGCTTCTTGAGCTGGTGTCCACCTAAATAATGGCAGTTGACCTCAGTAATGTTGGGGAGGTCACACATAGGAAATGTCCCCAGTAGGACCCTGGCAGCCCAGCATGGTGGCTTCAGCTAGCTCCTGCCATCACAGAGAACTCAGGAATAAATGCCATGCTCTTGGATTTATCTGTGACCATAAATTTTTAGCATCTGGCCCTTAACTGTGAAAGAATATCCAGTTGCCTAAAAAGCAGCTGCTATCGTTTATTTCCCAGAGGATTTTCAGTAGAGTTTCTTTCAAAGATCTGTAATTTTATTCATGTTTTACATGCAAAAGACTCAAAGCTAGAGTGAGAACAGATAGTCGGTATGCCGCTCAGGGACATGACATTTCCTTGCAACAGGGGACCCAAACCAGATTGATGACGTTTATCGGGAATAAGTGGAAAAGTCTGCTGTTAAGGTCAGCTAATCATTTCCTCAAGTGCATGACGAGGAAGACCTGCTTGGCAGGGGTTCAAGGCAAAAAGGCTGGGTGAATGAGTGTAAGTATGAGCCAACAGGGTAACATGGAGAAGACCCGGCATCTTTCTCTAGCTCTCAACACTGGCTGCTCCTTCCAGTTATCTGGAACCTTTAAAAAATCTTCATAACCAGCCAGAACCCCAGACCAGTTATATTGGAATCTCTGAGAGGTAGGACAGAAGAATCAGTGGTTCCTAAAGCTTCCCAGGTGATTGCAATGTGTAGCCAAGGTTGGCGACCCTTGTCCTGACTGTCCTAAGTATGAAAGAGACCAGAGCATGACAAACGAAACCTTCAAGGCTCAGGGCTCCTTCAGAACACTGGGCCCAGCTCTGAGTTTCACATTTGAAATAGGTTAATAAGAGAATGCATTTCATTAAAAAAAAAAAAAAAAAGGTGTTGGATATATGGGCATTTGTGCTAGGAGAGAGAAGATTTTAGAATATGTGTTGGCTCTCTTTCGGCTGGTCATGTGGGAAAGGGAGTGAGCTCTTCTTCACTGTACCAGAGCACAAAATTTAAACGGTACATTTCCAAAGAGGCACGTCGTGTCTAAATATAGAGAAGGCTTTCCTAACGCTAACACTTAGCCGTGAGAGACTGCCTTATGAGGTAGTGCGCTCCTCCACCTTGGGGTTTCTTGAGCAGAGGTTGACTGTTTTTAGAAGGTATTTATCTGTTGGGCGAAACCCCCAATCTGGCAGTGCATCAGGGTCACCTGGGGGTGGGGGTGAGGGGTTTGAAAAAATACAGATTGCCCGTCCCCATGCAGCCCCCCGAATCAGAAAGTTGGAAGGAGTCCCAGAAACGTGTATTTCTGACGTACTTCTTGAGATGACTGTGATGAATACCTTTTCTGGAGCAACTGATAGGGAGTCCCTCTTACAACCGTAGGATTCTCTGATTCTTTGATGTGTATTTTGGTTATAACTCTTGTGAATGCATGCATGCATGCTCGCACAGATGGGTGAGTGAGCGAGCGAGCCTAGTGTCTGAGTGTGAGGCTTTGCCCACTGGGGGCTTGCAGTCTCGGCAGGTGGGGGAGGCAGGCATGGAGAAGGAGGGCCAGGCCCTCTCATGGATGAGTGGTGGGCCATATCCCACGTGAGCCCCAGGGCATCACTGGCCAGTTCTGCTTCGAAGGACCTCTGGGCCACTGATGCCTGCACAGCAGAGGTGGCCCGGGACTGAGTATGTTTAAGGAGGAGAATGGAACACAGAGAGGTTTATTAAGAAAAGGAGTTCACACTGAGTTCCTGACCGACAGGCCACATAGATGTAGGTGTGTAGGTGTATGAATGCATGTGCGTATTCAGTCTGTGATACGGGCAACCCGGGCTGGCTGGTGCATACTGGGATGGCTGTGTCCCCACTGGGTCCACACTCATGGTACCGCCACCAGCTCACGTGTCTCTCCAGCTGCCTGGGGCCCTTGCAGAGCTTCATGCCTCATCTGTCACATGTGCAGTGCAGTCTCTACCTCGTAGGGCTGTCACACGGACTAAATGAGACCGTATTAGTGAAGGGCTTGGTGTTCTGCACCATCCACAGAAAGGGGGGTTGGGGAGCTGATCATTTTTTATATTAACTTTATTTTGAAATAATTTTAGATTTAGAGAAAAGTTGCCACGACAATAGAGTTTCTGCATGCCCTTCACGCCTGCCTTTCCCTTAATGCCAGCTTCTTCTGTCTGAACTAAGAAACTCACATGGCTAAGTTACCATCAACTGAACTCCAGACTTTGTTCAGTGACACTATTTTTTTAAAGACTTTATTTATTTCTTTAACAGAGAGAGAGCATGCACAAGTAGAGGGAGGGGCACAGGGAGAGGGAGAAGCAGACTCCCCTCTGAGCAGGGAGCGTGATGTGGGGCTCGATCCCAGGACCCTGTGATCACGACCTGAGCCGAAGGCAGACGCTTAACAACTGAGCCACCCAGGCGCCCCCTGGGTGATACTATTTTAAATGACTGTTATTAATGGAAAAAAAATCTAAAGTTTACTGTGCACCTAAAATTCCCCCCAAATTTGGTACTTCGTTGACACAGCCACCAGGCTTTTCCTTTGCAGTTCTGTGTTAAGTTGTCCTATGCTTCCATCAGCAGTGGGAGGCCTTAGGGCAGAAAAATTACCAGGACATTTTCCTGCACGACGAGGCTGAATCCCTGCTCAGTAAGCACACCTGTCCGTATCCAAATGCTGCGTTCTCCTGAGGAAACACCCCCAAGAGGAGGATGGACTGTTCTATCCTGGCCAAAGCCCAGGCTACCCTGTTTCTTCGGAAACAAGGAAACAGGTTTGGTGACCTGTAAAAACATGAAGAACGCTTTTCTTTTTGAAAGCCAGGATGTTCTACTCAGCTGTTCAAAGGCATTCAGAGAAAGCCACTTACAGCCTTTGGCTTTCAGAGCACAGTCCCAAATTCCAGCCCCGAAATGCCTGGCAGTCAGAGCACACACTGGTCAACTCGCTCCACAGAGATGGATGAAGCCCTGCTCTGCACAAACTCAGCTCACAGGGAGCGGGGCCGGGGGGAGAGTCCTGCAGAGAGGCACTTGGGATAGGCTCTGGGCGCATGTGGTGCTCAAGAAGGATCAGCTGCATGTATTAGAAGAAACTTGCAGTAGATTTCCTTGGAAGGGGTGCAGAAGTCTAGCTAGAAAGTCTAGGAGGGGTGGAGAGACTGGAGGTCGAGATGTCATGGAGCAGACGAGTAGGGCTCATGGGACAAAGGTGAAGGGAACGGGGAGGCCCCAAGAGCTTTGATCCTGGCTACCTGGGAGGATGCTCATGAATTTAAGAAATTGTAAGAAGAAAGGAAGAAGCAAGTGTAATGGAAGGAAGATGAGTTTGGGGCACATCAGTTTTGAGGGGTCAGTATTGAAATCCTACAGGCAGTTGGAAACACAGGTCTCGGGCTTGGGAAAGAAATCAGGTGCAGGTGTGGATCTGGAAATTATCCACAGGAAGAATCCCATCCTGTAAGGAAGAATGGTGAGACAGAAGAGAGCCAGGAATAGAATCATACCAAATACACCTTTTTGGCAGTGTTCCTTAAACGTGTAGCTTATGGCTGAGCGAGAGCCAGCAAAGGAAAATGAAGAAGCCACCAGAGATTTGGGAAAAAATGGGCAAGCAGGGGTGGAGGGTCCCAGAAGAGAGCACGTCTGGAGAGTTGCTGGGCGCGCAGAGCGGGTTGAGGTAAGGGGTAGGAGCAGGCTTGGACCCTAGGGAGTCGAGAGACGAGGAGGGTGTCCATCTAGAGCAGAAAGGAAGCTCCTCTGTCGGGTGGGACACTCCTGCAGACTGTGATTTTCACAGGAATTTCACACGTGGAGCGGTGTTGTCTGGCAAGGACACTCCAGTGGCAGAAATGGAGTGGGGGGACCACGTGAGGGTCAGAGAATGATTTATAGCAGCATCCCCCGCAGAGTGGAACACCTTCATAGTAGCTTCACAGTGAACAGTCATAAAACAAAAAGGAATAAAATACCATCCTACCAGCTCTTTGAAGCCGGGCATCATTAAAAGAAAACCCTTGGAATTCCTCAAAAAATTAAATACAGAATTACCACATGACCCAACAGGTCCACTCCCAGGTAGGTATTTGAAAGAATCGAGAGAAAGGACCCAGACACATCCTTCTACACCCACGCTCACAGCATCTTTACTCACAGTGGCCAAAAGCTTTGGAAGTGGCCCAATGCCCACTGACACGTGCATGGATAAACAGAATGTGGTCCATCGTACGATGGAATATCATCCTTAAAAAGGAAGGACGTTCTGACACCAGCTCCAACACCAGCGAACCGTAAAGACCGGCTCAGTGAACCAAGAGCCAGGACAGATACTCTGTGATTCCGCTTAGGGCATACCTGGAGGAATCGGATTTAGAGACAGAAGATAAGACAGTTCCCGAGGTCCGGGGTTAGGGCAACAGGGAGCCAGCGGTTAGCCGTAGAGCTGGAGTTCCCGTGGAGTGAGATGAAATGTGGGATGGACGGCGCTTGCACGGGGCGGTTGGGGGGGATGCCCTTCGTGCCACCGAGCTGGTGGTACACTTGGAAAATGGTGAAGGCGGGAAACTGAGAAAAAGAAAAAGAAAAAAGAAAATCCGAAGTCGTCCAGTGCAGGATAGGACTAGAGGCGTTGAAACGGCAAATGCACACGAGGGACAGGGACCGCGCCTGTGTCATCACTCTGGGCTGCCCTGGCGCATCCCTGAATTAGCCCGCTTGAACCTCGGGCAGCGAGGGGCAGGTGAGGCAGACGAGGCGGGCATGGGTGCCGCTTGGATTGCCTTCCATCTGGCCCCCCACCCCGACTCCCACCCCGAGCATCCGCAGCCGGCTGCGGTGGGTTAAGCAGAAACGGGGAGGTCCCTTTAAAGCTGAAATCGGACTTGAACCGCACGCTGAGCGCCTCCAGATTGATTGAGAATGCAGTAGAGGGTGGGGTGCAGTCCGCCTTTCCAGCTGCCTTTCCACCACCTTCCTCATTCCTGGAGGCTCTTCCATCTCCCATTATTGTTTCCCTGTATTGCCCCCACTGCTCTGTGAGGTCAGGGGGGCTTGATCCTCAACCCCTGGGAAGCAAGAACAGACTTCTTAGCTTTCGTAAGTGTCCCAGAAGGGATGAGGTGGGCGATCGTGCCAGCCAGCGAGACGCCATGCTTTTGTCCCGAGGTGGAGAGCTGCCGTGTTAAAGCCCACTGCTTCCCCGGCCTGTGTGTGAATTTGGGACCGTGTTGGGAAATGCTAGAAAGGAGCCCAGAGGTTGGACAGCCTGTGTTCCTGAGCTCACTGCACACCTGAGTTCCCTATAAGCAGGCGGGCAGGGGACACCGTCCTTTACAGGCTCCTGGGGGCTCCCTGCCTTCCTCCACTCCTCAGAAAGGTAGCTCTCCCTGGAGCCAGAGAACTTTCTCCCAGTATTCTCTCCTCTGGTGGTGGATGCAGGTGTTCGAACCGGGCCTGAGCACGCGCCACGTTCCGTCCGTATGTGCACACATACACAACCCCTCCCATCTACCTCCTCCCCCCTGTGAGAGTCGGCCCCTCCACCCCTCATCCCTGCGCCACTAAGAACAACTGGTCAGACCCTCAGCACCATACTGTTGAGAGGCTGCCAGGGGCTCCTGGTCGCTGCCCACAGAAAGCACAGGCTGGTTTTGGCCGTGCAATTTATAGGATGCCAAGCTTTGGTGTCCACCCCCCCCCCCCCGGCAGAGTAGACCTCTGTAGGCTGTGCCCCACATGGTCATAAGGAAAGGATCCAATTTCTAGATTGTTTCCCAACATCAAAATACTTGTAAAGGTTGACTGCAGATGAGCCTGTAATTATTTCATGGAATAATAATTACCGTCCCACAAACTTTGTTCATGATGGCCTAATCCTTTCCAGACGTGGTCCCGTGTGGAGGTCTCTGTCTTACCCTGGGACGTTTACTAGGGACAATGAAAACCATTTTCCTTCTTTTAGAGTAAAATTAGCTGCAGTGCCTTTTCTTGTGGAACATTCTCATGTGATGTATCCCTGTGCCTCGCGAGCTTTCAGTGCTCCCAGGGTTCCAGCAGGGATGAATCTGGTTGTGAGCACGAAGTCCGGGTTACAACCCTGTGTGTCAGGAATCTTGAGACAGGCTTTATTCCAGCAAAATCAGTTAGCTGCATTGATTTCTCTACCTGTGAAACAGCCCAGTTCAGAAGCCTGGATCCTCACCGTCCTCCATCTCCGAGTTTCCAGGACTGTTACTAGCCTTCTTATATCTGACCACTCTCCACCCGGCATCTCAGTTCCTTACGCACGTGCCTTGGCACACGGACAATCATTCCTGTGCCACGTAGTCTAGACTGGAACTCGGGAATGATAATGGCCTGGTCGAGTGAATGACTGCTTGCCTGTTTACTGCTTCACAGCTTGGTAAGGCTCATTTTTATTGTGGGTTTTTTTTTTAAGATTTTATTTATTTGAGCGAGAGAGAGAGAGAGACAGATTGAGAGAATGAGTGGGAGGAGGGGCAGAGGGAGAAGCAGACTCCCTGCAGAGCCGGGAGCCTGATGTGGGACTCGATCCCAGGGCCCTGGGATCATGACCCGAGCCAAAGGCAGACGCTTAACCCTGAGCCACCCAGACACCCTTTATTGCGTTTTCAAATCCTTTTGTGCCTCCTCTTCCTCAAAGACTTGAAACGGTTTAAAGTGGAAGACAATGTGGGAAAAGGATAAATTGTCCAATATGGCAGCTACTAGCCACTTACAGCATTCTAAATTTAAAATCTACATTAAATTAAAAACTCATTTTCTCAGTAACACTGGCCACATTTCAAGGGTTCATTAGCCACATGTGGCTACTGTATTGCATAGAAGATACAAAACACATTTTAGGGGTACCTGGGTGGCTCAGTCGGTTAAGTATCTTATTCTTGATTTTGGCTCAGGTCATGATCTCAGATTCATGGGCTCAAACCCCGTGTCGGGCTCCATGCTCAGCGTGGTCTGTTTGAGATTCTCTCCCTCTCCTCTGACCCTCCCGCTGCTCTCACACACGGACACATGCGCTCTCTCTCTCTCTCTAAATCTTTTTTAAAAAATTTTATCACAGAAAAAGATCTGTTGGACAATATTGGGCTGAAAAATGAGTAAGAAATAAGTACTTGTTACTACAACAAACACAGGGTCTGGGACACAAGAATTGCTCAAAATACCTGCAAAATGAATGCATGAAAATGTCTTCGTTTTGTCCAGGGTAAGGATTGATCTTTCATAAAGCAGAGGGGGGCCTGGCAAGTGAGGAAGGACAGTGCTTTTATAAACGCTTATTCACATGCAAAGTTTGTGGCATTACTATTAATAATAAACTACCATTAATGAGCATGTACAAGTGCAAACTGATAAAAATTTAAATGACTTTTCCAGCTTTTCCCATTTGATCTTCAAAAAACAGGCTGGCAAACTATGACCCATGGCCAGATCTGTTCTGCCACCTGTTGTTGTTAATAAAGTTTTATTGGAACACAGCTATGCCCATTCTTTTACCCATTGTCTGTGGCCGCTTCTCCCAGTTAAATACTAGTGACACAGACTGGGCCACAAAGCATAAGGTATTTACTGTCTGGCCCTTTACCAAAAAATCTTGTCCTTGTTGAAAAACACCCAGGTGTAGGTGTTACTCCCATTGTATGATCGGGAAAATGAGGCTCAGAGAGGTGAGAGCCCTCGCACACAGCCCGTAAGTGACAGAGGCACAACGTGAACTTGGGTCTGATCCAACCCTCAGCCTGTGCCTTTGCAGCTGTGGTGTTGAAGCACAAGTCTTTACACCTGGAAAGGGGCTGGGAGTGCATCTGTCATGGATTCCTCGTTCTTCACACGGGAAAGGAGTGTGTGGTGTGCCCTGGGCCACACAGCAGGAACCCGGCAGAGCCCCATCCAGCACGTGTGTCCCCAACTCTTGCATCCTTTCTTCTGCTCCTGGCTTCGGGAGGTCAGCTCTGCTCCCTGAGAGGCCCTTCTGCTCTATACCCCTTTCCCCCTTGTGATGTGTGTCCTCTCAAAAGTGGCAGAAGGTATGTGGCATCTGGTCAACACTGGCCCCGTGGTGGCTTTGTCTGCGGAAGTATCACCTTTAGGTCTCGAATCTGTCTACCAACATACTTGCTGATGGTGAAATGGTCACTACAGGGACGCCTGGGTGGCTCAGGCGTTAAGCGTCTGCCTTCGGCTCAGGTCATGGTCCCAGGGTCCTGGGATCGAGCCCCGCATCGGGCTGCCTGCTCCGCGGGAAGCCTGCTTCTCCCTCTCCTGCTCCCCCTGCTTGTGTTCCCTCTCGCTGTCTCTCTCTCTCTGTCAAATAAAAATTAAAAATAAATCTTTAAAAAAATAATGGCCACTATGGGGACGGTGATATCAGAGGTGACCCTGTAGAAGTTAGCCTTGCCACGTGTCCTCGGAGCCTCTCTGGCCGCTTCCAAGCCCTTACCCACCTTGTTTCAGCCGCACGACGGGAAGAGGCATGAGGGGACTGAGCCTCAGTCTGCAGGACGAATAGCCTGGCCAGGTTGCAGAATTAATGCTGCCCTTGAACCCAGGCAGCGTGGCTTTCGAGTCCTGCCCTCCCCATCTTGCTTCACTGTCTCTCAACCTTCCCATTTGACTTGTTGACATGGCCCTCTGCGCTCTCTGGAATTTCTCCAGGGCCTTAGATTCAAACCACACGTGTTGACCTTTTGCTGAGGGAACAAGAGGAGGAAGAGAAGTAGACCTCCCTCCACGCACTAACTTTTCTCAAAGCACGCGGCTGTTGGGCATTCTTCTCTTCAGCAGGTTTAAACTATTAACTACTGGCTTTCCTCTTTGGGTCTTAGGGGAGCTTTTGTATTTGCTTGCTCACTTTTTAACACGTATGTGATGTGCTAGGAACTTCTGAGGACCCATATTTTGTGTCTGTTTTCTTGGCTCCCCGTGGTGTCTGGGAATTCCTGAGCGGTGGTATTTTTTTTGCCTTTGGCTGAATCAGGCACGAGGTGGGTGCACAGCTGTGGGACCCAAGAGCAGAGGGCATTGTTTGGTGGTAGCTGCTTGGCTCTGGCTTAGGTCAGTGGAGATGTTAAGACCATTACAGTCTGAGACAAGGCTCTTTCTGTGTGTTACTCTTAAGGGGCACTTTTATTTTATCCCTTCGATTGAAAAAAAATATATAGAGAAGCTGCTTGCTGGTTTTGTTGGTGAGAGTTGAAGAAATGAGGCCCAGAGAGGTGAGTTACTTGGCAGATGTCACATAGCTAGTTAAGGGCACAAGTGGTTTTTGAAACCAGCTGGTTGGACTGTCACTATGCCTTTAGCACCAAAAGCCCGAGGCCTAACATGTAGAGAAAAAGAACTCCAAAGAAGCAGGTTGACTGCTGTTCACTTGTAACATGAGAACAGCTTCTGGCCAAGGAAACCCCAGCCCTACCCGTGATCTTAAACAGCCGGTGCCTACTACCTGCTCAGGCCATTCCTGGCCACACGCACGCAGGCACACACACGTGTGGATGGGGCAAGGATGTGACGCACCTTTTCCGTCCCAGTGACACACACAACTGGGGCTTTGGTGGCAGAGGCCATCTGACCCCAGAGCCTTGAGCTGTGTGCATGTGAATCCCTCTGTCAGCAGACTTGGCCAGGATCAGCTTTCGTGGATTCAACAAATATTTACTGCATCCCTACCATAGATCAGTCACTCTTCTCGGTGCTCAGTGAACAAAACGTGCCGCAATCCCCAGTCTTCATTCTGGTTTCATCCTGCGTTCTGCTCTGTGTCGAGGAGGCAGCCAGACCAGCAAGCAGCCTGATAAGATCTGAAAGGGGGAAAGAGGCATCTGGGGGGACCTGAAGAGCTCCTGTTCTGTTTTCTACTCAGGCCAAGCCACGAGATCAATAGGCAGCTGACCCTTTTCTCAGAACAGAAATCACTGTCCGTATTCTAGAGCTGTTAAATATCATGATAGCTTTAAGACTGGCAATGTTTGTACAGTAAAGCATCTTGCATTTCTGCAACATCTTTCCAAACATTTTCCTTTAAATTGTCTCATTGGACCATCAAAACAATCCTGGTGGAATAGGCCTGTCTTCCCCTCCCTATGGAACACCAGGCTCTGCAAGTTGGTCGGGATAAAGCTAGGGAGGACCACACCCCACTTCTTGCTTTCCCTGGAGTCCATGATGGAAATATGCTGTGTCCGCATTGCTCAGTAACAGCCCCTAGCCACGTGTGGCAATGGAGCATTTAAAATAGGGCTAGTGTGGCTGATTCCATGGTAAGCAGAGGTAAGATTTAAACAGCCACGTGTGGATACCATCCTGGACAGCACAGTTAGTTCTCGAGGCCTTAAAGGAGAAGGAGCTCAGGAGTAGATGATGGAAGAATGCCATCTTCTGTTCCCAACATGACTGAATGTCCCAGCACATTAGGTCCTTTGCATCCACTTTCCTGGAATTGAGAATCTCTGAGGTTAGCTGTCAAAAATCAAGACTCAGCGTGCTTCTCTGAGCCCTGCACTCCCCGCTTTGCCCACATTGGGCTACTTCTTGTGTGTAAGAGCTTTTATTCGAAGATTTTTCATTGGTTTAAAGAATAAGATGATGCAAAAAGGGTTTAAAAGCATTGCTCTCAAAGTAAACAGCAGTGAAACTCATTGGGGACAAGGCAATGTGGTCTACCTAGAAAACCGCTTGGAAGCATAAACAGTGGAAGAAAAATGAGAAAAATTAGTATAAACAATAGAAAAAAAGTTGTGTATGGGGTTTACCAGTACACTGTGCGGGGGGATCGCTTGTACACTTATTTATATAAATTTTATTTGAAGTTTAAATTTTTACATTTGTTTCAAAGCCAAGAAAGACACGACAAGGACACTGTGATTTCATTATATTCTGTCCCAGCTGGCTTTCCACTGTCCACCTGGGGTTCCAGGGACAGTAGTGATTGTCTCCTTTTAGCACACGAGTAAAATGACACGTTCTCGGTCATATGTGGGAGCTAGTTTTCCTTGGATTATCTGCCTTGTTCCTGGCTATAGAGCCCACTGTGCTTTGAGAGCAAGCTGCTTTCCTAGGAAAATGAAAACAATTTTTCCAATTGCCTGAACCGCAGATGGGTTTCTGCTGGAAGACACTTGAGAGAGAGCCCTCCCCAGGTTGCTGATGAGTCTAAGATGCCTTTTCTGTCCTCTTGAATTTTCACATGTGGCTCATTAACAGGACTGAACCCAGGGAACCACGTCAGGTCTCCTCTGGGTGCTGTCAAGCCTGTCTGTGAGTGGGGTTGTAACTTTTGCTCCTCTTGTTAAGTGGGACCTGGCGTTAAACCTCAGAAGGAAAGTCAGGGCTTTGAGTATCCCAGTATTAGAATTGATGGGCATGACACCTGCCAGAGCACAGGGTGTCTGCCTTCTGATGGCACTGGCCCAGAGGCTGGATCCCTTACCTGTAGCCACCAAAGGGAAACCCAAGGGCCCCAAGCCCAGTGAGGACACCTCTTGCACAAACGTCTTTCCCACAACTGGGGATGCGAATTAAAATTCAAATTCTTTTGATTTTCCTCTTCAGGGATCTCAAGGGATATTAAAATCCATCAAAGAATATTGAAATCTACATAATTACATGTGGCTAATATATTTATAGATGTTATATGTATTATATATGTTATATATAACCAAGTATTAGATATAGAATGTAAATATAATCTATTACTCTGGCTAAATTGTTTAATTTTGAACCCAGCCACCCTCCCTCACCCACACATTAATGGAAGATGTATCTTTATTCATTTACTTATTTATATGCTATCCTTCTACTTATATATAGATAGACAAATACATGTGATTACAGACTTTTTTCATTTTAAAATCATAGAACCCACAGGGACTAGTAAGAGCCAAGGATATGATGTTCAATTTGCAAATGTGGCCTAAAAATGGCTCACAAGGTTCAGTCCATCTCCTGGGGTGAGGGAGCGTCCAGTCCAGACCCAGAGCCCAGTGGCGGGGCCACACTCCGGCTCTGAGCTGCATGAGCTTTGTGCTTCAGTCTGAGATGATGCTTCATTTGTTGTGAGAAGGGGAGGGCTGGGTGTTTCATGAACACGCTTGGATTAATACTAGGCTACTTGAAAAGCCCAGTGGGGTCGGTCACTACCTGCATTTGTGGTAAAGAATCTCCTGCGACACTTGACCAAAGCCAGGCCTGATGTCCCGCTCCCCAGAAAACACTGCCAGTGGGGGATTGTATCACCGATGAGGTTGTGGATGTGCTGTACGTGGCTTTAGGGCTCCGTGTAGATTTTAGGTTGACCCTGGGATTGGGGGTGTGAAGGGGGGAGCAGAGTGGTATTTTCTCCCGTCGGCCTTGCCCACCTGCTCCTGCCACCAGCGTTGTGTATTTCCTGGGGGCCAGAGTCAAAGCCCTCAGGTGCGGGGGTTCCCTCTGCCCCTCATAGTCAGCCTCACTGTTGCCCTCCCCCCCCCCCCCCCCCCCAGGGAACTGGTCCTTCTTTTCTTCCTCTTCTCGCTCTGCCTGCTGCCGAGTTAGTGACCCGCTCCCGCAGTGGTGAATGAAGTGTTTACAGAGGGTCTGGAAGACTTGGAGAATTCATGGTATATGTGTGTGTGTGTGTGTGTGTGTGTGTGTGTGTTTACAGAGGGTCTGGAAGACTTGGAGAATTCATGGTGTGTGTGTGTGTGTTTACAGAGGGTCTGGAAGACTTGGAGAATTCATGGTGTGTGTGTATGTGTGTTTACAGAGGGTCTGGAAGACTTGGAGAATTCATGGTGTGTGTGTATGTGTGTTTACAGAGGGTCTGGAAGACTTGGAGAATTCATGGTGTGTGTGTGTGTGTGTGTTTACAGAGGGTCTGGAAGACTTGGAGAATTCATGGTGTGTGTGTGTGTGTGTTTACAGAGGGTCTGGAAGACTTGGAGAATTCATGGTGTGTGTGTATGTGTGTTTACAGAGGGTCTGGAAGACTTGGAGAATTCATGGTGTGTGTGTATGTGTGTTTACAGAGGGTCTGGAAGACTTGGAGAATTCATGGTGTTTGTGTGTGTGTGTGTATGTGTGTGTGTTTACAGAGCGTCTGGAAGACTTGGAGAATTCATGGTGTGTGTGTGTGTGTGTGTGTGTGTGTGTGTGTGTGTTTACAGAGCGTCTGGAAGACTTGGAGAATTCATGGTGTGTGTGTATGTGTGTTTACAGAGGGTCTGGAAGACTTAGAGAATTCATGGTGTGTGTGTGTGTGTTTACAGAGGGTCTGGAAGACTTGGAGAATTCATGGTGTATGTGTGTGTGTGTGTTTACAGAGGGTCTGGAAGACTTGGAGAATTCATGGTGTTTGTGTGTGTGTATGTGTGTGTGTTTACAGAGCGTCTGGAAGACTTGGAGAATTCATGGTGTGTGTGTGTGTGTGTGTGTGTGTGTTTACAGAGGGTCTGGAAGACTTGGAGAATTCATGGTGTGTGTGTGTGTGTTTACAGAGGGTCTGGAAGACTTGGAGAATTCATGGTGTGTGTGTATGTGTGTTTACAGAGGGTCTGGAAGACTTGGAGAATTCATGGTGTGTGTGTGTGTTTACAGAGGGTCTGGAAGACTTGGAGAATTCATGGTGTGTGTGTGTGTGTGTGTGTGTGTTTACAGAGGGTCTGGAAGACTTGGAGAATTCATGGTGTGTGTGTATGTGTGTTTACAGAGGGTCTGGAAGACTTGGAGAATTCATGGTGTGTGTGTGTGTGTGTTTACAGAGGGTCTGGAAGACTTGGAGAATTCATGGTGTGTGTGTGTGTGTGTGTGTGTTTACAGAGGGTCTGGAAGACTTGGAGAATTCATGGTGTGTGTGTATGTGTGTTTACAGAGGGTCTGGAAGACTTGGAGAATTCATGGTGTGTGTGTGTTTACAGAGGGTCTGGAAGACTTGGAGAATTCATGGTGTGTGTGTGTGTGTGTGTGTGTTTACAGAGGGTCTGGAAGACTTGGAGAATTCATGGTGTGTGTGTATGTGTGTTTACAGAGGGTCTGGAAGACTTGGAGAATTCATGGTGTGTGTGTGTGTGTGTGTTTACAGAGGGTCTGGAAGACTTGGAGAATTCATGGTGTGTGTGTATGTGTGTTTACAGAGGGTCTGGAAGACTTGGAGAATTCATGGTGTTTGTGTGTGTGTATGTGTGTGTGTTTACAGAGCGTCTGGAAGACTTGGAGAATTCATGGTGTGTGTATGTGTGTTTACAGAGGGTCTGGAAGACTTAGAGAATTCATGGTGTGTGTGTGTGTGTTTACAGAGGGTCTGGAAGACTTGGAGAATTCATGGTGTGTGTGTATGTGTGTTTACAGAGGGTCTGGAAGACTTGGAGAATTCATGGTGTGTGTGTGTGTTTACAGAGGGTCTGGAAGACTTGGAGAATTCATGGTGTGTGTGTGTGTGTGTGTTTACAGAGGGTCTGGAAGACTTGGAGAATTCATGGTGTGTGTGTATGTGTGTTTACAGAGGGTCTGGAAGACTTGGAGAATTCATGGTGTGTGTGTGTGTGTTTACAGAGGGTCTGGAAGACTTGGAGAATTCATGGTGTGTGTGTATGTGTGTTTACAGAGGGTCTGGAAGACTTGGAGAATTCATGGTGTTTGTGTGTGTGTATGTGTGTGTGTTTACAGAGCGTCTGGAAGACTTGGAGAATTCATGGTGTGTGTGTGTGTGTGTGTGTGTGTGTGTGTGTGTTTACAGAGCGTCTGGAAGACTTGGAGAATTCATGGTGTGTGTGTATGTGTGTTTACAGAGGGTCTGGAAGACTTAGAGAATTCATGGTGTGTGTGTGTGTGTTTACAGAGGGTCTGGAAGACTTGGAGAATTCATGGTGTATGTGTGTGTGTGTGTTTACAGAGGGTCTGGAAGACTTGGAGAATTCATGGTGTGTGTGTATGTGTGTTTACAGAGGGTCTGGAAGACTTGGAGAATTCATGGTGTTTGTGTGTGTGTATGTGTGTGTTTACAGAGCGTCTGGAAGACTTGGAGAATTCATGGTGTGTGTGTGTGTGTGTGTGTTTACAGAGGGTCTGGAAGACTTGGAGAATTCATGGTATATGTGTGTGTGTGTGTGTGTGTTTACAGAGGGTCTGGAAGACTTAGAGAATTCATGGTGTGTGTGTGTGTGTTTACAGAGGGTCTGGAAGACTTGGAGAATTCATGGTGTGTGTGTGTGTGTGTGTGTGTTTACAGAGGGTCTGGAAGACTTGGAGAATTCATGGTGTGTGTGTATGTGTGTTTACAGAGGGTCTGGAAGACTTGGAGAATTCATGGTGTGTGTGTGTCTTTGTGTCTGTGTGTGTGTTCAGCCCTATGCTGAGCTAACATGTTGCTCCAGGGCGTATGTGAATCGTGGTGCACGGGGTGGTGCACGGGTCAGAACTGAGCATCCTGGAGGCATCCGAGTACATGAATTTCCAAAGTGAAATTGTCAAAAGAATTTTCAGCTTTGTTGCGGCGCGGTAATTACGCAGACAACAAATACGTGGCCCTGTCTTCGAAACAAGGCCCCTTTTCTTGTGAGGTTAACATCCGGAGGATGTTCTGGAAGAGTTATAATTACTTTTTTCATGTTCTTAATAATGACATGACCTTTTAGTTCTTCATGATAAAGCAGATGCTTTGAACTTGCAGATTGGGGTGCAGGAAGTAAAAATAGCCAGTGTTTCTATAGGCGGTGGCAGGAATTTGGGGTTCTGTCCTGTTCCCGTGGGCTTTCACGTTCTGGAACGACCGCGGGGCCGGGACAGGCGACGTGCTGTAGAGGGGAGGGTATGGAGGGTGGGCAGGGCTGCGTGAATGGTTGCGTTGACTTCCTGGGCCCCAGCCTGCTTTCCCCACACCACCTAGAGCTGGCCCCGTTTGAATTTATCCATATCACCGCCGCCTCCCCCCGCCGCAGCCCCCCGCAGAGGCACAGGGCAGTGATGAAAGGAACCTAGAGCTATTTCTAAAACAAAAGTAAAGATGCCAAAGACAGAGAAACAGGGCTCTGCTAGCAAGCCCATGCAGGAAAATGTCCCCTTGACTTTGGGGCTGTAACGTGAGTACATTTTCTTTTAAAACGGTTGGCAGAAGGAAGGAAGTGAAGTCAGTGATGTTTTACTTCCCCGTGGGGCTCTGCCCCTCCCCCAGGATCTGCTTTCCAGCACTTGATTTTCCCCTGGGCTAGGGTGTTATCTGTGAGGAGGAGGAAATTGCTTGTTATGAATATTAATGAAGCCACAGGACCCCCCCCCCTTTTCTCCCCTTGCCCACCTAATCCAGAGGACTCTTGCTAAAGTATCTAAATTATGTCCTTCGAACTAAGTAAAGACCTTCCTTAGCTGCATTGTCAAATGGCATGCCTATTTGAAAGTTTTGGGGTCACTTACATAAGTTCCAAGTAGTATCTGCATACCCACAAATCAGGTTTCAGTTGTGTCTTGCCTCCTTTTATTAATGTGTGGCATTTAGTCAAAATCAGACATTGTGGCTCAGTAGCTGGGTCTTCTTTTTTGTTCAGGTGTTGGGGGGCAGTGGGGTAAGGGAAGGAGAGCTTTCCAGCTCCTACAAGGGCTTCATGTGATGGCGAAGGCACAGGGGGCAGGTGGTTCTAGAAAGCAGAAAGCCTCCATTTCAGGCCGGAGCTCCCTTCTGCTCCAAGTATATGAGGAGAAGAGCAGCCAGTCAACTTGCAGCTAGAAGCAGGCACACATTAGGATCAACAGAATGGCCAAATGAGCAACCTCTCTAATAGAGACTGGATTAATAACCATTTGCTAAAAATCCAAAGATGCCTCAACCTTGCAGTTGATGGAGCAGAATATTAGGCAGTGATTAGCTGTGGACTGAGGACTGTCTCCAAAGCAGAGCCTGGGGCTGAGTCCGTTGCTTGAACACTCCCCAGGGACCATCCAGTGGGTGGGGATATGAGAGACTGACAAGGGAGGATACCTGAGTTCCTACCTTGGTGTTTGAGCATAGGGCAGAACGATTGTATCACCACGGGGATTAATATAGGAAGAGGATTGGGTTTGGGCAGTAAGATAATTAACTCTGGAACCTTTTGAGCTTGAGATACTTGCAGGGTCGTTCATGCAGAACCCTCTGGACGGTATGAGAAAGACAGTCCCTGGGTCAGTAGCTATAAGCAACTTGTGGGGACAGATTGGCATCCTGAATCAAGGGGTTACACAGGAAGACGTAGCAAGTGAAGAGAATAGAAGCACCCGTGTATTCCCGAAGAACACACACCTCTTAGGAGTGGCCTGAACAGGAGGAGGTAGCAGTGAGGACTGACCTCAAGGGGAATCTGGGAGCCTGAAGGGAAAGGGCACCAGAAGTGTGGGGCGCTCTCGCCCAGAGAGGTTACACAGGGCAGAGTGGTTTAGTAGTGATGACGATGGAATTCCTTCACCGAAGCACTTCAGGGTGTGGTGGGGAGAGAATCCCTATTTCATTGGAAGAGAAGGGAGTAGTAATTAAGGCAGTGTGCCAACCACATTTGTTTTGGTAGCTAAGAGGAAGCAGAAGGATTGAGGAACCTGTGTTGGGGTGGAGGAGAGAGGAATGCGTTAAAGAAAGCATCCAGAAGCCGCTGATGACCCAGGCTGGGAGCGTAATGGATGCTCTCCCTCCCTTCCTTCCAGAGCAGCTCTCACTGCCCAGCGGGTCTGGGTGCTCTGTCTGCCCTGTGATGTCGTCCGTACAGCACACGCCTAGTTAGAACCCGTGCAATGAATCAAGTCGTTCACTGTCTATTGCGGGAAGCCAGGGGCTGGGCGAGGAGCCAGCCCTTCTGTTTCTATCTGCCCTGACTTTCCCAGCCCCTGGCTTCGCTTCCTTAAGTGTGTGCCTTCCTCCTGCCCTCCTCTGCCCATCCTGACAACCTTGATGAATCGACAGTGGGGTCAACAGTTCCAGAAGGCTCTGAGGCTCAGCACTGCTGAGAAGGGACGTCACTCTCCCAATGTTGGAGGCATAGAGTGGTGGCATCCGTGGGGCTGAATCACAGGCCATCCTGACTTGGGTTCAGGGTTTTATTCCACTCTGAGCACCTCTCACTTCTGACTCTAAGGCCCCATGTCCGGATTTTTACCTTTTTTCTTTTTCATCCATCCCCTTCACTTAAGCTGGCTTCTAGCTTTCCTGAACAGTTGGTTTAAAGATATTAGCCAGATTCATTGTAGTAAATGGTGTTTTAATTGTCTCTGGAATATTCTTTTCTCATCAGTGCATAAATTCACAGATACCCCTGGTGCGTGCTTGGAGGGGTGTAGGCTGGACCCCCTTGGCTCAAGTTCAGGCTCACGATCTCATGATAGCTGACATTAGGCAAGCCACGTGTTACTTTGTGCCTCGGTTTCTAAAGCCGTTTGATGGTAGTGCCGAGCGCACCTGCCTCGTAAGGCCGCCGCGAGGGGTAAACGAGTTTGTGCTTGTAATGTGCTCAGCATGGCAGACCGTGCTCCATAACTACCTGCCATTATCAATACTCCTTTCCTCTCTGCTGCTTAAGCCCCTGGTTTCTCAACATTGGCTACAGCCTGGAACCATGAGAAATACAAATATATACCCAAAACTCTGCTGAAAGTGCCCACATGGTTATCATCTACCACCCAGCAGGTCAGGGGGGGAGGGGGGAGTCTGGATCCTCCCCGTACCTGGGACACCCGTCCTGCCTGCTTCTGCCCCCATTCCCACCTCCACATGCGCGGGTCCCCTGTACCCCCTCAGTCCTGTTTTTCCACACAACTCTTTGTCTGCTTTAGGCTAAGGGCTCTTGGGGGGCAGAAACCTGGTCTGTTAGTGATCTCCATGCTGTTGTAATGACACCAGAATCACCCAAGTGTGGATGGGAAAAAATATAAAATGAGACCAAATTAAAATGATGACAAAATAGTTCTTCCCCATCTCTTTCGAAGTACAAGTGGACTTCTTTGTCTACAGAATGACTGGGGTAATTTCCAGGTCTCCTTCTGGTGCTAATATTCAGTGACACCCAGAGAAGGGAGAGGTAGAAATAATGGGGGATTGGAAAGGAAGACATGAAGGTTGCTGTTGAGTGCTCTGGGGCTGGGACCGTTTCTGGGAACGTTTCCACTGCTGATGTTTTCGTTCTCACCCCCTTTGCCTCTGTTCTCAGGGAAGGCCGCTCAAATGCCCACGTCAGAGGAGATTACCAAAGAATCGGAGATGTCCTGCTGAAGAACATTCAGGGCATGAAGGTGAGCTGCTTTGGGATTTGGGTGGAACACGTTCCCTAGGGACAATAATCTCGGGGCTGTCGGAGGCCTGGGCTGTAACCGCTGTCCGTAGGCACCCAGGACCTGATAGGACGATCTGCGGAGGCTATTATTAATAGTTGAGTTTGGGGGGAGTTAAAAGTTAAATGCCTATTCTTAACTGTGTGGAGGAGTCCGTGCTCCGAACCCCGACGTTATTCAAGGACCCGCTGTACAATCCTGCCAAGGGAAGGCTCTCGCCTGCACTTACTGCCTTCAAGGAGGCTTGGCCTCCACCGTGTCCTCCGGGAACGGCAGTTGGAGACCTGCCAGCCCATTCCCTGCCCCCTTGGGGACAGTCCCCAGAGTTGTCCTTTTTACTGCTCGCCCATGGAGAGCTGACATGTGTGGGCCTCCAGCCTCCTCTTTGTTCACCTCGCACCTGAGACCTCCTGGAACATACTCGGTTTGTGCTCATAGCCGTTCTCTCTCCTCAGTCTGGTGAGTTGGCATTTTTGTGTTGAGTCGGCTTCATCGGCTGCTGGCAGCATGAGTTGGTGTGCGGATGCCATGAGCATTTATAGCATGGAGCTCTGTGCAAGCAAAATAAAAATAGGTGGAGAGGCTCAGACAGCCACTGGCAGCCTTTTTTAGAATTTGTTTGGGTTGCTTTTTCTTGTAATGATTATAGTTGGTTTTAAAGAATTTTTATGAAGTATGAAGAGAGGGCAGCAGAAGGTTCTAGAGATGTAGAAGTCCAGGTTAGCACTTTTGTCCAAAATGCTTAGAGTGACCTGCAGCTTGCAGTGTCCTTCCTGCCCCCCACCCCCAACACACAAACCTGTGTATTTACCTGCATTTGCAGGGACTCAGCGGGGGTGCTGACTCTCCACTCGTGACCATGACCAAGGCAGCTGGGCCAGGGGCTGCAATCCCTGCCTGAAAGTCACATACCCAGATTGTGATCTCCGGCCCATGCTGTGACCTTCCCCCTGGAAACATCTGCCCAGGTGCACAAAGGCACTTCAAAATCACACAAATAAAAAAGATGTGCCTTTCATCCAGGCTGGGACCTCCATGCGAGCCCATCTGTCTCCTCAAGTGCCCAACTCCTGCTTCCTCTCCTTCTTAAACTCCTACCACATTACTCCTCTGGCTCTCAGTTTGCTGTCTGCTGGATGACTTGACCTGCCTCCCGGTGCCTCCCCTCCTCCCAAGCGAGCCGAGCTCCCAGTCACCATTTATATTTCAGCCAGACCGCCTAGGCTCAAAGCCCTCCTGCATCTCTCTGATTGGGACAATACAGTCCAAACCCAAAACGTGACGAGGAAAGCCTTCATAGTCTAGCCTTGGATGATCTTTCCAGGCCCTTCCCGCTGTCCTTCACATTCCCCTCTGCTCCAGTTGACCATGAACTCGCCTCTCCAGACTCTCAGGTTCTTGCAAGACTCCTGCCTCAGCTGGGTGCATGCATGGGTTCATTTGCTCTTTTTTGTTGTTTTTAAAAGTAACCTCTACTCCTAACATGGGGCTCCAACTCACAACCCCGAGAAAGCAAGAGTTGCATGCTCTAGCAATGAGCCAGCCAGGTGCCCCTCATTTGCTCATTAATGCATGCAGGGAACAGGCATTTACTGAGCACCTCTTGTGTGCCTCAGGCCCCGAGGATATAGGAACATGACAGATGTGCTCTCTTAAAATCAAATAAGGGACTGCACATGGATAACACTGCATAGAGCTGCACATGCGCACACGCATGCACAGGCACGCACAAGGGATGTGTAACTGGTAGAATCCAGACAAACTCCAGATTGGACCAGTGTCAATCTCTTGGTGTTGACGTTATGCTGTAGTCACACAAGATGGTAACGTTGGGGGAGGCTGGGTGAAGGACCTCCCTGTACATTTCTTTGCAAGTTCCTATGAATATTTTTTTTTTTAAAAGTAGTCAACAACCCCAGCAGGGGACACCATGTGATAAGGGCTAAGATGTACAAATACAGCCTAAGTACAGGAAGACAGAGGAGTCCCTAACCGGTGGAGGCGGCTGGGTTTCGAGGGAGTTGCTGAGGCCAGCAGGAGTCCAAACAGGGGAGTGTCGTGTGCGGAGGCTCTGAGTGCGACAGCCTGGCACATTCAAGTTCAGGTTGGCCCTGGGATGAGTGGCAAGAAGCAAGATAGGAGGGGTAAGGAGATTATATCCTAAGGGCCCTGTGTGCCCTGCCGAGGACCCTGGAGGTTGTCCCAAGATGGGGGGAGCTCTTGTCATGTTCCAACCAAGAGGCCACGAGCTGAGCTCTGTTGCTGAATCATGTCAGTGGCTTAGGTGTGGAGGGGTGAGGCGTGGAGGCCGAGGCCCCCATGGAGACACAGCCACTGTGGTGGGGGGTGCAAGGCCAGAACCAGGGCAGTGACCGTGCGGAGAAAGACAGGAAAAGGTTTGATGTTTTTAGGAGGGAGAATGGGAAGGACTTGGTAAAGGATTCAAAACATGGGGGAATCTGGAGTGTTCTCTTGGTTTTCCTGTCCCGAGTAACTGGCTGGTGACGGCACCATCCTGAGGTTAGAGAATCTCAGGGTGGCCCCAGTTGAGGCAGGGAACGTGGGGTTCCCACCCGGACTCACTGCATCTCAGGCTCTTTAGGAAGCCTTTGCAGGGCATGGAAATGTAGATGTGGAGGTGAGCAGCGCATGGATAGCAAGCCCGCCCCTAGGAAGTGAGTGTTGAGGACAACTGCTGTTCCTGGATGTCCTTGTGCCCATCTTATTACCTTTATCTGTCTGGAAACGTCCTTCCCTTGAGCTTCTTCCCCACCTGCCGTGAAGAATGAATTCCTCCATTAATGCTTTATTTAAACTCCCAACTCTTTACCCTCGCCACTCTCCACCATGATAGCTATGATAGGAAAGGAATCTTCAACAGCATGTGTTAAAGATGGTCAAGCAGACTTTATTCAGGACCACTGTGACTGGGGTAGGGTCCCCTGTGGTGGGGTTTTCGGTGGGGGAGAGACTGGGCTCAACTCTGAAGACAGTTTGGGCAAGCAGGGATTTCTAGCCAAGGGGCAGGGTCAGAGGATGGGAACGTATGAAGAGGAAACATCAGAGTAAGTCAGGTTCTGGCTGAACCAACCTGACAGCCTTCTTTGCTGAAGACGGGGTGATCTGATACCACCTGGGGATGATGAGAGATGAGGAACCCAATGTCAAGGGTGACCAGACATCCAGGGTGTAGGGGTTCTGGTTAGGCTGACTTAGCAGGGTTTTTGCTAAAACTGGCTTTCAATAAGGAAGTTCACAGACAGGTCAAGGAGAAGGCTCAGGGGCCTGAAGAAAGGTTGGTCAAGCGAAGCATCTTTGTCGGACCCCAGTAGAGTAGGGTCCATGTCTAATTCTCACCCAGCTCTCCAGGATCAAGCAGAGTAGGTGGCGCATGGCAGATACTCACTTATTGTTAAGTGAAAGGGGTGAGTCAAACAAATGCACAGTGGTAACTGTATGACATTTACTGAATGGGCCCTGGTCTATTGGTCATCTGGTGACATTTAGAAGAAAACCACAGGCCCCCTGAAGGAGCTCCTGTTGATCTATTCCCCTCCGTTTTGCCATTCTCACATCTAAGATAACATATACATCTCCTACTCCAAAATCCCTAAGTATTTTCAGCTGCGTGATGCTTTACTAGAGCTTTTTCTTTCATCCCGAGAACCCAACTGAAATTATGAAATAAATAGCAAAATGGGGACAATAAGAAAGAGAACGAAATGAAGCCCCGCAAGCCAAGGCGATCTTCATTTCGGAAAGGCAGGCGCGGTGGGACGCATGCGCACTTGTCTCCCCCCCCCCCCCCCCCCCCAGCAACTGGCGGCTCACCTGTGGAAGCACAGCGAAGCTCTGGAGGCGCTGGAGACGGGCATCAGGGGCTCGCGGCGGCTGGAGAACTTGTGCCGAGACTTCGAGCTGCAGAAGGTGTGCTACCTGCCGCTCAACACCTTCCTCCTGCGCCCGCTGCACCGGCTCATGCACTACAAGCAGGTCCTGGAGCGGCTGTGCAAGCACCACCCGCCCCACCACGCCGACTTCCGGGACTGCCGGGGTGAGCCGGGGGCGGGGCCGGGGTGAGCCGGGGGGGGGGGGGGTGGGGCAGGGGTGAGCCGGGGGCGGGGCCGGGGTGAGCCGGGGGGCGGGACAGGGGTGAGCCGGGGGGCGGGGCAGGGGTGAGCCGGGGGCGGGGCAGGGGTGAGCCGGGGGCGGGGCAGGGGTGAGCCGGGGGGCGGGGCAGGGGTGAGCCGGGGGGGCGGGGTAGGGGTGAGCCGGGGGCGGGGCCGGGGTGAGCCGGGGGGGTGGGGCCGGGGTGAGCCGGGGGGCGGGGCCGGGGTGAGCCGGGGGGGCGGGGCAGGGGTGAGCCGGGGGGGCGGGGCAGGGGTGAGCCGGGGGGGCGGGGCAGGGGTGAGCCGGGGGGGCGGGGCAGGGGTGAGCCGGGGGAGCGGGGCAGGGGTGAGCCGGGGGGCGGGGCAGGGGTGAGCCGGGGGCGGGGCAGGGGTGAGCAGGGGGGCGGGGCAGCCCGCAGACGCTGTGCCGGGCTTCCGTGATCCCGCCTTCTGTTACCTCTTGGTCTCTCCGAGAAGGAAGTGCTCATGGCCCTTAGGACCTCCCTTCTTGGATCTTGGCTGGTTTGCCCCACTTAGAGTCAGCCCCCCCCCCCCCGGAAGCATTCCTCTACCCACATGGTTGAAACTCCCCACTCCCCCCTTGGGTTGGCTGCGGAAAATGGCCTCTAATAATCAGTCCTTCTGCTAATTGCTGCTGGGCGCTTGTAATGTGCTGGTCACCTGAAGAAGCACTTCACCTGTATTGACTCCTGATATTCACGGCAGGGGTGAGCTCATTTTACATATAGGGGCTGCTGAGACCAGAGAGGTTAACATGCCCAGAGTCACACAGCTGGAAAGCAAATGGCTCGGAGCCCAAACCCAGACCCCATGTTCTTGACCATCCTGTCCTCCTGTCATGATGATATTACTCCCTGTCGCTCGCTCAGCACCACGCCCTCAGGTACCCAGCCGGGTATCTTAGTAATACTGACGCCTTTACTCCTTCAACAACCAGCAACTCCAACAACAGTAAGAACTGTTACCCCATTTTACAGATGAGATACCTGGGCCACTGGTACCTCTCTCCTAAAGTATTATAAACACCTCCCATCTATGTCCTCTTTTTCTAAATGTACCTCTTACTCTTTTGCTTACAAGCTGGGTGACACCAGATCCCCTCAGGCTACAGTCAAAACCTCATGCTCTGGCCCCTGACCAGCCTCATGCAGCACATGCGCATTGAGCACCTGCTGTGTACTAGGCATACGAGAGGGAATAACCCAGATGTGGCCCCACTCACAGGACCAACTAGTGGGTACAGAGGGCAGGACGTCTGGGCAGTGACTGACCTATGACCTGACCCAGGCTTCGGGGCTCAGGGAGAGCTTTCTGAGGGAAAGGTTATTTTAAGTTTAGATCTAATGTATAAAATATAGGAGTTTTCCTGGATAGAGTTGGGAATAGCATGTACAGAGGCCCACAGGGGACAGAGACTATGGAACATTCTGGAAAGTAGAAGTTCTGTGTAGAACACAGAGGGATAGCAGCAGAAACAAGACTGGCAAAGTAAGCAGAGACCAGATCTCATGGGGTCTCATAAACCCCACAAGACGGCAAGGAAGAGCAAAGGGAAGACGGGGGAGGGTTTTAAGGAGGGAAATGGGGATGTGGGGCTTGTTGCAGAACAATCAATCCTTTGGTATCTAGGATATATAGACAAATCTTATAGATTAGTTTTTTTATATTTTTAAAATTTTTTAAGATTTATTTCTTTGAGAGAGTGTGCGTGAGCAGGAGGAGAGAGAAGCAGATTCCCCACTGAGCATGGAGCCAGACGCGGGGCTCGATCCCACCACCCTGAGATCATGACCTGAGCCAAAACCCAAAGTCAGACACTTAATCAGCTGTGCCACCCAGCGCCCCCGTTGACAAGTATTTCCTGACAAAAATACCTAAATGCTCAGCTACTGTGGATTGACGTAAACTAAACTTGCACTAATTGGGCATCAGCTCCTTTTCCATATCAGATACGTACCCACGTAAGGGAGATGTGCCCATACTGCAGAATAAAGCGGCCTTTTGCAGTCATCTTGGTAAACGGTGTAATTGCTGCAGAAGGAAGAACCGGGGGCGGGGGGGGGTTGTGCTGGAATGTCAGGTGCCCCAAAGTGTCACACTATCAGGGAGACTCTCTCACAGAAGGATCCCTCCTTTGTCCCAGATTTTTCTGTGGCGCCCCTGTGCTCTGTTCTTTCCAGGTAACAGGAGATGGGTAGAAACCTCTGCCCTGGGGACAGAATTCCAGGTCCCCTCCCGCTTGCCCCTCCGTGCCAGGTGCTTCCAGCCCAAGGACAGCTGTCTACCACATAGCCATGAAGGGGCCGTTGACATTTCCAAAATGCACTTAGGAAACTCAAGTAAAGCAAATAAACACATAATGCAAATTTTTTTGTGAGGAATTTTTATTAGGAATAGCAGTGTTTTCCCCCAGGAGGATGGCTTCTAACTTAGTTCAGCTACTGGGGATGTTACCCAGAGGGCTGCTACCGGGGTGTGGGGGTGCGGGGGAGACCCTGGTCTGCCATCCATCCTGCTGTTTCTGTGTCTGTTCGCTTCATTAGCTGCTTTAGCAGAGATTACTGAGATGGTGGCACAGCTTCACGGTACGATGATCAAGATGGAGAATTTCCAGAAGTTGCACGAACTCAAGAAAGACTTGATTGGCATCGACAATCTCGTGATTCCAGGAAGGGTAAGCAGCTGCTGGAGGCCAAGCCAGGAAGGCGATGTTTAAGTGACTTAAATTTGAACCTTTTGAATACGGACTCTGGTTTAAGACACCCTCCTCCCGAGTGAAGTGGCTTCCTTCCAGCTGCACGGCAGCTAGGAAGACACCTTGACCATGACCGTGTCACTCAAACCTGTGTTAGGAGGACATAAAGCAAGCCTTTGACCTCCTATTCTACTTTTTTTCCTTACTGGTTGATTGGCTAATTTACTTTCCTCCTACCATATTCTGAGAGGCTTTGAGATAGCTTATTTTATCTTTTAAAAGTTAGGTAAATGGAAATGGAAGCTAAGGGAAAACTTTTTTTTTTTTTTTAAACAATGGGGTAAAATGGTGATACAAAGGCACAGGAAAATTAGCGCCACAAAGCACGTAAATTCCCGTGTAAGGATGAAAAGAATTTTTACAAGATGCAGTTTTCTGTGCATAATATAATTTTAATTTAGAATTAAAATAACGTTTTAGCCAGAACGTGATTCTCGGAGAGATGCGCTTTCACTTAAGCTGTTAACCTTCACCCGCCCTGCCCCTCATGAAATGTAGGTCGCTCACGGGGAAGCAGGGCCTCGCTGTGTGCACACACTCCTTCCAGGCCAGGGGCGTGTGAAAATACAGGGCAGCCTGCTTGCTTTCAGTTCTTTTCCTAGGAAGCCATCATTGCCCAGGGATCAAAAAAATATTAGGTGGTACATCCACTCTGTCTATGGGATCTTTATCCCTAGAGCTGCCCCATTCCAAAGTATACATCACCCAGGCTCCAAAGAAAATTTTGGTGCCTTTGGTCTGCTGCACAGCTGCCTTAATCTTTTTTTTTTTAAGAGTTTATTTGAGAGAGAGAGAGCACACTCCTCTGCATGCGTGAGCAGGGGAGAGGGGCAGAGGGAGAGATTGATTCTCCAGGAGACTCCTCATGGAGTGCAGAGCCTGACGCAGGGCTCGATCTCACGGCCCTGATTTTTTATTTATTTATTTGAGAGAGAGAGTGAGAGAGAGAGAGAGCACAAGACGGGGGAGCGGGAGAGGGAGAAGCAGACTCCCTGCTGAGCAGGGAGCCCGATGCGGGACTCGATCCGGGGACTCCAGGATCATGACCTGAGCCGAAGGCAGTCGCTTAACCAACTGAACCATCCAGGCGCCCCTGAGATCACAACCTGAGCCGCCCACCCCCATAGCTGCCTAGTCTTCAGACAGGTGCTGTGTCTGGTACGCCAGGCGCTTTCCGTCTTGTCTGCCAGGCAGCTGCCCCAGAAACTTTGTAACGTAGGGAAGACAAGGGAACCTCCCCGTGTATTTGGGTCTCTCTGACAGGGAGCCTAATTACAAGGCTGACCGGAAAACTAGTTGTGAAAGATTGTCAGGAGAGGACTATGTGGTGAATGCGGGGTGGGAATGAAAGCCGGGCTTGCTTCAGCTCTGCAGGGGAGAACATTCTGCCGGGCCTCAGCACGTAACAACCACGCTGACCCATCCACACGGAAGCCGCAGTAGAGGCCAGTGGAATCAGTGTGATTTTTCTCTTAACTTTGGATGTTCTAAAATCTGTAGGTGGCAGACAGACCACCTAGAAAGAATTTTTTAGCCCTGCGTTGGACTTGCTGCTCCATGGGGAGTCTGCTGCTCCCTCTACCCACCCCACCCCCTGCACTGTGCTCTCTCTCTCTCTCTCAAATAAATAAAATCTTAAAAAAAATTTTTTTTTTTTAATTTTGAGGAAAGGTCCCCACTGGTGCTATAAAAAGAGGAGCAGATTGGAACAGGAGGCCCCAGGTTCAGGTCCTAGCTCCACCAGAGCTGGGTGTTTCAAACAACAAGAATGTTCTTCCTTTCTGTAACATGGGCATCCTGTGCTCTCCCTCGTAGGCCATAAGGATCAAATGAGATTTAATGTGTAAAAATAACACAACAAATGTGACTTATTTTCTCCTTCCCCCACCTATAGTTACTTAAAGAGATTAAGTCTACACTTAACTGTAATGGTAGTGATTCATAGCATAGCGTCGTGGAAGACATTTAGCTAAATATGGGTTCTGTCACTCACTGGTCTTGGGCAGGCTTCTAAATCATTTTGCTCCTTAGTTTCTTTATCTGAAAAATGGGGATAATATTGAACCTACAGGCTCCCACAAGGTGCTGATAGAAGCATGCAGCTGATGTCAGGTACATTCCACGTGCTCATGATTATTTATAAAGGCGAAGTTGGAAGTGGGGTGCTGGTTACTAACTGCCTTATATCCATATTCTTTTGTTCATCAACCAGCCTCAAGTCAACCCTGAATGAAATGGGAAGGAGGGACTCAGAGGCCCTCCGGAGAACAAGTTCTAAGATGGGGTAGTCCATATACCAAGGCTAATTGATTATCATTAATTAAATTATCAAATAACCTCATGGGTGGGAGGAAAGCTCTGATTTGTCTGTAAGTAGAATTTTAAAAATTGGGACTTAAAGGGGAGCAGATAATTTTAGAGACACCCCCCTCAGCTACTGCAGCATAATTCTTAGCATGGCATAATCCTGCTCACCTTCCTGCTGGGGTCAGTCTGAGATAGTATCACATCCTGGAGGGCAGGATTTTTCCCCCAGGCATAAAGGCCACAGCACACTTTGGCCCGCATCAGCCCTCCTGATGGTGTTTATCCTAAGAACTGTGTGCCTGAGGGAGAGCTTTTCCTGGGCTGGCCTTCCTGTCGGAGGAACGCATTCAGAAAGGAAGCAGGGTCTGGAGGTGGGTGAGGTCCGTTTGGTTAAAACTCAGAGGTGTGGACTGGATTTCCCTCCAGAAGGAAGCAGCTTGCTCTTAAGGATATTCGAGGCCATCCCCCCTCCCCATTCTGTGGTTTAAAAAGAAAAATTCTAGGCACGAGACATCTTCCATCCGCAGCCTCAGACGTTGATATCTGAGTCTGCAGCCCTTCTGCTCCCGGCCGCTGAAGCCCCCCGGAACGTAGACGGGGCTCCCTTGTCTTCTTTCAGTGAGTGTCCCAGGGCACCTCGTCTCCCGCACAGAAAACAGTCACGCTCCCTCAGAATTATTAGAAAACACGTGTTCCAGCTGTGCAAGGTGGGAGCAGCAGGTTCAAGTCCCGAGCCCATCCTCGGCTGCCCGGCAGTGATGCCCCCTCTCCGACATCATTTCCTCGGATCGCATTGTTGATGTCTGATAGCATCCATGCCTGCGAGGATTTATTATGTGTTCCTTTGTTGGTCCCCAAAACACATCACTGAAACTGCCAGCAGACATGGTCTTTGATCCACATTTCATAAAAAAACAAAGAGTTGAGTCAGGCTGTGCAAAAGTCTATAGAATCAAAATGAGTTGGCTGAATCCTTGGCTCAGTAGCTGTTGTGAGCACAGAAAAGTCTGGTGGCAGGTGTTCTAGAAGTCTATTGATACGTAGCAAACTATTCCAATGTGTAGTGGCTAAAGACAACTTTTCCAAATAGGTCATGGTTTTGCGAGTCAGGAATTGGGCAGGGTTCAGCCAGGTGATTCTTCTGCTCCCTGTGCGTTGACAGGGGTCCCAGATGGGCTGGTCTGGAGGGTCCCATCTGGCAGGGACATCTGGAGGCTCAGCTGGGACTGTGCACCACAAAGCCCATGACAAGCCTGGCTGACCCTGGGTTCAGGGTTGTCTTAATGCTGTGTGCCGCTCAGGGTTCCAAGAGCAAGTTCCCAGGGACAAAGCAGAGGCTACTTTGACCCAGTCTTGGAATTCCGTCACATAGTGTCAGGTCTACACTCATTGGTCAAATCAGTCCCCAGCCCACCCATATCTAAGGGAGGCAGACAGAGACCCCGCCTCTACGGGAATAATGTGAAAAACGTTAATGAACTTGCAGCCATGTTGTAGAAGCAGCACTACGGAGAGCAGTTTGGTGGTTCCTTAATAAGTTAACCGGAGAATTTCCATATGACCCAGCAATTCCACTTCTCAGTATATACCCAGAAGAATTGAAAACAGGTATTCAAACCAAAAAAACTTTTTTTTAGAAATATATGGGACAGCACTTCCTTTTTTTTTTTTTAAGATTTTATTTATGTTTGAGAGAGAAAGAGGGAGAGCATGAGGAGAGGAGAGCGGGAGAGGGAGAAGCAGATTCCCCACTGAGCAGGGAGCCCGATGCGGGGCTCGATCCCAGGACCCTGGGACCATGACCTGAGCTGAAGGCAGACACTTAACCAGGTGCCCCCTCAAACAAAAACTTGAACGTGAGTGTCCATAGCAACACTGTCCATAGTAGCCAGTAGGGAAAAAAAACCCAAGTGTCCATCCTCAGGTGAGTAGATAAACACAGTGTGACGTATCCATACAATGAAGTAGGCCCGGGAAGGAAGGGAATTCTGATACATTCCCCAATGTGGGTAAAACTTGAAAACACGCTGGGTGGATGAAGCCAGACACAAAAGGTCATATATGACAAGATTTGATTTATAGGAAATATCCAGAATGGGCAAATGCATAAAGAAAGAAAATGGATTGGTGGGAGCCAGGTGCTAGGGAAAGGGGGGAGTGGGGAGTGGCTGCCTAGTGGGCACGGGTTTCCTTTTGGGTGGTGAAAACATCCAGACCTAGATGGTAGCAATGCATACACTCTCTGAATGCACTAAAGGTCACAAACGGTCATTTTTATATGTATTTCACCACAATTTTTTAAAAATGATAGTTTTGGGTGGGGGGGTTAAGTGCCCCGAATGACCAGCGTCCTCTAGTTTATTAATCTGGGAGGAAGAATTCCTTAGACGCGCTTGCTTCTGGCTGTTCTATCCTAGAGCACAGTTCCTGGTTTCCAGGAACCAGAGCTGTGAGTCATGGAGCAGTTCCTGGGTTCGGGGTAACTCCCCTCTGGCTCATCTGTCGTCCCAGTGCCCTGCTGCCACTCTGCATGTGGCTGGGGCCCCTGCCACCCACCTTGCAGCGGGAAGCCCGCCGGGCCTGGGGGGTTGCGCGCAGAGCTGCGGAACCACACCGTCCAGGCCTCTGAGCGCTGGTTTCTGTGCGAGCGGAGCCCATCGGAGTCCCTGCCTTGTGGGTTCCTGGGAGGGACAGCAGTATTCGGTGAACAGTAACTGTGATGGCGGTGGTTCTCGCCACGAAAGGGAGCGTGGCATGAGGCCACCAGCATCTCCCCGCCAACCGCCGGGGTCTGCTTGCTCCGTAGGAATTCATTCGCCTGGGCAGCCTCAGCAAGCTCTCCGGCAAGGGGCTCCAGCAGCGCATGTTTTTCCTGGTAAGTGCCGACAGCCAGAGGTCTTCACAGCGATGGGGGACCCCACGGGGTCACAGGGCGGGCCCGGGCCACCCGGGAGGCGGGAGAAGCGGCCGGCGTGGCTCAGCCGGAGGGGCTGCGATCAGCGAGTTGCCACGCAAGATCCTGAAAACACACGCTCTGCACCTGCTGTTTGAGCGGAGCCCATCCACCTCATCCGCACTTGTCCTTGCTCCTCTAGTTCAACGACGTCTTGCTGTACACGAGCAGGGGGCTGACGGCCTCGAATCAGTTTAAAGTCCATGGACAGCTCCCGCTGTATGGCATGACCGTGAGTATGCGCCATGGGCATGCGATCGGGGCCCCTCCCTGTGCGCTGCCTGCAGGTGGCAGACCGAGCTAAAGGGAGCGGGAGACCGCCAGCTGAGGAAGGAGGAGGGTCGTAACCAGGCACCTTAGGCCCCGTTCGGGCTCCCCAAGAGGGGCTCGGGACACGGCTCCTGGTGCACGTGAGATGTACGGGTAACTTCCTTCTAGAATCAAGTGAGGAAGCCAGCTGACGTGGCCATGAGGTATGCCTGGGCCCAGGGCCCCTGGAAGAGAGTCCTCACCACCCATGTGGCAAGGTGGAGCCCGGCCCTCGAGCGGGGAGCCACCCGTCCGGCCCCAGAGATGCGCCCGTGGGCATCCGTGATGGCGGCCAGGACGCCAGTGCGCGGGGTGGTTTCCCCGGCTTAGCCTCCCCCTCTCCTCCGCCACCGGATACAGGGAAGTTTACGGACTCTGCCAAAAAGCAGTTCAGTGCGTTTGGGCCTTCCTTTCGGCTCTCTGATTGTGATTTCTCCGAGCCGTAGCCAGTGTAGCGAACGTTTGAAAATGCGCCGAGTGTGCCGCTTGCCCCTTGGCAGTAACATGATGCGCACTCGTCCCACAGATCGAGGAAAGCGAGGACGAGTGGGGTGTACCCCACTGCCTAACCCTCCGGGGCCAGCGACAGTCCATCGTCGTGGCGGCCAGGTAACGCGGACACGCGCCCCTCACCTGTCTGCCCCTTCCCCCACCCTGCTCTGAAGTCCTGCCGCCCGGCTCTTCAGCTGCAGGTCCGAGATGGAGAAGTGGGTTGAGGATATCCAAATGGCCATTGATTTGGCAGAGAAAAGCAGTGGCCCCACTCCCGAATTCCTCGCCAGCAGCCCCCCTGACAACAGTAAGTGGGGGGGGGCAGCCGTTCTGGTGCCGCCCGGGCACGCTGCGCGGGGAGCTGGCCATGGCGGGTGCGAGACAGCTCGGCTCACCCGGGGGGCGGGGGGGGCATCCTGCTGCATTTAAAAATCACCCTCCCGGGCGCCTGAGTGGCTCAGTTGGTTAAGCGACTGCCTTCGGCTCAGGTCACGATCCTGGAGTCCCTGGATTGAGTCCCGCATCGGGCTCCCTGCTCGGCAGGGAGTCTGCTTCTCCCTCTGACCCTCCCCCCTCTCATGTGCTCTCTCTCATTCTCTCTCTCTCAAATAAACAAATAAAATCTTTAATAAAAAATAAATAAATAAAAATAAAAATCACCCTCCCAGGTGGGCCCCGTCTCTGTGATTGACATTTGTGTTTGTTTGTTTTCCTAATTTTTTATTATATATGTACAAAATCATGTAATTGGAAGTTTATAGAAGAGAAAAAAGTCCCTCTAATCCAAGGACTTTAATATAGCTGCTGTTATTGATTTGACATGTCCTGTTTTTTCCCTATACATGTTTTTTTTTTCCCCCAAGTTTTATTTAAATTCTAGTTAGTTAACATACAGTGCAATATTGTTTCAGGAGTAGAATTCACTGGTTCATCAGTTGCATGCAACACCCAGTGCTCATCACGGGTGCCCTCCTGAGTGCCCATCCCCCATCTAGCCCATCCCCCAACCTCCCTCCACCCACCCTGTTTCTTATCTATAGTTAAGAGTCTCATGGTTTCTCCCCCTCTCTTTTTTTCCCCTCCCCTGTGTTCATGTTTTGTTTCTTGAGTGAAATCATACGGCGTTTGTCTTTCTGACTGACTTCACTTAGCACAGTACCCCCCCCAGGTACATCCACATCGCTGCAAATGGCGAGATTTCATCCTTTGTGATGGCTGAGTACCATTCCATTGTCTACACATGCCACCACCTCTTTATCCATTCATCGGTCAATAGACATCGGGGCTCTTTCCATAGTTTGGCTGTTGTTCATAGACATTTGTGTTTAATAAACCTAAAAACGAAGGAACTTCCGCTCCCTAAAAGTAAAACACCCCTTAGAACAGTGTGAGGGAGCGGGGAGGTCATCCTTTCGGGGCCAGCCGGGCCGACTGTCCCGTAGAGTGCCGGCAGTAGGGAGAGGAGCCGAGGCCGTCCGTGCTGGGCGAGCACCACAGGCCCGGTGCCCAGGTGCGTTGGGGGCTCCCTGGCAGAGGGGCTGGCGGGACACCCCCTCCCCCGGGGTGGGAGCCGGACGAGGAGATGGCTGCTGGTGTGACTCCCTGCTCGGGGGGCGCGCGGGGCTCCCCAGGTGAGTGCCGCCGGCCGTCCCGTCCCGTCCAGCACCTGGGAGGGTCTGGGACGGGGTCCTTCTCCTGGCAAGCGAGGATCCGAAGCGCCGTCTTCTGTCCCACCCCGCAGAGTCCCCGGACGAGGCCGCGGTGGCGGACCAGGAGTCGGAGGACGACCTGAGCGCGTCGCGCACGTCGCTGGAGCGCCAGGCCCCGCACCGCGGCAACACCATGGTGCACGTGTGCTGGCACCGCAACACCAGCGTGTCCATGGTGGACTTCAGCGTCGCCGTGGAGGTACGGGCCCCCGAAGGCCCGGCCGGCCCTCTCCTGGACCTGGCCGCGGGGCGGAAGACCGCTGCAGGTGGCGGGGGTGCTCAGGGAGGCGGTGGGGGGGCGGCCGGGGCCGTGCCGGCCGTGGTTCGTGGAAGAACTCCCGGGACCCGGCCCCGACCCCACCGCCGGCTGCCATCCGGCAGGGGCGCTGGGTCACCTTCTCAAACCCTGAGAACTTCCCAGTCCCTAAACGGGCCTGGCCCAGAACCTGTCACACGAGCCCGAGCCAAGGACGGCAGTGGGCCAGCCCGCAGTGTTGGGGACGAGCCAGACATCGCACAGGGACTGTCTGAGAGCGTTCTCTGGGGGTGACCTGCACGGTTCCACGGCGCGGCTTCTACTCAGTTTCCCCGCTACGGGGGGTGGCCTACGCCCGTGCCTGTTTCTGAAAACGTCCTCGCGAGCACCTGGGTGAGGTGCATGCCCTGGGTGACAGGTGCACCGCCGAGGGCTGGCAGTGAACGGCCCCTCCGCTCCGACCCCACAGGGACGGACGGACGGACTCTGTCCTGCCCAGCTCGCTGTACTCAGCATCCTCCCTCCCTTCGCCCTTGGGAACTAGAGATCCTCCCAGGCACGGGGGGGCGGGGGGTGATCTTTCCAGCACGGAGGGAGCAGGGAAGACCCCTCCGCACATCTAGCCTGTCCAGCTGGTCCTAGGAAGCTGGAGGAGGTGGGTCCCCGAGGGAGAAGTGGTCTTTGCTTCACTTGGTACCGGCCTTCAAGGCCTGTGGTTAGGACTGTCGAGGCGTGGGAAGCTGGTAGGCTTGAAACCTCCTTTGCAAGCCTGGGAGCACTTAGGCCACTCAAGAGCACCCCCCCGGGTCGGGTAGGTCCCGGGGGCCCGGACACTGCGAGGCCAGCTCCTTTGGGGTGACCGACCTGCACAGCAGCCTGCGTCAGGTGAGTGTGCAGAGCCAGTCAGCAGCCCGGCCTCGCTTGGTCACAGCCCAGGCACTAAGTGACGTTAAGTGGCCACGACACGTATCTGACTTTGCCGCTCGGCCCGAGGAGCTCAGACTGCGTACTGTCCGGCCCGCCGAGGAAGTCTGCGCCCCCGGGGAGAGGGCCGCGAGCCCGGGGTGTGTGGGTTTAAGGTAGCAATGATGCGGGTGAGCCAAGCGTGGAATGGGCTCGTCTGTCCGTCTGCCAGTGCCCCCGCCCTTGCCAGGTCCCCCTCCCCAGGGCGACAGGGAGGGGGCGGCAGCTCCTTCCCTCCTGAGTCCACTGCTGAGCTCCCCACACGGACCCATTTCCCCTCGCGTGTCCTACGAGTGTTGGGGATATTTGGGGAAGATGTGAAGAGGTGCTGGGCGCGACCCAGAGGTTGTGGGCAAGCCAAGAGCACTGGGGGTCCACATTAGACGTGGGGGTCTGCTTCTGCGAGGGCCAGTGGAGCGTTCTTGTGTGTTCGATGGGAGTTGGCAGGTGCTGGAGGCCTGGGCAGAGGCGGGCAGGCTGGGGCCAGCGGAGGACCAGGAGCGAAGGGACAGCACGAAGCGGGAGAATCATGGTGGGGTCTCCGTGACTCTCCTGGGCTGCCGTAACACAGTCCCACCGACTGGTTCACACGAGGGAAGCTTATCCCCTCGGGCTGCTAGAAGCTGAGGAAGGGACCTTCTGCGCCTCACCCCCAGCTTCTGGTATTTGCCACCATCCTTGGTGTCTCGGCCTATAGACACATCACCCCGATCTTGGCCTCCATCCCACTTGGTGTCCCTGTGTCTTGTAAGGACACCGGTTACTGCCTTAGGGCCGCTCCACTCCAGTAGGACCGCATCTGAGCTCTGCCACCTGCAAAGACCCTATTTCCAAATAAGGTCCCATCCCCAGGTACCTGGGCTTTGGACTGGAACAGTCTTTGGGGGGGAACGCAATCCGACCCAGAATAAAGACCGAGCAGCGATGTGAGCCAGGAAGAGGGCAGAGGCCTTCCCTCCGCTGGGGAGTCCAGGAGCGGAGGCCACTGCGGGGGGGCGCAGGCGTCGGCCGGTTGTGGGTCAAGGATGTTGACTGGTCCCGCCTCGAGAAAAGAGGCGGCAGGGCTTCGGGGCCCTGTGAGCTGAGAAGGGGACGGAAGTGTAGCCGAGCGAAGCCAACAGGCGTGGGAGTTTGAGTGCAGCTGGTGACCCCGGAGGCCGCGAGGACAGTGGGGAGCGAGAAGAGAGAACTCCATTGAGGGAGTTGGACCGTGGGGGGCCGAGCACGTTGTGGGAACTGCATCGAGAGCGGGATTTCCGGACTCCAGCTGGAGGGGGTGGGTTCGGTAGGAGCGCGCTCCCCTCCTTGCCTTCCCTGGGCCTCGGAATCGTGTGACGCCCCCCCCCCCCCCAGTTCTGCTTGCTGCCCTCACCTGCTTGGCACTCAGCACCCCATTCTCTTGTTCGCCCGTGGGTGAGTGGCAGGCAGGGTGATGCGGGGGGCGGTCTCTGGGGGGGATGGGACGCTCTGCCTGGAGCCCGTGCTGGTTGCGGGACCCACGGGTCTGTGGGTCTGTCCGCCTCCTGCGTTCTTTCAGCCTGAGGCACCGTTCGCTTCTGTCGGCCCCTCACGGAGACGCTTAGCCTTCTCTCTCCTCCTGGCCCCGGGACCTTACTTACAGAGGTACCTTAAACACGCTCTTTGGGAGAACAAAGCAGACTCAGGTGTATTTTTAATTTTTTTAATGTAGTAATTTGCCCATTTGACCAAGTTGTGAGACTGTCCCCAGCACCCTGCCTCAAAAGTCTCCATGGTGATGAGCGACCGGCTACAGACGGGCGCTCTCACCGTCTCGTTCCCCCCCCGGGGCCTCCGAGCTGGGGAGGTCAAGCAGGACGCGCGTGGAAGGCCGGTCTCTAGCGGGGAGTACTCCTCACAGGTGCAGGGCCCAGCCGGCCCGCGTTCCGGCCACGGCCACCAGAGGGCGCGCGGGGCCCGCCAGCGTGTTGTCCGGGGGTGACAGAGCCATTCTGGGGGAGCGCCAAGCTGTAGGGGAGGGTCCCTGGGCGAGATGCAGCACGGGGACGATCTGATTAACAACTGAGGTCACCACGGGGGGCATGTCCCTGCAAGAGGCGATGATAACTCAGGCTCAGATAGTGCACCCCCGGGGGGCTCACGCAGGAGGCCTCACCCCGCCGCCCAGGAGCCCCAGCAGCAGCCCCCTGGGCCGGCGCCCCTCACGCACATGCTTGTCCTCCAGAATCAGCTGTCGGGGACTCTGCTGAGGAAATTCAAGAACAGCAGTGGGTGGCAGAAGCTGTGGGTGGTGTTCACGAACTTCTGCCTGTTCTTCTACAAGTCTCCCCAGGTAAGCCCCGGTCCCAGGGCAGGGGGCCGCGAGGGGGGCAGCCTTCCCCCAGGAGGACGGCGAACCGCCTGGTGGAGGCCGTCTCCCCGGGACCCTGGGTTCCAGGGGACGGTGGACGCTGTCCGCGTGCGTGAGGAGCACTGCGGCCTGAGTGAACACGGGAGGGGGAGGACTGCGGTGAAGGCTCAGGGCCAGAGCGGGCCGCACTGGCCGGGGCCACCTCTCCACAGCCCCCTTCTGTTGACTCTGCCCAGGACACGCACCCCCTGGCCAGCCTCCCTCTGCTCGGCTACTCACTCACCATTCCCTCAGAGTCGGAGGACATCCACAAGGACTACGTGTTCAAGCTGCATTTCAAGTCCCACGTGTACTACTTCAGGGCTGAAAGCGAATATACATTTGAAAGGTAATGATCCCCCCCTGCCCCCCCCCCGGGCATCTCCAGAAGGGCTCCCCCCCCCAATCTCCCGAGCGAGCCCAGTGCAGGAGGCCCTTCTGGTAGCGGCTGCCCACTGCCCCCTGTGGGCCTGGGCGTTTACTCACTTCCAAACTGGCCTTGACCTTTGGGGTGGGGCACACAGGTGAGGAAGGTGGTCCCCTGGCCTGACACCCGTATCCACCTCTATTCTTCTAGAAGGAAGGGAAACTCAGAGTTCCCTGGTTGAATAACATCCGCCCTTTAACCTGTCCAGCGTCGAGGCTGCACACGGTGCACTTTTAAGTCTCTAAGCAGCGGGGGTTTTAGCGTCTGGAGTATTCAGTCAGAACGTGCCGGATGGTGCGAGGGCCACACCACCGCCCAAGGAAGGGAACAAATCCTGGGGCTTCTCGGGGTTCGCGAATACTGTTAGTGAGGCTGCCTGCGCGCCAGAGTGAGGCCCAGGAGCTGGAGTGTTCAAGTAAGATGGAAAGACCCAGACTGTCACGGTTGACCAATTTCAGACATTTCCTAACATTTCAGGTAGAAATTCTGGGCCCCCAGGCCTGGGATCCTGTAGCCAGTGTCACTGTTAAAGCACCAGCTGTGGGGGGTGGGGAGGAGGGTAGGGCTGCAGGCCACAGACCAGACAGGGCCAGGGGTCACCAGCCCCTTTAGGGAGAAATGGCTGTCCCGGCCGTGCTGAGGGGACCAGACGCCTTCGCCGCACCTGATCCCGTGAGCCCACAAGGCAGGACCCCTCCGTCCCGGGCGCTTCTGCGGCTCTGCAAAGGGAGCAGCCAGGCCCGTGGTTCTCAAACTGGTCCTCGGGCACACCTCGAGGAACCCTTAGCCTTGCTTTCGTGTTCTCGGGTACCAGGAGCTCCTTCGAGAACCCTTCTGCTAAACCAGCACGTTACAAATACCGCCGTGCTGTGTTTTTTAAGTAATGAGGTGTGTCGAGTATCGTGAAGAAAAAAATCCTGCGCAGGTTTCTAGAACGTGGCCATTGACCCTCCTCTCGTTCTCTGGCCTCAGGTGGATGGAGGTGATCCGCAGTGCGACCAGCTCTGCCTCCCGCGCCCACATCCCGAGTCACAAAGAGTCTCACGTCTACTGAGGGCAGGACACGAGTGTCGCAGGGCTCGGCCGTGGCTACGTCCCTGGGAGACCCTGCGTGTGCCCCGTATTAATGAAGCCTAGTAAAATTAACACCCGCCTGGACCCCCGGAGCGCGGTCGTGCAGCAGCTCTCCTCGGTCTCCACAGCACCGCGTTTACCCTGGTCTCTCCGAGCGGAACGGTGCTCCCGGGGGGGCGGGGGGGCTCCGCGTCTGTCGTCCTCCCGGTGGGCTGTCTCCAGCTCGCGCCGGTATTAAAGCCTTGTCACTAAGAGAGCGCCACATGACCGTTTTTCTTCCGCAGCTGCACCTTAAAAGCAGTACGACCATATCCGTTCAACCAAAAGACAGGGCAAGTGTCTTAAAAAAAAAAAAAAAACTTTTATTTTGATTTCTAGGCTGGTGCGATTAAAAAAAAAAAAGATTTTCCAATGTTTGTGATTCACGTGGCACAGTCTTAAGCAAATGAGATCATTTTCAGATTTCGTTTTTTCAGTCTTTCTACTTTTATAATAATAGCAAGTTAGTAGGATGTAGCTCTCTGATCATAAGCAGTCCGCAGACAGGACGTGCGTTCCCCGCGGGCTGCGGGCCCCACCGAGCCGCTGCTCTCGGCACAAGCCGACCGAACCGTCCCCGGGACCCCTCTTCGCGGAGCGCGGCGGGCTGGCGTCCGTGCGGAGCAGCGATGGGCACGGGGCCCGCGCCGTCCTAGCAGCGGTGCGTGTGGTGGGGGAGCTCAGCTGTGCTGTGCGTGGTCTGGCTCACAGGCATGAGGACCTGGGCGTCAGTGACCAGGGCCATCTGTGGTCTGTGACGCTTGGAGGGTCTCTGTGAGCTGCCCCCGTGCTCGTACCCGTATCCTGCGACTGGGGGTGGGGACTGCACATTCGGTAGTAGTAGATATTGTGCCCGTCTTCAAGAACATTCTTTTCTCCTGTTTGTACTCATCCTCCCTCCCCGCCCCCAGGCACGGGGTATCAACAGTGACCTTGCGCATCCTTGACGGTCGGACTACACAGGGAACAGGGCTCCAGGCCTGCTGGGCCCACTAGTCAAAATCCGTTTGCCTCTTCTCTGCGGAGATCGGGTGGCTGCTAGTCCCTAGTGTCCTTAAACCCTTTCTGACACAGTCCGGAGGGGGCGGCCCGCGGGCCGGCGCGGCGGAGCTGGGACGGGACCCACGACGAGGAGCTCGAGATGTGTTATCATTTGCCTTACGACGTGTACCAGATGGTTTCAAGTACTAACAAAAGGGAATAAAAATACCTCACGCCACAATCCAGCATATTGAAGTTTTAAGGCAAAACATCACCCACCTTGTCTGGTCTTTATTTCCGTCTGACGCGGGCAGGTTGCAGGGACGGAACTGCCCAGGGGTGGACGTGGCTGGTCCCTGCGGGGGGTGGGGGGGGACGGGACGATGAGCAGACTCAGCCACGCGTGAGACACACAATGTGGAACCGGGGAGGCAGAACCTTGCCGGGAGCCTGTCCGTGCTATAAAAGGGCTAAAACCCGAGGGACGAAAGCAAAGACAGGGAGGGGGACTACCTTCCACGTCCGGCTATTTCCCAGAGGCTTGTCCCACACCCCGGCCGCAGGACCAACTCCCTGGGAGGGTGAGCGCAGGGGGCAGCTGATGGGACAAAGGCAGTCTCCGGAAAATTCTCCCCCAGAAACCACCAGTCCCTGAATTCTACAAGGCTCGGGGATGAGGGGGTCTAGTTCGTCTCCCGAGTGAGTCCGAACCATGTCCCTCTGCGGTCCCCCTGTGACTTCGAAGTGCAAACCACGTGGGCAATGGAGACCACGTCCAAGCTGCTGGGAACCGAGCGGGAGATTTGGAGACACCCGGTGTCTCAGTCCGTTCGGGCGACTGTAACAAGTACCAGAAACGTATCTCACAGTTCTGGAGGCAGGAAGGTGCCAGATCAAGACGCTGGCAGATCTGGTGTCTGGCGAGAGCCTTCCCGGGTCACAGTCCATTGTCTTGCTGCGTCCTCACAGGGCTGAAGGGAGGAGGGTCTCAGGGGGGAGGGGAGCCTCTTAGAAAGTCCCTAATCCCATCACTCCTGACCTCATCACCTCCCAGTACCATCCCACTGGGGGTTAGGATTTTAATGTATACATTTGGGAGTGGGGGGGGGGGTACAGCCTACGCCCCCTACACACGAGACCGAATTACAGAAATGGTTTTCTGGGAACTTTATTGGCCCCTGCCTGACACAGCACCCGTATTTGATAGCAGAAATAGAAAAACGCTTATAAATGGACCATATTTTGCCAAAAGAAAGGTACAAAATGCTACATGAAGAACTGCACTAGATGCTTCACAAGACTAACCCGACAACAGCATTGTTGGGTTCAGAAGGTGTGTGGCACGTGGTCACATCACGACAGTCACAAGGCCAGCTCTCAAATGCCGAGGCACCCAAACCCCACCGGTGGCCACTCGCTTGTGCAGCCGCCTAGGACGCAGGAGAGAATTTCCAGAAGGCCTAAAAACCCAGCCAGACACAGCCCACTGCCTCCGTGTCCACGGAAGCCTCTGCCGAGGCTGGGTCCACCACCGCCTTCTCCGGTCTGAGCGGGGAAGCTCCGGGGAGCAGGGGGGTGGGGGGGGCATCAGGAGGCTTCCAGGCGCCCCCGGACGCATCCCAGAGGCCGGCCTCGCAGGTCTGGCTGCGCGGCGGCAGCTTCCGCCGGAGCTCCGTGCGGACGGGGCTACACCGCGGCCGGCCCCCCCGGCTCACGAAGCGGCCCCCAGCCCACGTGCCCTCGGAAACCAGACCCCGGCTTGCGTGTCCACAGAAAGCGGCAGGCCAGACGAGACCCGGGAAGAGATCCACTTTCCAAAGCTACTCAAACCACTTCTTCCCCCGGGAAGCTTAATCGACGGAAGATGCCCACGTAAGCTCGGAAAGAATGATCCGCTGCTTTCCCCGGGAGGGGCGCTGTGCTGACCGTCCAGGGGCTGCACACTCTGGGTAACCATCGCGCCAATATGCCTCATCGGACCCCAGTCCCCACCAGCGTGCCTGTTCCTCGCACTGGAGACCGGCTTCAGCATGTCTTCTTGAGGTCACCGTCCACGTGCAAAGGTGCACAACTCTAAGAAAGCTGCTGTCTACACTGGCTGGCTGAAGATCGGACAAGCAGCGCCCTCTGGAGAATGCTGCGTCATTGCTTTATGGGATTCTCCCGCAACGAACAAAACTGACCTTGGGCTTGCGCCTCGCACAGAGAAACAAACCACTCCCTCATACAAGATACTTGATAGAAACACCGAATGAAACATCCTCAAGTTTTATCATCCAAGTTAACGTCCCTGCAGCCGAAGAACACACAACGTAAGAATCAGCAATTCGGTTCTATTTCCCCTAATCAAAACGTATCCCTTATAGAAATTAATCAATCAGCTTCTAATAAAAAAAAAATCATGACTTAATTTTAGGCTTTTAAAAAAAAATCGACGCTCCATTAACAAATCTAAACAAGACACACACACTCGAACCTCTCCGGCTCTGGGCCTCTGCCCTCTCCCTGTAACCCAGGCCACTGGGGCGGCAGATATCGATCGAACCTTCCATCCCAAAGTTTACCCAGTGACTTCCTTGCTTCCAAAAATCCTTTGTCTTCCCCTCCAGGAACTGCTACACGAACAAGCGAGGACAATGATCCGGATCAACAAACAGCACATGATGCCCCATGTACTTAGTCAGGGACTGCCGCAGGAACTCTTCGCTCTGACCCCAGAGAGAGGATTCCTCCTGCCTCCCTGCCACAGGCCAGGAGACACACAGACCCCGGCTGACAGAGGGCAGCCCCGGGCTTCTTTAACAAAGCCACCCTTAGTCAAGGTCCCTGGGAAGAGAGCACAACTTCACAATCCGCAGTATCCAGCCACATTTTCCCAACAGCCAATTTTTTGAAAGTTGCACAGGGAGTTGACCCGGACACTCAGCATTTTGAACGTGGGCACTTCTTTCTGGAAGTGCCGAACGTCTCACCTTCTCTCTCTCTCTCTCTCTCTCACACACACACACATAACAGGTACACTGCCCCCTGAAGAGTCACGTTTCAAGGAAAAGTATGCAAAGTAAGTGTGTTATAAAATTTATTCGTGTAAGCATTCAGACATTTTTAGGTGGGCAAGATGACACGCGGGTTTCACTACGAGCACGACAGAAGTCCTACTGGGAAGGACGGGAGGTGGGCGTGGGGCCAGCAGTGGTACGATTCCAAACAAACGTTAAGACGAGAGCACTTCATCGGGGAGAAACTTAAAATAATAATTTAAAGCTTCATGAGGCAAGATATGTTCCAATTCAAAACACTAAGAAATAGTACCATCAAATGAAAGGAAATCAACCTGTGCGTGTACCCAAAGGGCCGCCGGGCAAACGAGGGGGACGGGCATTTGCGGAGGTACAAAGAGGAGTGTTCCGTAAGGGGCATGGAGGAGTATTAACGGCAAACCCTGCAAATACAAAATAAAACCCAAATCACTGATCACAGAATTCAAAATTTACATGTAATAAAGGCAAGGCAATAGACTCAAGTTCTGGCCTGTCGAATATTTACTCCACTGACATTATCTACAGAAGCGCGTGGCCAATCTGTACACGGTGATTCCGTACGCACGCCAGGAGGGTTTCCGTAAAAATGACACTATATACAAGTCTATACACTGACCACCAGCGATCCTCCGCCTCCCGGGGGGGTCACCCACGTAAAGCAGGGTACCTGAGATTGCATTTCTTCAGTTGCCTTGTCATGATCCCAAATATACATTTCAGGGTTTGTTTTTGTTTTTAAAGACACTTTCCTTGATATGTGCACAATGGCTAAAATTAAAAAACAAGAACAAGAAAATAAAAGGATCGCTTGCAGGAGCCGACCCTCCCCACCCCACTGAGCGTGTCCGTCGGGCGGAGGCCGGTGGGCACCCGCGGCCGGGGGGGTGCGGGGGGGCGGGGGGGCCCCTGGATGGCACACCGCTGCAGCGGGGTCAGCAAAGGCTCTCGTGGACGTTTTCGGAGGAGGAGGATGAAGAAGAAAAAAAGGAAAAACAAAACCCCAAATGCCAAAGGAATTTCAGTGGGTTGAAGTTCCTCCACCACTTAGAGAGTATCTAGGGAAAGAAAAAAACAAGAGAAACGGAAGTGAATGCACGTCATTTCTGGAACAACCCCCATACACAAAGTCAAACCAGCGCCGAAATCCTAGTTCACTAGACAATCCCCAGTCATAAAACAATTAGGTGGCGCAAATATCAATGGGTTAATTATTATACAAAGAATTCATAAAAACTAAGAAAATCATGATTTTGACACCACTTTTCACAGACAAGTTAAACCCAGTGGAAGAACTGGAAGTACGTAACGAGCGAGAGCGTGTTCAGTCTCTCAGGAGAAAAGAAAGATGTGCCTGAAACAATAAATGGTACAGCTCCGCTCACAGTCCACGTGTCAAAACCACAACAGCAGCAACACCCGATGCCACCGTGCGGTCCCGGGGGCGCACACGCGGCTGACTGGACCATCAGCACAGGAAACCCCACTGGCCACAAAACTACGGCTGCTTGTGCAAGTGCTCCCCTCCCGAGAGTTGTCTCAGAAACGTGGGCCAGAGAAGGAGCAATGTATGCTGCACGAAGATGTCTCTCGGGGTTTTCTTTGTAAAGATTAGGGAACAACTCTGATGTCCAAGAGCAAAGAAAGGGTTGAATAAATTAAGCAAACTGAATGAGAAACACACTAAAAACTGTAATTATATGAGGGTGGGGGGCTGGCTGGCGCAGCGGCTGGATTCTGGCTCCGGTCAGGACCTCTGGGATCTGCCTACAATGGTGGGAGCGACCCAGCACCGCCGGAAGTCGTGACTGGGCCACACGGGGTGGGTCACGGGCACGCTCTTCTGGTTTCGATCATCGTGCGGTACTGTCTTGCTTTGGAAGACAAAACAGGCAGGGGGTCCCCGATGGCCAACATCCCCTCAGCCACCTCAGAACGGAGCCCAACTCACGGGAGAGGGCTGAGGACACGTTGAATGGGAGCAGTCACAAGCCTTCCAAGCTACAGCAGCTCTTCTGGGGCGTCTCAAACGCTGGGCGCTCTCCCAGAGAACAAATGATTACGTAAGAGCCTCTGGAAAAGCAGGCTGTAGCCACAGATCCTAAGATTCGTTTTCCAAGAAAGAGAAATGCCTAAGCCACGGGAGTTGTGGATGCCGCACAAAAGGACCCACCCATTCGTTCCAATTAAGATACACACGTCTTTGAAATGCTTTAGACACAAGTCAGTTCTTATTTTTTTCTGAAGTGACTGATCCACTGAAGTAGTGCCTTTGGGAGCAAAATGGGCACAAAGCAGTGGCAGTGGCCACCGTGGTTTGGTGGCACCTGGGTGGGGCACACACAGGAAGAGCCAGGGAGCCTCACAGGAGTGGACGCACGGCACCAGCTAAGGCCTGCAGGGACCAGTGGAGGACCCCCCGGAGCAGGTCTACACAACACAGAGCAAAGAGAAGACAGAATGGTCTGGAGACGAGGAGAATGTGGACTCGGCACGTCCTAACGCATCACTGGAAAGTACGACTTCCAACATGACGCGGGCAGCGGGGGGTGTATCTGCCGAGGTCCAGAGATGCGGCAGGTTCACACGGAGACGTGCTGAGCGTGAAACACACACCGGATCGCAAGGACGTGCTGCTGAAACGTACGGGAAATACCCCACTGATAGCGGTTTACGCTGCTGCCACGAGCAAAGATCTGGGACGCAGTAGGTTCCGCAGCGTATTATGGAGACTAATTTCACTTGCTCCTTTTTTACTACTTTCTCAGGAGGAAACTAGAAAGCCCCAAACCGTGCGGTGTGGCCCACACTGGCTGCCGGAGCAGCTGTGTCGGGCGCCACGGGGCGGGAGAAGAGGGGACACCTAACCGCCGGCCGCGCCCTTGCCCTCCATGCCCCGGAGCTGCAGGGCAATCGAGTCAGGGACGCACGTCACTCTGAGCAGCTCGGCCAACTCGGGACAGGGTGGGCGTCAGTCCTCAGTGGCGCTACGCAAGCAGAAAACCAAGCGCACAGCGAGACCATCACCGCGCCACCAGCTCCTGGGCACTCTGCATATCGCAACTAGACTGCGCTGCTCTGAGGAAGGAGGCCAAGGACCATTAAGTCACTCGTCAGTCCCGGGGGGGAGGCCTCCGTGGTAACGAGGATCACGTCCCAGGACGAACAGGAACACTCGGCGGTGCCGCGTGAGGGACGTCCCCGCGCACGCACCCCGACGGACACACACAAACTCCGGCACGGCTGTGTGGGGCTGAGCATCCCGGGGACTTGACTTCTGTTTTCCCTTATGCCTGTCATCCGTGAGTAGCGACAGTTGGGAGGGGGGTAATGCCAACGAGCAGAGCGGGTCCCTTCGCCGGCGCCGAAGTGAAGGCAGCCAAGTCGACGGGCTCTACTGTGCGGCCGGCGCCGAGGGCGGGGGGCGAGCCGGGACAGCGTGTGCCCCCGAGCCGGGGGGGGGGGGGCCTCAGTGCCACAGCGAGGTTTTACCCCCATGTCCCACTTCATCAGGACGCTTCACAGGCCAGAGGGCAGCCCCTCCGATCATCACTTCCAAGGTGCAAAAGCACCCAACACGGCCCTAGCTTCTCTCCATGTTGTCAAGCCAGCGTCTCTGGGAAGCCCTGAAATGCTCCTCACTCTCATCAGGCTCAGCCGCTCTGTGGAACGGACTGGACAATTCACCTGGAGGGTGAATTTCAAAGCAATGACACGGCTGGCTTCTTGGGGAGCGATGAAGGTTCGGGGGTGTGGAGCAGAGCTCGGGTCACAGCACACCTCCTCTCTGTAACACCCCCAGAGGACTGCCCTTCAGTCCTGGCAGTCGGAGTGACCTCCCAGGGGGACTCCTAGCACAAGCCTGCGAGCGGGTGGGGGAGCTCCCCTCTCGGTGGAGTCACGCGGCATCACCAGGAGCAGACAGGGGTCTTAAGGTCCCGGCATTCATCACATGACAAGAGCTCCAAGCGCACCAAGTCTGTGGTCCTCCCCGGGGTTTCCGGACGCCTAGTGTTCCCTCGCGGTGATCTCTAGAACTCAGAACTGAAGTCTTCTCTGACTTGATTCTGCTTCAACCGCGTGCCCAGGAAGCAAACAGCCAGAGCCCAGGAGCAAAGCGCCAAAGCGACCGAGGAAGGACTGGGAAAGGCAGGGGGCAAACAGGGCACTGACCTCTGCAGCCGCTGGATGAGCTGGGCCACCATGGTGTCCGAGATCCCCGGGCAAGCCTCCTCCGCCAGGTAGATGGCCCCTCGCAGCTCCTCTATGGGGCCCATGTTGCCTCCGCACGCCTGGCTCTTCTCCTTCAGCTGCAAACACACAAACATGCAGAACGGCATGACCCACACAGGCACAGGAATCAGGGGGCACCTCCTTTAAGGAGGGACGCGATGTGTGGCCCCCACTGCCGCCCCGGGCGCGCGAGTCCTGGCGGGGACACCGTGTGTGGAAAGGGCATTCGTTAGGCCTAAGTCACTACCGTCACCAGGAAAGAACAGCGGCGGCTGGCCTTCTGTGCACCTTTCCAAGATCTGGTGGTGACATGTGTCCCTTCTTCTGCTTCAACCTTCATCTACACCAGAAGCACCACTTCCCAACCGCTCGGCTCCGCTGTCCCACGGAGCTGCCCCGGGGGCCGCCTACAGCTCCGCCCCGGACGGCAGCGGGTCCTTACGATCCCGGCAAACGGCCTTCTGGGTGTGGAGGGCTGTCAAAATATTCCACTGCCCGCAACCGAGCGCCTCCCCCCCACCAGGAATCACAGCGGTGTCCCCGGCACGACCTCAGTAAGGCGGATGGCTCTGAGTCCCCCTCTGGGAGGGATGCGGGACAAGGGACAGCTGTTTAGTCACTGGGCACGCGACTGAGGCTCCCAGAGCAGGAGCCCCTCCTCGACGGCACCTTTAGGAAATGGTTCACATTTGCCTCTGGCTTTTCCAGCTGTGAACACTTCCCCGCCGGCATCGGCCCCATCCTGACCGTGCTGCCCCCTTCCCCCCGCAAGAGGGACACGGAGGACCAGGAGGGCGGCGCACGCCGGCGACCACACCTTGCGCCCCTCCCTGTCACGGGCTCTGACGCGGGGGACCTGCAGGGGGCCGCCCGCGCCCACCTAGGACTCCCGATCACCTAACCACCTAGAGCAGTGTTCACAAGTCCTGAGTGCTAACCTCTGCCTCCCCCGTTTCCTACAACGGCGGCCCTCCCCCGCCCGCCCTGCCCTGCCCTGCGAGCCCCCCAGGCTCCCCTGCCCAAAGCGCTGCCGGAGGGGCTCTATCAGCCGAGAGGGAGGGAGCCACCCGCACGCACGCTCTGGTGTCCGGAACAGCCTCACGTGTAGACACGGGGACAGAGATCCTTTATTAGTGAGTTTTATCAGAATTACATAAAATGACATACATCGGACACATCAAACACGCGGCTACAGAGCACTACCGATAAAAACATGTAAGCAAAGCCGCCCGGGAGTTCAGGACAGTATTACGCTGAGAATTAATTCACTAATTCCAAGTAACGATTTCGGCACAGCTTCTTCATATGCCCAGTAAAAAATACGCGGCTTCAGAAAAATAAGAAATATCTATGTCATTTTCCCTAACGGCCCAACTGATCCTTGTGGAGCGCCCGTGGCAGGATCACAGGAAAGCAAGGGAGCATCTCAAAAACCCGAAGGACCACTCTCCCAAACAACGTAATAAAAAGCAAGACGGTGTCTTATGGACAGGAGAGGAAGAGAGCAGGTCCCCGGAAACAGCAGGGAGCCACACAGAGGAACCTCCACCTGCCGTTCCGTTTTCCATCAGAAAGCCACGTGTTCAGTGGCTTCAGCTCCACACCCGGGCTCCAGTGTGGCCCCGGCTGCCAGCTGGGAAGGCAAGGCCCCCAGGCTAGCTCAGGAGGGCCGACGCGGGCAGGGGGAGGACCGAGAGCCAGATGAAGGCGGCCTGGACACCCCGGGGCGCTGCCGAAGGGAAGACCGAGGTTCGGGCCCCATGGAGCCAGGGGGAGGGGGCCTGTGTGTGTGGCACCTCCCACCTGGGACCACCGACCTCAAACAGGAGGATCCCCTGAGACAGCCCCTCCCCTGGAGAGCTCCGAGTCACCACACAAACAGAAGGGACTAGTGTGGCTCATTCTCAATTACCTTGAAGGCAGACTGGGGGCGGGCTCAAAAAAAAAAGGGGGGGGGGTATCTCCAACTTATCTTTAAATCACCTACTAACCAAAGAATAATCTTCATTCTCATACAATTTATTCTTGCCAACATCGCACAATGCAGCAGGCCTAGTGGTACCTCCAGGGGGCAGGGCGGGCTCCCCCGAGGAGGAGCGGCGGACCGGCACGTGGGTAACACGAATGACAAGTGACCTAGGCTGCTCACCTGCGAACCAGGTGGCCCTCTGGTAAGGGGACTTCTCTGGGATTACAGTCAACTTTGGGGGCACAACGGGGCAAAGAAGGTCTCCAGAGAATCCGACTTCTCTTTTAAAATAAAGTTCTACTTTTTACACTGGCATAAATTTGTCTGAGACAAAGCAATCACGCTGCACCCAAACGGATTTTGTAGAAAGCAGTACAGCGGAAGCTCAAAATCACCCTGATGACAGGCGGACTCGGGCGGGGCCCGCGCACTCGAGGAGGCGACACAACGCCCTTTCCCAGGACGGGCTGGGCACCAGACGGTGTCCGGGGGAGCACGAGGGGCGCCAGGAAGGCAGTGCCCACTCCCAGCTGGCCTCTCGGGACCACGACGCCGGCTCTCCAACTACCCGAGCCGGCGTGTTCTAACCTCCCCAATTCGACTGCCACATGTCACAGAAAGAGGACCCTGCCCCCCACTAGGTCCCTATCATGCCCCACCCCCCCACAGTCAACTGGGTATCTTACCTCTGCAAAGAGAGGAGAAATAATTGTAGATAAACACTGAGAGAAAGGCCTCTTTGGGATGTCTTTCATCTTAAGAAAGAAAAAAAAAGGAAATCAGAAGTTAAGTATTTAATATTCACATTGCAACAATTCAGTCAACTTCAGACATGCACCATGCTAGCTAACGTAAAGTCTGAAATGCTCTCTATTTGCTGTGATATCTTTTCTTTTTTTTAAGATTTTATTTATCTAAGTACTCTCTACACCCAGCATGGGACTCGAACTCACAACCCCGAGATCAAGAGCCGATGCCCCACTGACTGAGCCGGCCAGGTGCCCGCCCATTTGCTGTGATCACTAAATGGGACTGTCTCACGGTCCTTCACTAGCCTGCAACGTTTCCTTCGCAGTGATGTGCCAAACTCATGCAGCTGGGCGAACCAGTGTCTGGACTCCAGGCGCCAAGGCCCGAGAGGCCCCGGGAGTGGCCCTTATGCGGGTGCAGGTGACACCGAATGGCACCCCTGTGCTGTCTATGTAGCAGGACTTGACTACCGAAACTCTGGAAATGGAATCAGCTCGAAGCTGGCCGTTGCAAGAGACTATGATAGGACAGGGGCCTACTTTCTACTTTCGCAATCTCTGTAATGACTCCCATCTGCCTATCAAAGCAAGACTTACAGGATCACCAGGGGACAGCCACCGGTCCACGCTGCCTGAGAGAAACTATACCACGGTGCTTTAAAGCGACTCTTTTTCATAAACTTAAATAGGCATAAAACCAATTAATCAAAATAAAGTTCCATGTAAGTACCAAACGCACTACATTTGCTTTTAAGATCCTTAAACAAAAACTTAATCCCAAAATTCTGGTATCTTTTATGAGTAACCCCAATATATAAGACAGAGTTCTGTCCAGAGAGACCGAACGTCACTTCATGGGTGAGGTCTCCCCCGCTCCACGCGCAAGCATCAGGAAAGGCCGATGCCACGGTGGGGGGCGGGGGGGGGGGGGGGGGGGTCCAGGCTCTGCAGAGCAGGAAGCGGCCCTGCGGTACAGACCCGAGGCCAGATTCGCGGATCCGACTCTGGATCATCAGACGACCGATCGTCTCATCTGTCCCGGACAGCGAAATCCCACGACAGGCTGCCCAAGGGAGCCCCGCCCCCGAACAGCAGGCTCCGCACACAAGTGACTGGGGACCAACGGATGACAGGAACGAGCCTGCGTTACCTTATTTCTTTCTAAGTCTGAAGGCTGAAGAGCTCCATTCTCAAGACTCTTTGGATCTTTCTCTCGGATAGTGAAGATCCAGTCCCCAGAGTCGCTGCCTCCAGAGGCCTGGCTGTCCGTATCCGTTTCCCTTTGGAGAGAAATCAGGCGAACTCCGTGAGCGAGCGCACAGCCCTGCGCCCGAGGAGACCCGCACTCCGCAGGCCTGCCCGGCCACCCCTACACCCCACACCTACCTCCCACCCCGTTCCCCACCCATCACCCCCTCCAGTCCCTCTCGGGTGTTCAGAGGGCCCCTGCCCCCGGCACCATCACTGTGAGGCTCCCTAACGTCCCACGGCGCCAGCATCCAGCGGCCCCAGCCCGCCGTCCCCGACCCACGACCGTCCTCCACTCCGCTGACGGCCCCGCTCTCAGATGTCATCTCTCCTCCCCTTAGGCTCCTTCCCCTCAACACTCCCGCAACACGATGGCCCCTCCAGCTACGGCCATCGCCCCAGTCTCGTTTCTTGGTGTGTCCACCACACTCACTGCCTCCGCCTACCTTCCCCTCACCCCAAAGCCGACCCTGGCCCTGCAACTGCTGCGACCAAGGCCGCCGACCCCCTGCACGCCACCGGACGGGGTTCCCGCGCAGTCCTTCACCCGCTTGAGCCCTGAGCTCGATGTTCTTGCTCCTCCCCCCTCCAGTCCCTGCACCCAGATCGGCTCTGACTCGGGCCGTCCACAGGTCCATCCCCGACGCTGGCATTTCCCGGCATTCAGTCCTTCGCACTCTGCAGAGATGCTCTGGGTGACCGTGTTCATTCTCATGGCTCCAATGACCGTTTACAGCACGACAACCCGAAATCCCCAACAGCTGCCCACGTGCCTCGCCTGAACTGCAAACCTCGGTGCCACTCTACACTGGACACACCGTCCCGGATGTCTTGTCCGCAACTCAAACATGTCCCACCCCAAACTCAGCCTCCCGAGCCCCGGCCTCCTCCCCGCCCTGACCAGCTGCTTCTCCAGGCTGCCTGTGCATCTTTCGTCCCCACTGCTACCACCCTCATCTCTCCATGTCATGATCTCACTCTTGGCTCCTGGGGACCCCGAAACACTTGGGTCTCAGCCCCAGAAATTCTGATTCAACCAGCCTGGCATGTAGACCTGGGCTGGTGGTCGACTTGGACTTCTAGCTGAGTGTGAGGGAGAACAGAAGAGGTGCTACCCAGATCGGAACACTTCTATTCGTGACACCAACCTCCACGTCAGAGCAGGTGGCCCCGCTTCCCCCACCCCAACACACCAAAGTGGCTCCGAGACCTCATTCATCTCTTTGGCTGACTGAATTCCAAGATGCTTAACTTGATACCAGTTTTTAGCAAGTAACTTCTGTTACTGTTCTGTTACAACCCCACCATCAACCACAGCACAACACAGAATCGCAAAAACATGCATTTGTGGCTTTAAAAAAAAATACATTTAAAGCTGTTACATCTGACCGATATTTTAAGGGCAGGAGAAAGAAAAGGAAAAGGAGACCAGGTCTAGTTCTTTATGGACCGTTCCACCACAAAGATTTTTCTTGGAGACTCCACTAGCAACAAAAAGAGGCTAAAAAGGCCCCCAAATTGTCCCATACTGACATAAAAATCACCATCAACCTGGATTATCTAAAAACAAATTAACAAAGAAATCCAGAAGTAACAACAAAAAACCCCACCCCAAATAAGAGAGAACAAACGCAAACGTGACCCATGCACAGGGCTCCCAGGCCGCCCGCCCGCCCGCCCGCCCGTCCGCGGGGGCCCGGCCCAGGTCACATGCGTCCTGCACGCCCAGGCGGAGCGGACTTACGTGTCTGAGTCTTCAGAGCCGGAGTCTTCGTGGCTCTGCTCGGCCTTCCATCTCTTGTACCTGTCGATGAGCTCAGTCAAGTAGGATGTTTTCTTTGCATTGCGTATTATAAACTTGTGCTTCAGTAACTCCTTAGCGGTGGGTCTCTGGAAAACAAACCGCCAAACAAAACAAAGTAAGAGATGAAGTTCCCTGCGTTCCACCTGATTCTACCCCCAAAGGAAACACTTTGGCCTCAAAAAGTCAAACACCCACGCTAAGACGTAAAGATCGAGTTCTGCTTCAAAGTCTGTTTCCCGAACAAAAGCCATGATTCAAACACTAGTCATGCAGCACCCATGGGTGGGAACCCACGTACCGTGTGGACGTGGCATTTGGTATCTAATGCGGTCCGTAACACATTACAGGTAACCACCCAACAAAAGCAAAAAACCTTTCCCCAGAAAGAGGCATTGACAGAAAACGTGTCAGAGAATTTCAGAGATCATTCAAGACAGCTAAACTATACCTCCTGGTTTTTAAAAAAATTTTATTACAAATGCTAACAAGAGAGAAAACGTGTCCTGTGTTACTCTGTTAACTTTCTACGTTACTACTTGGCTCCACCCCCCAAAATAGATGGATGTTAATTGGATACATCTAGAGGAAACCAGAAAGAAGCCAAGAAACACCCTTTTCTTTGACGCTGAAAGAGTACCCGAGTGCTCTTACTCATCAGCTTCCCCCACTTAGAAAGGCGGGCTTCCCAGTGTCTTTCCCTGGGATCGCGGTGAGGACCTCACCCGGGTCCTCGGCTCCACATGGCCACAGCCGCACAGCACACTCTGAAGTCGGCAGCTGCCTTCCCCTCGCGGATGGCAAACCCAGTTACAGGGAGCAACTTCCCAAGGAGACCGGGCGTCGCCCAAACGAGGGCAGACAGGAACACACAACCACTACCAGAGAGGCTAAGCTCCCACTTACTAAAGCTTTATTCACGAGAGCCAGCCGTGTTTCTCAAATTCAAGCTTATAGAAAACCTGGGTCACCTCAGGTGATGTCTCACTCCCCGTGAAACTCCAAGCGTCTCAGAAGTGCTCAGATTCTCCGTTTCTCCTCCTTCTCCTCAGTGTGCTTGGGGTCAGGGTAGGGGTGGAGATGTGTGCACTGGGCAAGGATGTGGATACTAGAAATCCGTTTTTAATGGGAAGATGTGTACACGTCTGGGTGTGTCTTCTTGGGTGCTTCTAGCCTACGCACCGTGGCCGGGAACTCACATCATAACACAAAGTTCAGAGCGTCGTGGACAGACAGAACAGCCCTCACCCCCCGACGCCTGATGCGTTAATAAAGCGCGGACTTGGTGATCTCAGGCCACGTTCCCTAGAGGTTCGCAGAAAATGCTGCATCCCCCATTCCATTCCTTTACCAAAACTGGCATCATATTAGAAAACCATGGTGTTCTTGTAAAATCAGTCACCCATTTTTTGGTAAGAGTTCATTAAAAAGGGGATTCAGCTTGGGCTTCAGACAACGCTGCTAGAAGATTCAGAAACAAGCCAAGGACATAGGGTGCTATACGTAACACCAAAATACAGAGGTAACTTTCAAAGATGTGTCCTGATTCAGAGAGGGAATTCGGCTCAAGCTATACCCGGACTCCTGCCACATGGTTCTGCTGGAGTCAATTATACACAAACAAGAGTAAAAGGAAGGGGCAGGAGGGCAAGGTGGGTGGTTCATTTATATTTTTTTATTTGTCTTTTCTTTCCTAACACATGCCAAGAAGAATGTGAAAACATCTACTTTAAAGACATATTCAGCCATTATTTTTCTGGCCAGACTTTGCAATTGCTAAAAATGGCTAAAAATAGCCTGACCTTTCACTATAAATATTAAAAATTTATGATTCCACATATAATATTAAAGAGAACAATCTTCAGGCTCAATGAGGTATGAGATGCTAGAAAATAAGTAGATTTCTGTTTCTTAAAAGATAAAACAGGGGCGCCTAGGTAGCTCAGGTCGTGATCTCAGGGTCCTGGGATCGAGCCCCACATCACGCTCCCTGCTCCGCGGGAAGCCTGCTTCTCCCTCTCCCACTCCCCCTGCTTGTGTTCCCTCTCTCACTGTGTCTCTATCTGTCAAATAAATAAATAAAATATTTAAAAAAAAACAATAAAAACTTCAGCAGGGTGCCTGGGTGGCTCAGTCAGTTAAGCGTCTGCCTTCAGCTTAGGTCATGATCTCGGGGTCCTAGGATGGAGCCCCAAGTCAGGCTCCCCACTCAGCGGGGCATCTGCTTCACCCTCTCCCTTTGCCCCCAGCCATCCCCCCAAAGAAAAAACAAAACATAAGGAGATCTTGAGGACAATGATGACTATGGTAAGAGTGACTAAAGAAATTCCAGTAAGATGGGTCTAGACCAAGTCTGGCCACACAGAAAGAGACGCCCACCCCGAGCTCGAGAAACTCACAAAGCTTGGCTCCTTATTCAAACAGGCTTCAACAAACTCCTTGAGGGGTTTGCTGTAGTTTCCTTCCAGCGTGGGGGGGTTGTTCTTTGGAATGAGGAATAAAACCTTCATGGGATGCAGCTCGGAATGAGGGGGCTCCCCTTTTGCGAGCTCAATGGCTGTTATGCCCAGGGACCAGATGTCTGCCTGCAACAACAAAAGCATTTTTAGAGATACCAAGAAGAATAAATTCAAGTAAATGTACTTCTTAGAAAGAAGAAATACATCTCCACGTACTTCTAAGGTTTTAAAAAAGATAATTATTATTTTTTTTAAGATTTTATTTATTTATTTGACAGAGAGAGATATAGCGAGAGAGGGAACACAAGCAGGGGGAGTGGGAGAGGGAGAAGCAGGCTTCCCGCTGAGCAGGGAGCCCGATGCGGGGCTCGATCCCAGGACACTGGGATCATGACCTGAGCCGCAGGCAGACGCCTAACGACTGAGCCACCCAGGCGCCCCAAAAGATAATTATTTTTAAGTGAAAACAAAAAAGATAAGGATTTGATATGATTTCAAAATAGGAAACACACAGGAGAAAATTTAATATACAGAACATCTTCTAGCTCTGCACTGAAGGCGGCTTTTACAATTACTCATCTCCCATTTACCACTGGAAGTATGAGGCACTCCACGGTAATTTAAATCCCTGGAGTAATGGCATAGTTAACTAGAAGTGAGCAGAGAGGGCACGTCTGGAATAGAGAGGTGTTTGAGACTCAGCCCATCAAGACAGCTTACAACCAAGCCCAGCTGTGAGGTTGAAAGCAGGCACACTGGTCTGAGAGACCTGGGTTTAAATGCCAGTTCTACGACCAAAGTCTTACAACATTAGACAAAATATCTCACCAGGGCGCCTAGGTGGCTCTGTCAGTTAGGGGTCCAACTCTTGGTTTCAGCCCAGGTCGTGGTCTCGGGGTTGTGAGATCCAGCCCCTCCCTCCTCCCACCCCTCCCCTGACCCATGCTCTCTCGCATGTGCTCTCTCTAAATTAAATAAATAAAATCTTAAAAAAAAAAAAAAATCTAACCTGTGAGCCTAGTTCCCTCATCTGCAAAATGGGAATAATACCAGGGTGGTTGAGCAAGGTACCTCACAGAGTGCCCAGAACTTAAAATGGGTTTCTTCCGGAAATGTTCAAACACACACAGAAGTGGAGAATAGTAACAGAATATTAATAGAGGAGAATATTAATAGAATTAACATGAAGTTAATGATTAACAATTTGCCATATGGATTTTGTCTATTCTTTGCCACAGTGTATTTAAAAGTAAGTCAAAGACAGCGTGACATTTTCCCCTGACTACCTCAGCTTGTCAGTAAGGTTTTTGTACTACCTAGCAAGACCTAAAATTAATAATAATTTTTAATTTAATAATAATTTAATATGTTGTAATAGTTAAATTTTCTCAACTCTTCAAAAAAATATTGTCACGGTTGGTTTATTGGAATTAGGATCCACACGAAGCCCGCCTCGCACAACTTTTCTGCTCTGGTCACCGTGCGCAGGAAACCTGTCGAAAGTCAGAACCTACTAGATCCCTCACGCTCACTCTACGGCAAAGCAATGAAAGGCTGAGACACCGTTCAGGTCACGGCGGGACCCAGACTTTTCCGACCTTCAACACCTGCTGCGGTCTCGCAACCCTAGTGAGTGGGAGAGACGCTCGCTGCTCTCTCCCTGCCCGGCAGCCCGTGGGCTCGGTGCCTACCACACACGCTGTGTTTCTTCTGTCCTCAGTGAGAACAGGTCTGTCAGCAAGCCTTGTTCTGAATTCTTTGCACGAAAGGGATCAGACTGGAAGAACCAGCATCAGGAGTCCTATTCCCGCTTCCCTTCCCTTGGCAGCTTAGACTCTGCTTTAGCTTACGTGTGTATTACTTTTAAAATCAGTAAAATCGTGACCGATCCCAGAGCCCGTGCGCCGAGGAGGAGGAAGGGGGGATGCTCGGCAGGCGAGCATCTGTACCGGCAGGAGCAGGTGGAGGGGAGCAGGGGTGCGGTTACAGGGAGGGAGGGATTCAGGAACCGGGACTGCGCAGCCCTCGTGTCAGTCGCTCTACACAACAGGTGCTCCTCCCTGCCGGCAGCCCGCTCCAGCCTTCCTGGACTTGCAGAGAACCGCTGCTCTATGCAGGGCCTGCTGCTGGGCACCCCTGACGACAACCTCTCGACCCCCAGCATCCCACAAGCACTTACAATCTCCATAATGAGAAAGCCAGGCCCACGACGGTGTTCGCTGGCAGCCTCTCTCCAGATGTGCACACGCTCATTTCCCTCAGAGCCCCAAGGGCTGTGGACCAGGCTCCCGGCGGGACAAGCAGCAGACAGGCCCCAGGTTTCAAGGACCTGCCCCTGCTTCCACGTGCCAGTATGGGCCAGCAGCCGGCACACGAAGCAGCCTTCCCAGCCCCACCCCCAAGGCATGGCCACGGTCTTCAGAGGAGAGGCTCAGACATCGCCCTCCTGCTTCCCCCGGGGAGGGCCGGCCAGTACAGCCTCGTCGTGGTGAAACAAGTGCCATCCTGCCAGGCAGCCGAGCCAGGAGCCTGTGTGTCGCACCAGCTCGTCAGTTCCTCTCTGGGTCCTCCGACATCAGCCAGGGCCAGGTGTGTGGCTCCTGGCCTCTCGGCACCTGGTCACCCCCTGTCCCTCCTGCCCGTGGCTGAGTTCAGAGCTATCCTCTCTCCCTGGGGCTTCTCTGGGGGGCTCCTAAGTGTCTTCCTGCCTGGAGACTCCCTCTCGAGACATCTCACATCCTGCTGACTAATGTGGAAAACTTGATGGATGCAATGTCAAATGAAGCCATAAAAACATCCAAGCTTGTTAAAACCAATAAATTCCTCTTCTAGGAATCTATCCTAAATAAATAATTTTAGATTTAGAAAATGGCGTACGCTGCCAAAAATATTCCACTGCAGCATTACTTCCGCTAAAGCTTAGAAGAATGATGATGCACTTAACACATTTACTGAAATCCCGCATATTCAATGACATTGGTAGAGAATCACAGATATAATGGAGTTTGTCTATTACTGTACTTAGGAAATATGGCATCAGATGGAAACATGTGTCTAAGTTTTAAAATAAAAGTTATGTGGGGGAAGGGCAGTTATTTTCCAAAACAATTAAAATTGAGGTAGAAGAAGAGACGTGTTTTATGCCATCTGGGAAAACCATGAAATTAGATATTAAGAGAAAACAGTGGTTTTCAATATAAGCCCAAGTCAAAAGTTTTAAGGGCACCTGCCCTTATACAGGGTTAGAGGTACAATCCTGTATCTCTGTACTACAGATACACATCTGCAAACAGACTTGTTTTCCTACGTGGACAGTTCTAGTAGCATGCTCCTAAGTGACAACACGGAGTTCTCTGGTACTGATGATCAGGGACTCTTCTCGGGGAGGGGGTTGCTACTAATAGACAACGTTCTAGATCCTTGCAATATCCTATTAAGTAAAAGTAAGCTGGCTACAAATCTGCAGATACAACACGATGTAAGTGGTATAAAAAATTTACGTGCAGAAAATATTCTAAAAGGAACCACAGTCAAGGCTCTATAATCAAGAGGAGGAGGAGGGGAAAAAACCCAAGAATCCTGCCTTTCGGCTTCCTGAGCAGCACCATGGAGGCTGGGAAGAACCAGTGCCTTAGGAAAGGTGGCAAAAAGGGAGCCAAGAAGAAAGTGGTCAATCCATTTTCTAAGAAAAGATTGGTACGACGTGAAAGCACTGGCTACGATCAACCTAAAAAATACTGGAAAAACACCAGTCATGGGAACTCAAAGGAATCAAAGTCACATCCAATTCCCCAAGGGTTGTGTTTTTGAAGTGAGCTTTGCTGATCTGCAGAATGACGAAGGTGAATTTGGAAAATTCAAGCTAATTACTGAGGACATTCAAGACAAAAACTGCCTAATTTCCATGGCATGGATCTTACCCGGGACAAAATGTGCTCCACAGTCAAAAAACAAGGCAGACCATGATCGAAGCTCAGGTCGATGTCAAGACTACCGATGGTTATTTGCTTTGTCTATTTTGTGTTGGTTTTGCTAAAAAATGCCAACAATCAGACTCAGAAGACCTCTTATGCTCATCACCAACAAGTCTGCTAAATTCAGAAAACGATGATAGAAATCATGGCCCAAGATCTTGTGCAGACAAATGACCTGAAAGAAGTGGTCAATACATTGATTCCAGACAGCATCACAAAAGACATAGAAAAGGCTTGTCAGTCCATTTATCCACTCCATGATGTCTATGTTAGAAAAGTAAAAGCCCAACTTTGAATTAGGAAAGCTCATGGCGCTTCGTGGTGAAGGCAGTAAGTAATTCTGGAAAAGCTACTGGGAAGACCATGCTCAAGTTGAATGAGCCAATGGATATGAACCACCAATCCAAGAATCTGTTTAAAATTCAGACATTTAATGGTGACAAAAAAAAATCTCATTTGTGATGTTTAATTTCTGATCCTTCTTTTTTAAATAATCTAAGCTTGGTGAATCAAATGTTCAGAACTGATGGGGATGTGAACTTTTCTGAACTAGTGTATGGATTTTATCCACTGCTCTTAGTTACTAAATAGCTGGGAAAGGGCAGTGATCTATTTTAAGCTGTAGTGACCTGGATGAAAGTGTTAATAGATGGTTAATAAAAGAAAATCTTTTCTTTAAAAAAAAGAAAGAAAAGGAACAAGAATCCCAAATCAGTTATATCTAGTCAGAACATAGCTCAAAATGGATAGAAACTATTTACTTAATTAAATGCAGTACTGAAGAACACGTTTATACGCAGCACACAGAGGTATAAATAAATATCATTTCAACACTAAATAGCAATACGTGGTTGATCAGAAAAGTCCCAATCATTACTACGTGCTAAAATAAAGCCTACCGTTAATCTCTTAGCTGCATGTTTTTCCCACTCACATCCTGCCTGCAACCCCCAGGGCTCATCACTCACAGCTGGGTCTGTGGGTAATTCCTGATCCTGTGCAGGGACCGGGGGGAGTGGGAGGAGGGGGTGGGCAGCGGGCCCAGCCCGGGGGACAGGGAGGCCAGTCACAGGCTGCCGTGGACAGGCTAACCACACAGATTCCAAAAATTGGCAGGCTACTACTGCCGGTCTTCATTTATCTTTAATAATCTCATTTTTTTCCATCAACATATCACCTATTTCCATTTTTCACCATGGTTTAGACTGCGAAGTTATTTCAGAGATGACTGGACACCAAAATAACTTAGCCTGTGCTGGGGTGGTAGGTCTACAGATGTTTTTCTTTTTTTATCTTTTTTCCAGCATTCTCCAGATTAAAGAGTATGTACTGCTTTTGAGACCAAAAAAGGGAAAAAAGTTATTTACAAGAGAACACTGACACTGGCTTCTCAGTGTCTACGGGGTATTTCAGTCACCAGGCAAGTCAATTTCTCTGGCCTCATCTCCTTCCACGTTCTTCACCACAATCTACAATCCAAATACAAATGTCACTGCATTCCCACACCAGGCTGGGGTCTGAACATCCATGCCTCCCTCATCTTGGAGGGGCCGCAAACTGCAAAGCCCTATGGCCGTGCAGCCTTCCCCAGCTCGCTCTGACATTCCGCACTGAGCTCCCCTGCCCTCCCCGCTCCCTGCTAGAGCCACCCAGTACTGCGATCACTCACTGAAGATGTAAATTACTGAGCATCAGGCCCAACTACAGCAATAACCAAATGCATGAATACAGAGAAACAGACACCGAATAGGGACAATTCCAATCCATTTGCTAACACACCATCGTAATAACCTTGCAAAGAAAGAAGAGCGGGGGGGGGGGGGGGTAAGATTAACAATCTTCAGCCAAGACCCTGCTCAGGTGTGGAATGCAAACGCTCCTTTGTGGGAGAGCAGTTATCTCCCGTGGCACCATCTTCAAAGTCTCAAGACTTCTTAAAATAAACCAAGCTATCCTGCTTCACCTTAAAAATAATAGTAATAATGAAGGCTCTTAAGACATATGGACAATCATGATCTAGTAATGCTGTGTTTAGATTAAGAACTGAGACCAACGTAAGATGGCCTTTATGTACAAACACTTCAGGACACCTAAGGAGTCTGGACAAATGACAAGGGGTCAAAGATACTGCCTTAAGAGGTCATTTCATTAAACAAGGTTCTAGACGTATATAAAACTAAGGCTTACATTCCCTTTGGTTCAGTAAGATGAGGATGCTAGTGAGGCAGGGGCATTCTAGCCTTACGCCAACCTGACCTTCCTTTGAAAATCAGTGAGTGTACCAAAATGAGTATGATGGGAGCAAGGGGTCCTAATAATGGTAAAAGAATCTTAATGGAATGCAAAGACTAATGGGGCAAATGTCTGGATGGACACCTAAGGAAAAGAATGGAAAGGGCAACTGGAAAGAAGCCAAATACATTTGTGTATCAGGAGACCACAGTAACCACAATGCCCCCCTCCAAGAGCACCTACGGCCCTGCCAGGCAAGCCTCTGAGAAGGGAGGCAGGCACTAGAAGGATATCCACAAAGCAAATGCAGAAACAGTCCCTTTGTGACAAAAGCTGCTAGCCCAGAGCCACACCTAATGGCAGGGAACTAATGTCACTTCATCCCCAAGGCCCCAGACTCAGACGTAGACATCAGCCTTATCTGCACTTTCAACACCTCCTGGGTCAACAAACCTGGGAAGCAAACTTCACATCAACATAATTTTTGCACATGATTTCCAGTTAAGAGGTGTTGAATGTGACCCAGGCAAGTGAAAGATTTAGCTTTTGACATAGGCCAGAGAAAGAGGTATAGTTAAAGGTCAGTGAGAAGAGTGGCATACCTTTTCACGCTCCCCAACCAAGTATACACCCCCTAAGCTGGAGAGAGCACCTTTAAATCTACCTAAGAAAAACACTGCAACACCTACTGATAGGATTCGAGTGTTCTGATCTTGACAAAAACTCCGGGGAAAAAGGTGGCCAAGCCTTACGATGCAGGAAAATCTCCCCTGCTAGAGGCCACATCTTGGGCAAACATCCAGAGCAGCCCCCAAGGAGGAAGACGGACGGGAAGGGAAAGGTCAAGTGAGCTATCAAGTGAGCCGTTTAATCCTGAAAATAGAAGATCTGAATCCGGATTCACAAGCACCGTGGCTGAGCAGCTCATTTACTAGGAAGAGAGGAGAGTAATCAGTGCAAGGTCATCAGAGGAGTTCAGAAATGTGGATTCTAGTGCCTTCCAAAATCTCGATCTACGAACTCTGATAAACGGGCCCAGCCTAAAATAAAGAGAAAGGACTGAACACAAAAGTTCCTGTCAAGTCCTAAAATGATAGCACCCCAACAGAAGTGGCTGCAGAGATTGTTCTGGAGGTGACCCCTCACACAGGACAGCATGCTAACAAGCAACAAGCAAATGAAGACTACACAGCTCTATCGCACTGGGGGCTGAGAACTCAACAGTCACCTTCGGGCCACGGCCACCAAGGCCATGGGGAGGACGAGGGCAGTCACGGCCGCCACGACAACTCAGAAGTGCGCGAGCCAGGTCCGTCTCTGCCATGCTAGCACAGGGACGCCTGTGACTCTGGTGCCCCATGGCTCGTTCAACAGCTGCGGACCCACAATGGCGCCCTGAGGGCTGGCGGCAAGGCTACTCCGTGCTCCGGGTGCTGTGCTTCAGGAGGTGGGAAGGCTGCTGCAGACGGAGAAGACTCCCCTTTAGAAAGAGGAAACACCACCTGGCTTGTAAATGTATGTGAGTTAAATATTTGTTTGCCTAGAAACTGCTGGTTCAGAAGAGCCAGTTCTCTGTGGACCGTGTTAAGATTATTCTGGGTACAATCTGAGAATGAGCAGTCTGCAGAGAGAGGGGGGTTAAATCAGAGATTCCTGAGGCAGGGTTCCTAGGTTTTTTAGTCTATACTAATTAGTTTAAGAAGCTGAAGGGGGCGCCTGGGTGGCTCACTTGGTTGAGTGTCCGACTCTTGGTTTCAGCTCAGGTCACGATCTCAGGGTCATGAGACCGAGCCCCAAATAGGGCTCCATGCTCAGCAGGATTCTCTCCCCCTCTCCCCGCCCCCTGTTCCTGAGTGCGAGAGTGTGCTGTGTGCTCTCTCTAAATCAATCAATCAATCAATCAATCAGGGGCGCCTGGGTGGCTCAGTCAGTTAAGCGTCTGCCTTCGGCTCAGGTCATGATCCCAGGGTCCTGGGATGGAGCCCCATGTCCCTGCTCAGCAGGGAGTCTGCTTCTCCCTCTCCTCCCCACCTGTGCACTCTCTGTCACTATCTGTCTCTCTCTCTCAAATAAATAAAATCTTTAATAAATAAATCTTAAAAAAAAAAAACAAAGACGACGACGAAGACAAGGACAAAGACAAAAAAAGGTGAAGGCACCGGGGAAAAGAGAACCCAGGAAAAATTGGGAGAGTACAATGTATGACAGGTAAAAACGGTAGAAAAGAGGAATTATGGTTTGCCTCATGTTGGGAAGGAGCCTCTCGGAATAACGATCCTGAGATTTAAAAATAATGAGAGGAACAATCTGGCAATCAATAAAAGCATATTCTTTCCAGATTCTGGTCTTGTATTTTTGTGGACTCTCCACTTCTTTTGTGGGACCCTCTTTCTCTGCCTGTCCCCGAAATATTGCTCAGAGTTCTGCCCAGGGTCCCCTTCCGTCATCCACACCACTCAGGCTCCGAGCACCACCTCTACACGGGACAACCTCCCACCCCTCTCTGCGGACCCACACGCCCACGTGCCTCCACCTAGACGTCTCAGCAGGCCCGAACCCGTTCCTGTCTGGCCACCGTGGTCCTCTGTTCCTCCACACCCACCTCCCAACGTGCTCCTTCCCAGCGTTGCCCACCACCATCAGGCACACAGTGTTTAAGCTAAAAACCTCATCAACTGTGGGCTGGACAGATAAAGGACATTAAATGATGCAGCAGGGAGAGCTGAAGCCTGTTTTTAACCAAGGTCTGAGAGAACTGCCGTTATGTCCTACTTCAAGGAACTCGCTTCACTGCACTGGAAAAGCTGCAAGGTTGAAGCAAAAGAGGACAAGCCCCTAGAGCCAGCGGACGTGAAGAGCCGGGCCTTACCTTTGAGTCGTAGGCTGACTGTTTAATGACCTCGGGCGCCATCCAGAAAGGGGTGCCCACGAAGGTATTCCTTTTTATCTGGGTATCCGTCAGCTGGCCCGCCACCCCGAAATCGGCCAGCTTCACCTCGCCATGCTCAGAGAGCAGAACATTGGCAGCTGTGAAATAAAACCCGAGACGCCTCCTGACGTTATTCGCAGTGTGGTTCCACCCGTTCTCGCTCCGGGAACACGCGCGTCCTCCCGCCACGAGATCACGTGCTCGACAAGAGCAGGCACCAAAGGTACGCTTCTGGGGAGATCCCCCTGAAAGCCACCCCCACCCGAGGCACATCGAAGGCTCTCTCCAAACACAAGTAGGAGAACCTCCCTCGAGGAGAGACGTACCAGCTAAACTCCACTGCACGTTCCCATGAACACGAAGCCTTAGGACTTCAGAGGAATACGAGCAAGAGGTTTTCTTACCTTTAATATCTCTATGAATCTTCTTCTCTGAATGCAAATAATCAAGTCCTTTCAGTATTTCTCTTAATATGGTAGCAATCTGAGTCTCATCTAAAGGGCCAGGTTCTAACTAGTAAGAAAAGAATGATTAGTGTTACTTAAATGGTCATATTAATTTTTAAAAAAGATTTTATTTATTTATTTGAGAGAGAGAGAGAGAACACGAGCTGGGGGAGAGGGAGAGGCAGGCTTCCCGCTGAGCGGGGAGCCCGATGCAGGGCTCGATCCCAGGACCCTGACATCATGACCCGAGCCGAAGGCAGACGCTTAACCGACTGAGTCATCCAAGCGCCCCTTAAATGATCATCTTAGAAGTAGTTTGAGATGATAGAACAGAGGCACATGTTACACGGTCAAGATTAAAACCTAAAAACTTCTTCAGTCCCGAAGAGACATTTTGCCTAACAATTAAAACATACTGAAAGCACGCCCCCCTGCCCAGGTAAAGAAAGCAGCAGGGAAGAAGACTTTGCAGAAGTCTTTGTTCCCGGGTCAACCGAGACACTGTTCGGGGGCCACTACAAGAGCAGTGTGACCTAACATTAACCAACAGGCCATCTCATTGCTAAACCATGTTGCATATTCATTTTGAAGTCCGTCAGACAGCTCTGCCTGACCGAGTGACCGCTTCAGGGCGCACGGCTCCTTCTCAGCGAGATGCCAAGGCCATCCCTGACATTCTCCTGCAGAACCCACTGAGCTAGTCCCTACAGATCCTCCCGACTCTGGCTGTCTGCTGCTGATCCTCACTGCGAGCCTCCCGACCCACCCCAGCTGGCTTTCTTCTCCTTCTAGCGCTCTCCGACACACAGTTTAATGGACGCTTTCCTCTCAGCAGAATACAGCTCCGTGCCAGGGGGATTTCCTTCTGCCTTGTTCACTGCAGAAACTTCCAGCGGCTGGAACGGCGCCTGACGTGTAGCAGACACACCTGAAATCCACCACGTTTTAGGTTACCAAGCCTTCAACTGCCAACCCCTACTACACTCCTAAGTCAGGGCACCCTGGAAGCAGACAGAACCTGAGAAATTATTTACACACGTGGCTTTCAAACCAGAACCCAGCATTTCCTCACAGCGCCTTCTAGGGCTTCTATGGGGATCCTAGGAACATTTTATTTCAATGTATTCATTATCTTTCAAACTAAAACAAAACAAAAAAAAACACCAACAGATTGAGCACACTCACATGTATGCATTCAAAATAAAATATATGCCTATTTTACTCTAACATTCGTGGCTCTTAATAACTCAGCTATATTGGGGGCGCCTGGCTGGCTCAGTCGCAAGAGCATGTGACTCTTGATCTTGGGGTTGTGGGTTCAAGCCCCATGTTGGGTGCAGAAATTAAAAAAAAAAACTAAGCTGTATAGTGTCTAATACTATTCTTCATGCCAGATCCCATCTTTTGCTGCTCAAATAGCAGGTTAAAGGTATCAACTGCATTTTTTTTTTAAAGTCAAAAAGGATCCAACACCAGGAAAGAGGAAGAGAAAGCTCCAAGGGACACACTCTGCAACAGCATTAGTCTATCTTCCTCCAGAGAGAGAGAGGCCCGTGCCCAGACAACAGGACTGGGAAGTCCAAGCGTGGGACAGCCCCTCAGTGAGTCACAAAAAGCAGATCTATGTGAATTCCAAAGTTGAAGTTAATGAAGCCTTCCAGTTGTGTCCTTTGATCTGTCTTATCCGCGGAGCCCAAGATTTACCTATATGCCATGCTGCAGACTAGGATTCTCGGGCTGGTCTGGAAGCCAACCATCTTCACCCTGGGGCAAAGTCACTTTCCTCTCTCGGGCCACCTCCAAATGTATAAAACAGCAAGAGGGGACCAGGCTTGCAGTTCTCCTGAGCTCCGACATGGACACCGCTGCTACCTCAAAGGGCTCGGTGGCAGAGGCCTGAGAAAGCACTCTCACACCCAGACAGCTCCCTACTACCTGCAACCACAACACCCCACTTCCCACCGGAGAAGAGCCAGGCGATTCTGTCTTTGTCTCCCATCCCCCCCTGGAGCCGGCCTCCACGTGGAACCTTGATTCCAGAATGAAAAGCAAGCCCCCCTCCAAATTAACTACGAGACGTGGTCAAAAGGCAATGCTGGAGGAGGGTGGCCATCTGCCCATCCCAGGCCACCGTGTCCTTAACATTCAATGCGAGGAATCCAACCACTGCCCAAGAGCCTAAGTAAAAAGACCTGGTAACGACAATGCAGAGGGAAAAAGCGAAAAACAAGATCTGCACACCAGACTTCAACATGCTTACGGCCAAGAATGCGGAGGGGTTACAGAGACAGCCGACTACCTCTGAACACACTGAACTTTAGACAGGTTTCATTCTGTTAGGGACTGAACTGCTGTGCCGACCCCACCACTGAAAATGCCAATGTTGAAAACCTCCCACCCAATGCGATGGTTTTAGGAGGTGGAGCCTCCGGACGGTGATGAGATCATGTGTGTGGAGTTCTCACGAACAGGATTAGTGCCCATATCAAGGAGAGGCCAGGGCGCTCGCTCCGGGGCTCTCTGCTCTCCCTCATGCAAGGATACAAGACGCCACCTACAAGCCAGGAAGCGAGCCTCACGAGACACCAGATCTGCCCATGCCTTGACCCTGGACTTCCCAGCCTCCAGGACTGTGAGAAATAAATGTTTGTTGGTTAAGCCCCCAGTCCATTGTCATGTGCCATGGTAGCCCAAGCTATGTCAGTGACCGAGTACATGAAGAGAAAAGATGAATCTAGAGAGGAAAAGATGAAGAAAGAGCCAGCAAGATCTACATGCTCGAGGGGATGGCATGGCCCTCTCTTTGAACAAGGCACACCTGGTCACCTTTCCCTGCATGGGCCCCAACGTGTGGGGCTCCTCCAAAGTCACACGTACACATATTAGCACTATGCGTCTTACTGGGGAGACATGCAATAAAAGCAAGGTTAATTTTTCAGAAAAATGCCCCAAATCCATATATTCAGTTACATGGTTATACAAATTTTTATATGCAACGATATTCCCATTCTTAAAATCTTTTATAAATAATAGACTCTCGCAAAATAATCCTAATAGTTTTCAACATTCAAAAATAATTCTTGTCTCCTATTATTAACGCGTCCTCATCTTTGCAGGCTGGGGACAGGCCAACAGCAAGGGGACATAAGAAAGATACAACGAAGTCAGAAGTGAGAGGGATGGGAAGGACAGTGTGGGGCCATGGAAGGCCATCGGCTTTGTAGCTGGGCACAACGAGGTCCAAAGTCCAGCTCTATTTGCTAGCTGGGACACCCAGCCTCTGAGCGTCTCCATTTGCTCCTCAATTAAAATGAAATGATTAGGGATGTCCAAAAAAGGATGCCTGGTTCTTATCAGGAGAGCCATTAATGTGGACGGTGGATGGCAGTTTGCTCGGACTGATACCACACGAGATTTTTTTTTTTTTTAAGTGGAGAGTTCTATACCTCCTTCCAATTGTAATGTCTAAAATTTCACAGACTTCAAAGCTCCAACGACAGTTGCCACTAAATAAATTACTGTGGCATTAAGAATGAATAAACCAGAGCACTGAGAGATTACAGCTTCTTCTCTGAAGGGCTCAGTGTTGGAGGAGAGCATCCCGGCAAACGACGTCATGTATGCCACGGAAGAGATGCACTCAGGGTAACAGTAAATCTAATTACCCAAAATGAGATTATTTTCTATATTCCTGTAGCATTTCCCAAAACAGTCAAAAATGAAAAGCTCTTTGTGTCATGTGTATATTTATGGAAAAGATGCAAAGCAAGTCACGAGATTTATCCGGCTGTTCTGTTGCTCTTCTCATTTTAATACAATTGTTGATACTGTATTAAATTTTTCCTTGAAATTTCCCTTTGAACACTACTTTGACTAATTGCTTTTATGGTTTATAACATTATGTGCTATTTTAAAATTGGGTACGTAATACTTTTAGAGATACGTAAGGTTTTAGAGGTTTACCTTCCCCCCAAAAAACTACTAACTGCTACTCCCACTGTGAGAAAGGACTCTCCTTTTAACCAAAGGGCACTTCTTTCCTTAGTGGATAAAATCTGTGTTAAGACTACAACCACTAAAACACATGGGCTTCTTCTAGCAACCACTCTGAGGAGCAGTGAAAACTGCAGGCCCATCATCCTGACGATGGTCTGCCGGGCCATTCTAACACGAAAGTGACAGACGAGGCCTGTCCCAGAAACTACCACTGACCCCAAAGCCAGCCCTTCCAGGACAGGTAGGAAAAGAGTGCTGAGTACACTGATTTCACTGTGTAACCACCGTGGGGACAAGATGTCAACTGCTAAACAACTGTGTGAGTTTTTAAAAATTTGTTCTGCATATACTGTGTTTCTAGGACAACTTAAGCAATGCTTATGATTCACTGGTTATTTGTAAGCATCTGGCCGGAAGCCAACATGCAGCCATGTTTTACCAAGAGCAGCAAGCTGCAGACTGTGGCTCTGAGGTCAGCCCCTCGCTACCTTCCACTAGCTCGCTCGTGGACCGGCACAGCAGGCCCAAGCCAGGTAGGAGACAAGACCCCGGGGTGGGCCCAGCTCCACCATCAAATGCACGCAAGCACCAGCAGGAAGAGAAACAGAAGTGTACACCCCCGCCTGGCCTGACCACGGCTCCGATGGGTGACACCGTCCTGCAATCACACACTGCCTGCCCATCTTACTCCTGAAATCAAGTAAGTTTTAAAAGTCCTGATTCTAATTAGTTACGTTACGTGCATATTTTGGAAGCCAAGCTACTATCTGAAATGGGAAACAATAATGGGATCTCAGTTCCACAAAAGTTAAAACCAGTTTGGAAGACAAGCTACCAAACTGTTAAGTAAGACAATGATAGGCAGAATCCTTCACGGCTTCTATGAATGAATTCACTGGCTTCCCAGGAAACAGCAAAACTGCTTTCAAAAGTAGAACTAGCGGCACCTGGGGGGCTCAGTCAGTTGGTCCAACTCTTGGTTTTGGCTCAGGTCATGATCGCAGGGTCGTGGGATCCAGCCCCCTGTAGGGCTCCGTGCTCAGTGAGGAGTCTGCTGGAGATTCTCTCCCTCTGCCCTCCCCTCATTCGTGCACGCTTTCTCTCTCAAATAAATCTTTAAAAAAAAAAAAGGAAAACTATAATTTTCAGTAATATTGTTAGAAACAGATATTATAAGGAATATTTTGGTCCCCTTTCCATACAACTGAAAAGGGAAACACAAGTGGATAAAAACAGAATTACCTTTACAACCAAGATTTACTGAGAAGAACTTTGATGCGTATTTAGGCATTGGGGTGGGGGGGATACTTACAAGATCTAGTGCGGAGCCTCCACCAAGGTATTCCATTATTATCCACAATTTAGTGTCCTACGGAAACAAAAAGAGGGAAATTATTTTTAAAAAACAAAACCAGAAAAAAATTTAAACAATCTCAGGGGGTTTTTTTCCCACTGTTATTTTGGAACTGAAAATGTTCACAAATATGTAACAGCAAGAAAAGCGTGTGCAAGTGAGTCCCTTGCAGGAAAAGCCACCACGACATCGGTGGGCTTTCACGGCTTGTGCCGGCCTCCGTCAGACACTTGGAGGCAGCATGTTCTGGACCTGCTGAACCAGAATCTCTGAAGAGGGGGGACTGGGGGGGGGGGGCCTTCCCCTTTCAAACAACTTCAGTCAGTGATCCTCAGGAACAGCTGGGTTGGGAACCAGTCCCCAAAGCCCATCACAGGGCCAGCAGCGGTCACACACGTGTGTCATCGTCCCCCGCCAGGTGTCAGCCAGGAGGCGCCGGGGCAGGTCAGCACTCCCTGCAAGCTGACGGAAGGGGACGCTCCCGGGGGCGGGGAACAGCAGTGCAGCCTTTCATCCGCCCCCTTGTTTCGTAGAAAGGCAGCCAATTTCCAACAGCCCCAAAGCACCACAGTTTTCAGGGAAGAGCAGGCCCTAGCCCAAGTCCTGAGTTTGTGTCCTCACCGGTGTCCACTCTGTGTCTTTTCCCTTCGTCTCTCCTGAAACCACTCAGCTCCATGACTTCCAGAGCTCTTGTTTTAAACACAAATCCCAAAGGGATACTCCCCTGAAAACCAAGCAGCAAGCAAGCAAACCTCCGCCCTGTGCTCAGGGAAGGAGCACTCAGGGATGAGCCAGACCAGGCCTGGGGTCCTGACCCCTCACCCGAGGGATTCAGGGAGTTGTTTCCTCTCCAAGCTTCTGACCTAACCAAGTGCCCGGCCCACAGCAAGCAGGCAAGATCGACAACCAGTGACGTGGATGCTCGTCACAGCTACTGGTGGCGAGTAACCGTGAGTGTCACTGGGGCTGGGCGACCCGCCACACCCTGGTGTGCACGGGTGCACTTAACAGCGGCAGGCTTCGTTACTAACTCAATCCCTTATGCTAGCTGTAGTAGGCACGGAAAGGGCTCTCTGGCCCCTTCAGGGTGGAAGCGAGCCCTTCCGATTCAGCGGAAGTCGGGAAAACCCTCCCCTGCTTCCCTCCCCTACACCCTGTGCAAACTTTTACTTTAGCAACCACTGGTCTGATGTTCATTTTAGATTCACTTGTCTGTGTTTCCCACCAACAGCAAACTAAGTGCCTGGGGACAGTGTCCAGCACCGTCGAGCTCAGTACGTGTTAATTACCGTGCACTGTGGTCAAGGAAGGGTAAACCGTGTTGACCATACACTCGCTTCAGAGAGGCAATGATACACACATTTGTAAAATACAATCCTTGTAAAATTCCAAATAAATTCTGACATCCGGAGTTGATTCTATGATATTCTAAACACTCCAAGTTTTACTGCATGGAGAACACTTTCTCAAGCTTTTAAATGCCCTTGACGTCTAGTACAACAAAGACAATTTCAGCAGAGACTGGACAGGGCACAGAAGCCTGAAATGATGTGTTTGGGATCCACCTTCTAGATACAAACATTTTACCCCCTCAGTAACCACCCAGTCATGGACACCTGCTCTGAACAGGTGCACTCACCCTGTTGTTCTGATTTCAAGAGAACTTCCCACCAGGAAGACTATTCTCTGACCTTCATTTTGTAAACGAGCCCAATGCCAGGTAGACCTCCAGAGTCCCTGCTCCTGGAGAAATGTCTGTGTTTCTCCTTCTAGGCATTCCAAAAGCATCCTGTCTGACAGAAATAAATTATTCCAGAGAAACGACCAACACCATTTTGGATAACACGGGAACTCTTAAATTCGTTTTCTATTAAAAACTTGGAACTTTACATTTCTATTCCCGTTCCCTTTGTCTTGGTGCTGACCCAGCTCCCATCCTGCGGACGTCATGGGCATGAAGGCGGACTCCGCGGGTTGTCATCCTCACGTCACTCCCCTCTGCAGCCAGCTGTGCCCAGGACTCCCCGGGAGAGGACTTAGCTGACCCACAAGACACAAGTGACCACATCTCAGCCGCCCGCCCTTCCAGAGCCCCACGCTCCTAACCCCCTGCGGGTGAGCCCAGCAGGTAACGACCTACACCAAGGACACAGAAAATAACCCTTGCAACATGCCACTCTTCTCCTTTCAGGGAGCCATGCCAGGTGATAAAGTGACCCATCTCCCACGTCGTCCTCATACCTCAGGGGCATGTAAAAGCCACAGCAGAACGCGGCGAAACAAGTGCTCCCCAGATGAAAGGCTAAAACCCCACCCTTTCGTTGTAAAGGCTTCACCTTCTGGAGGAAGAGGGAGTGAAAGACCAGCCCTGCCTCCACTTTTATCAGCTCATTCCTGGTGGCAGACGTGCTGGGGTCTGAAGGCTGTCGCAACACAAGGGCCACCAGATCCGAGGACACTTGGGAAAACAGCGTTAGGTCATGCCTTTTAAATACCGTGGCTAGGGGCCTATAACTAATGTGCCTTTTTCCCCCCAGTTCCACTGACAGCACTAATCAGGAAAAGGTCCTACTGGTTGACCCCTCTCGGCTGAACTGGCTTTTCCAGCTCCCCGGTGTGCCGCTCGCGGCCCTGGAAGTGGGGCCAGTGAGTCACCGGCCCTGCGCTCTCGGCCCTCAGTCCCCACTCCCTCCGGGCCCAGGGGCCACAGAGCAGCTCGCCCAGGGGCCAGCACCAGGAGACAGCAGTGAGCAGGATGAGCACCTGCCTTTTCCGCAGGGAGCTCGCCTTCTGGAGCCCAAGACAGACCTCCGACAACCGTTCCCTGAACTCTGTCACGAGGAGATGCCAGGAGAGGGTAGAGCAGGGACCTGCCGGATCTCAGAACGGAGTCTAACATGAGCCCAAATGAGGAGATGGCGCTGGGGTTGGGGGCAAAGCAGAGGGAGGGGACAGGGGGACAAGCGCAGGTCAGCCAGCAGAAACGAAGCTATGAGGCTGGGAAGAGGGGACACCAAGGACCTACTAGAGGGAAGGCACGGAGGGGAGGGCGCCCTGGTGCAGAGTGACCTCCACGGCGTGCCAGAGGCCGATCTTGCAGCCCGCGCTAAACATCTCAGACTCCCCCTAACAGTCAGTGAAGGGCAGCAGAGCAGATGCCCACTTTGGAGTAAGCCCTGGATGTGGGTGGAAAAGCAGCCAGACAGTAGTTAGAGGCTCCTGCAGAGCCCACGGAGGGGTGGCGTGGCCCTGGTGTCACTGGGAGCCGCTGGGGAGGCAGAAGTGACAGGGCCTGGAGGTACCCAGGGAGTCAAGGTCACTTCCAGACGTGGCCTCGCTCAGATGGACACCGGGCATCGCCATCTGCTGACAGGGAGCTCCGGGAAGGGGAGGTGGAGGGGGACGACAGGTTTGGACAGGTGGACGAAGGTGTCCACAGGTCATTCATGGAGCAAGAGTGACTCTCCTTTCTCTTTAAAAACAAAACGAAACAAAATACACACTTGTTTTAAAATAACCGATAGCTCGCACTAAATTGCAGTACGAATTCCCGACTCTGTCGTGGTGAAGCAGCCCCTTGCTCGCAGGTGCCCACTCGCCCTGCTCTCATCCCCACCCTCCCCACCCCTGCCCCCAGGATGCACCGAGCTCCAAAGCCCACCAGCCCCCACACAGCTACTCCCCCAGCCACGAGATGTCCTGGCCGCCCTGCCCCGTGCGCGTCACGGCTCACAGGGCAGCTCCCCTGAGGACACGCACCCAGGGTATCCCCCCCCTCCCTGCTCGGTCCACCAGGCCCAAACGTCTGTCCTCACTCTTCCTCCTGCCTCAGAGAACAAGGTCTGTCTCATCCTCTGTCCAAGAAGAGCCTGCCAACAGTGTTCTCTGTCCACCCCACCCCCTTCCACCAGCAACCCCCAGTCCCATCACTGATGCCATCACTCGATCTGCCACCTTCCCTTGAACACTCATCCTCCTCCACAGCCCCAATCCTCTGTACTCAATCATTCTCTCCCTTTCTATAGGCTGACTCTCCCACCATGGTCCCGACGAGCCCTAAAAGCTCTGGGTTCTGCTTTGCTCCTCCCTCTCCTAGCTAGAATTCCCGAACTACAACCCCAACTGCTGGTTTCTTTCCCACCAAAAGGCAAGGGTGCTAGGAATAAACTCTGCCTATCTCCCAACCTGGATGAGGACAGAGATGCTATGAAAACCGGGAAGAGAGCGAAGGGACAGATCGTGGGATCTGGAGACACATAACCTGTGCGCCATCAGGAACACACCTGCGGGCACCATCCCGCCTCCCAGGCAGGACGCACGCACAACACAAGACAGGAAAGGCCTCTTACACTGGCCACGAGGCAGGATTCCGAGAAAGTTCTACCACCATGGATCCTAAAGCAAACGTTCACGAGGGAGTAAATGGATGAGCTGGGGAGAGTGCAGGACGGGCTTCTGCGTCAGGCTTTCTCACCCTCAGCACTGCTGACATCTGAGGCCAGGGGAGGCTCGGCTGTCAAGGGGCCACCCTGCGCATGGGTGGGTGTTGAGCAGCAGCCCTGGCCCTCTCCCCACTAGATGTCAGTAACGTACCCCCAGTCCTGATCACCGACAATGTCTCCAGACACCACCGTGTCTTCTGGGGGCCAGAACCGCCCCCACTGAAAACCCCTGCACTACACGACCAACGTCGAAAAGTTTCAAGTTATCACTGGACCACCAGAGCTGAGCACTCACGCCCTCCTCCTCAGCAGAGCCGCTGCACACCCTGTCACTTACTCACTGCAAGACAGCTAAGCTTCCAGTTCCTCATCCATAAAAAGATGGTAATAATCTGCTTCTAAAGCGCCAAGTTCAACTGACAATATAACGAGATCATGAATGTGGAAGCACTTTGCGAAGTTCAAGGTACCCAACACACACAAAGTGCTATTAGCTTTATCAACATCATCACCCATAAATGCCTTCAAATAACCCAGTAAAACCAGAACAGCCCAATTAACAAGTTACTAAATAGTATTTCCCTGCATGGGAGTGTCTGAGCAACATAAAATCTGGAACAATGATTCATACACATTCCACACTGGAACGGAAAAAAAAAAATTATTGCTCTACAAGCCTGAGGCAAGACTGTCTGACAAGGATGGTCTGGCTCGAGGGACACACTTGACCTGTCCTCGGTGACCTAGTGACCAAGCGCTGTCACTGCCCAGACGTGGAATCACGGCCCTCATAAAACCTTCCAAATCATGACTTGTGGGGCACTCTGAGAAAAATAAATCAGAAGCGTTCTTAAAACAAGAATGATTTTAATCAGAATAATTCCATTTTTAAAACCACGTCAAAAAATGTAAATCATAAGCGACCTTGTGATACAATTCTCTCATAAGTGAAAGAAAATGATTCCTTTATTTAATAAATTCACATTTCAAAATTTAAATGGTACCAAAATGTATACACTGAGAACCTTCCCTCTCACCCCTGGCCCCGGGCTATCCAGCCTCCATCCCCAAATTACCAACACATCTGGTGCAACCTCAGAGAAAACAGTCTACACAAATACCTATAAGCTTTCTCCCCTTTCATGCAGATGGTATCATTCTAAGCACTGCTCTCTACCATGCTTCTCCTTAGAACATTCTATATTTGTCCATAAAGAAATTCCTCTCTCTCTTTTTTTAACCATACCTAACCCATGCCATATGGACAACGCTGAGTTGTTTCCAGTCTTTTGCTATTATGAGCCAAGTGTCAAGGAAGAACCTCACATGTTCTCATTTTGGAGAGTTCCTGGAAATCAAACTTAGGTTAAAGGAATCCACTTGAATTTTAACAAATAACAACAAATTACTCTTCAAAGAACCCGTCTCGGTTTGTACCACGTACCACCTCCAGCAACGTATGAGTGCTAATTTCCCCTTTCCTTCTCCAACAGTGTAACAAAACTTTTTCTTGTCATTGTCACAAGCTGAATTTTGTCCCCCTCCCAAATTCATATGCTTAAGTCCTAACCCCCAGTACCTCAAAATTAGTACAGCCAACCCTTGAACACCAAGGAATTAGAGATGCTAACCCCCACCCCCTCCGGCAGTCAGATGCACATATAACTTGCAACTCCTCGAAACTTAACTACGAATAGCCTGCCGCTGACCAGAAGCCTTACCGAGAATATGAACAGCACAGTTTGCATGTTACATGTAATACACACAGCATTCTTATTACAATGTCTGGAGAAAAGGTTATTCGGGGAAAAAACTGACAGAACTGTAAAAACTTTGCACCTGTAAGTGGACCTGTGCCGTTCAAAGGGTCACCTCTATTCGGAGACTGGGTCTTTAAAGAGGTAATTAAGTTAAAACTCAAGTCATCAGGGTGGGCCCTGATCCAGGGCCACTGGTGTGCTTCTAGCGGAGGAGGACACAGGCACACACAGCGTGAAGACGGGAGAAGTCCGGCGTCTACCAGCCAGGAGAGGGGCCTCAGAGGGGGCCGACCCCGCCGATGCCTTGACCTCCGACTTCCAGCCTCCAGAACTGTGAGGAAATAAATGTCGGCTGCTTAAGGCACCCAGACTGTCGTACTCTGTTACGGCAGCCCTAGAACATGAAGACCGAATCTGTAGGTAGGAAAAAAAAATGTCTCTCAGGGCGTTTCCTTCTCTGATCGTAGGCTGAACACCTTCATATAATGAAGAGCCGTGATTCCTTTCTTCTCTGTGAACCGTCATCTATTTAGATCCTTTGTCCATTTTTCTACTGGCTTACTGGCCTTTGTTTAGAGGTAGAAACTTTTAACCTATTAGGGAAAATGGCCTCCTGTCATATGAGCCACAAACACAGCATTTTTTTCCTCATTTGGCTTTTGATTTTGCTTTTGGTAACTTCTGCTTGCAGAAATTAATTTGATGTCAACACATCAATAACATGACCACTTACAGACAAACTTGCCCTGAACGGTTTGGAACCACTTCCTAAGAGCCTGGGATCGGTGAGCGGGCTGGTTCCCACACTCAGCACGCCCCACATTAACAAGCCCCAGGGGTTCCACGGACATCCAGAAAAAGGTTACAAGGCAAGTGAGACGGGGTGGACTCCACAGGGCTAACAAAGAACAAGATTTTTACAGCAGGAATTCCAAAATGGAGTCAGTTCTGCCCTGCATCTGCACTGCATCCAGAGGCCTCCAGATCCATGACCCATAACAAAGGCTGAGCCCAAGAAGGATCAACAACACAGCAGGTTTTATTAAAACAATGCCAGGTCACAGCCTTAAAATATGTGCGGCGGGGGGGGGGGGTGGGGGGGGCAGGGGGGTGGTGGAGATGCCTGCATGGCTCAGTCAGCATCCAACTCTTGATTTTGGCTCAGGTCATGATCTCAGGGTCCTGGGATGGAGCCCTGAGTTGAGCTCCGTGCTCAGTGGGGAGTCTGCTTGAAGATTCTCTCTCCCTCTGCCCCTCCTCCCCACGCACGCTCTCTCTCAAATAAAATCTTAAAAAAAAAAAAAAAAGAATATGGTTTCTAAAGCAAAGGCTACCATGGTAGAAGGGGAATCATTCACATCTAGAGAGGATGAAGGAGTCATCCTGACGAGGACAGGGGAAGAGGAAAGCGAATCCAGGCTCCCCATTCCAGGCCCCAAGAGGAGGACAAAGCGCTCCAATGCAAGGAAATTCTTCTAGTGCTGGAAACATGTATGAAGTAGGAGAAAGGCCCCTACACACAAAAATCAACTTAAAAAAAGTTATGCTGGAAACAGCACAAAGAAAAAAATAACAAATCAACTAAAAATTATTGGACCAAATTCTAAGATCAAAGGAAAAAAAAAAATCAAAATCTTCACTACAAATCAGCCCAAAATGATGTTGGAAACACTACATACAGGCATCCCTCATATTTTGTACTTCACAGATATCACAGTCTTTCCGACTGAAGGTCTGTGGCAACCCTGTGCTGAGTGAGTCTACTGGCGCCATTTCACCAACAGCATTGGCTCCCTCCATGTCTCTGTGTCATATTTTGGCCAATCCTCACAAAATTTCAAACTTTCTCATTATTATCTTATTTCTTATGGAGATCTGTGACCAGTGATCTTTGATGTTACTCCCGTCACTGGGGGCATCATCAGCCACGCCCATATAAGAGGAGGGGCGTAACAAGTAAATGTGGTCTGGTCTGGCAGTTCCACCAACTTGCCAGTCCCCTGTCCCACCCCACCCCCCCGCCTCCCTACTCTCTGAGACACAACAATATTGACATTAGGCCAATTAATAACCCTACGGCAGCCTCTCACTGTTCAAGTGATTAAAAGAGTCCACACGTCTCTCACTTTTAATCAAAAGCAAGAAATGATTAAGCTTATCAAAGAAGGCATGTCAAAAGCCAAGACAGCCTTAAAGCTTGGTCTCTTGTGCCAGTTAGCCAAGTTGTGAATGCAAAAGGAACCTTCCTGAAGGAAATTAAAGTATGTTACTCCAGTGAATACATGAAAGATAAGAAAGGAAAACAGCCTTATGGCAGATTAGCAGTGTGGAGAAAGTTTGAGCGGTCTGGATAGAAAATCAAAAGAAACATTTCTATAAGCCAAAACCTCATCCAGAGCAAGGCCCTAACTCTCTTCAATTCGACAAAAGCTGAGAGCTGCAGAAGAAAAGTCTGAAGCTAGCAGAGAGGTAGGTTCATGAGGTTTAAGGAAAGAAGTCATCTCCATAAGTAAAAGTACAAGGTAAAGCAGCAAGGGATGATGTAGAAATGCATCAAGTTACCCCAAAGTTTTGCTGAGATCATTAATGACGGTGGCTGCACTCAACAACAGATTCTCAATTTGGATGAAACAGCTTTCTGCTGGAAGGAGATGCCACACTGGACCCTCGCAGCTAGAGAGAAGTCAATGCTGGTTACAAAGCTCCAAAGGCCAGGCTGGGTCTCTTGTTAGGGGCAAATGCAGCTGGTGGCGTGAAGGTGAAGCCAGTGCTCAGTGACTATTCTGGAAATCCCAGGGCCCTGAAGAATTTGCCAAATCTACTCTGCTGTCCTCTCTACATGAAACAACCAAACCTGAACGATATAGCACAACTATTTACAACATGGTTTACTTAATATTTTAAGCCCACTGTTGAGACATACTACTCACAACAAAGGATTCCTGTTAAAATATTACTGCTCACTGATGATGCACCTGGTCACCCAGGAGCTCTGGTGGAGATGTGCAATGAGATTCATAGCATCTTCCTGTTAACAACATCCACTCTGCAGCGCAAGGAGCAAAGAGTCATTCTGACTTTCAAGTCTTATGATTTAATACATTTCATTAGACTATAGCTGCCATAGGTGGTGACCCCTCCGACGGACCCGGGCAGTCACCTGAAAACCTTCTGGAAAGGATTCACCATTCTAGATGCCACCAAGAACATTCACGATTCATGGGAAAAGCTCAAAATTATCAACATGAACAGGAGTTTGGAAAAAGTTGATTCCAACCCTCAGGGATGACATTGAGGGTTTCAAGACTTCAGGGTGGTGGAAATAGCAAGAGAACTAGAGCGAGAAGTGGACCTGAAGATGGGACTGAATCACTGCAATCTCATGACTTAACAGATGAGGAGATGCTCTTCATGGATGAGCAAAGAAACTGGTTTCTTGAGATGGGATCTACTCCCGGTGAAGATGCTGTGAAGACTGTTGAAATGACAGCAAAGGACTGAGAATATGACATGCACTTAGTTGATAGGGCAGCGACAGGGTTTGAGGGGACTGACTCCAACTGGGTAAAATACTATCAAACAGCACGGCACGCTACAGAGAAACTGCTCGTGAAAGGAAAAGTCAATCAATGCAGCAAACGTCAATGTTGTTTTAAGAAATTGCCAGAGCCACGCCAACCCGCAGCGACCGCCACCCTAAGCAGCCAGCAGCCATCAACGTGGAGGCAAGACCCTCCACCAGCAAAAGCGTTACAGCTTGCTCAAAGCCCAGACGATGGTTGGCATTTATCAGCAATAAAGTATTTTTTAATTACACTGCTTTTTTAGACAAAGTGCTATTATTGCACACTTAGTAGACTACAGTATAAACACAACTTTTTTTTTAAAGCATAACTTTTAGATGCACTTGAAAACCAAAAAATTCATTCGTCTAGTTTCATTATGCAGTACTGGGTTTACTGCAGTGGTCTGGAACCAAACCCGCAGTATCTCTGAGGTCTGCCGATACAGAAAAGCTATACGATACAGCCAAAGATTTACTCAGAGGAAAACTCACAGCATAATATATTTTCATTACCAAGCCAAAAAAAATAAAACTAAAAATAAAGAAATGTTAAGTGTTCAACCCACAAGCTAGGAAGGAAGGAAAAAGGAAACCTAAGAAAAGCGACGCATGGGCGCCTGGGTGGCTCAGTCGTTAAGCGTCTGCCTTCGGCTCAGGTCATGATCCCAGGGTCCTGGGATCAAGCCCCGCATCGGGTTCCCTGCTCAGTGGGAGGCCCTCTTCTCCCTCTCCCACTCCCCCTGCTTGTGTTCCCTCTCTCACTGTGTCTCTGTCAAATAAATAAATAAAATCTTAAAAAAAAAAAAAAAAAAAGCAAAAGTTAAAGATACATGCATAATGGAAAGTATTAAGATGAGAAATGTATCATTTTTTTACATGACAACTTCCAGTTACTGTAATCAAGAAAAAAGAGGCAACACACTAATTTGCAAATATAGCAAGAAAGAAAGAAAATTAGAGACAATTTTCCAAATACAAATAGAAAAGATCGCAATATTTCATGAATACTAAATCTGAAAATCCGGAATGAAACAGATAATTTCTTTGTAATGTATGAATTAAAACTTACTCAAGAAAAAACAAGAACTATAGGCAGAAAAGGAGTGGGGGGAAGAAATGCCTCAATCACCTTCCTCTACAAACATCTACATATAGATAGATAGCAAGCAAGAAGGGCAAATGGTTTTGCCTTTGAGTAATTTCAAACCTTGGACGAACAGAACGTATTCTAGCACTATCCTGAGGGACAGGACTTTCCATGACATCAGCACGTAATCCCAACACCTGCAAGAGGCAGAGTCGGGAAAGAGTGGCGGTTCCCACCGAAGGGTGGAGCGCAGCCGGGAGGGGAGAGCGCCAGGGATGCAGTGCAACCTGGGAGAGTTGCTGTCGGCTAATGAGGGGCACTGGCCCCAAAAGTGATTTCTAAAGAAAAAAGGTGCACTTGGAAATAAAGGAATGTTAGGTGTGAGTCTCCTTATATGTAAACTTTCATCTTACACTCTAATACCACCTGCCCTACCCCTACCAACTCTCGCCTGCCCGATCTACAGAGCTCTCCTCCGTATCTGCAGTAAGTCCAATGTGCTCCGGCGACTGCCTCCGGGTAGGGAGAACAAGGCTGCGGTCCCCTGGGCCCCCTCCCAGCCCTCTGACCACCAGGGGCTGGCTTGGCTGTGAGGTGGTGTTGCGTCAGGGCATTCAGTGAAGGAGGGGAGAGCCGAGTCGTCCCCACGCTGGGGACAGCACATTCTCCTGCACAGGGGGCAGCCACAGGCTCCCTTAGGAAGGAACTTCTAGTGTCTTCTCCTGGTCAAGGAGGCGGGGTCCCCACCACCATTTCACATTAGTGCAAAGCCAGGCACTTCATAAGGAGTGTCTCACTTGATTCTCCCGATAATCCTATCTACTCAGGTAATAATCCATCTTCTCTCGTAGTATAAACTGAGATGCCTGGCCAGTGGCAAGGAAGGAGAGCAGCTGGGGCGCCTATGGAGATATTCTGACGGAGTCAGACCCAGAACAGGAACGACTGTAATGAACGTCACAGACTCTCAGCAATTTCTAAAGGAATCCAGTGAGTAAAATACTTTCTAACGTCCCTGTCCATAACGTTTAACTGTTTAACTGGTTTCCTTTTATAAACCTGTGAACTCTAATCTGCCTGCCGGGAAAATACATCGATTTACAAAATGTTTGCCTGCAATTTAAGGGATTCGCATGCCCCACACGCCATCATGCCCAGTTTAAGAATCCTTGTTCTGATGTCCTTTAGTAAATTGGAAAGAACACTGGACAGTCCCTGAAGTGCTCATCTTTGGGCTTATGTCACGGGACTATCTCTTTCCAAAAGGGCTGTCTTATTTTTAGTAGGTAAGAGTCTCCCCAGAGCGGTACTGAGATGTTCCTCTCTTTACCATCAACACAAAGCTGACATAACTCGATACCAAATCTGTTCATGGGAGGTTTCTGTGCTAAATGCTCATGAATAATAAGATGAATAAAACCACTCTGCTGACACATAAAGACACAAAGTAGTCAGGGAAGTACATTCACAAATATTCTAAATCAGAGAAAAGAAGAGCAATAATAAAGAGAAATATGAAAAAAGTACCCTGGGAGGTAAAAGAGAAGGACCATTCCTCCCTTGCATCTATCCTAATAAAACAGCAAACCCGGGGCGCCTGGGTGGCTCAGTCGTTAAGCATCTGCCTTCAGCTCAGGTCATGATCCCAGGGTCCTGGGATCGAGCCCCACATCGGGCTCCATGCTCCGCAGGAAGCCTGCTTCTCCCTCTCTCACTCCCACTGCTTGTGTTCCCTCTCTCACTGTGTCTGTCTCTGTCAAATAAATAAATAAAATCTTTAAAAAAAAAACAAAACAAAAAACAGCAAACCCTACAGTCAAGAACCATAAACTGCTAAGTTGAACAAGTTCCATGCCCTAATCTTGCTATGAATGGATTCCTTCTGCAAAGGAAACATTTCTAGTGATTACAAGATGCATCCTTCAGCTCAGTGAAAACCTTAGTGGTCATTATGCAACATATGTCAGAAACACTCACCTCAAAAACCATAAAATCAAAAGAAGTGATGATTATTATTGAAGACGGTATTAATTCTTTGAGAAAGACCTAGCCCAAAGAGACGAAACCAAGTCAGAAAGTGAGTAAAGCTGAGAAAGACTAAAAACTGTGTTATTTTGCAAATTTTTAAGGAAGTGCCTTTAGTGTTATAAACAATTTGTGGAATTGGTAGATTCACAAAAAACAAATGCTGTATTTTAAATGCATAGGTGCAAATTCATATTTGTATTTTATTGCCATTCATGGAGGTTAACCTGAAGGTAGGTGGCTTCTAAAGCACAGGCCTGCGTGCAGCATGCAAAATCGGTGCTTGATCGTACTGAGGACATGCTTCCGCTCTTTGCACCCTCTGCCCTCTTCCTTCCAAGCTTCTGGCTGCTTCACTAATTGGTATTTTCTGCACAGTTCTATTCCAGAGTGAACAGCTAGATACATGCACGCATTCTCCATTTATACTATGTTTGTAAATGATGAGCTACTGAAAACAGTCAGGCTGCACTTGGATCTGATGCGCAAACCGCAGGCTCCCTCACGGAGCAGCGCAGGTCTCAGAGATCAGGCCTGAGAGGGCACGAGACCCAGAGCGTGGGGCACAGACTGGTGCTTTCTGCCCCCCACATCCCCCCACGGCATGAAGCACCGTAACCCCAGCTCTGTCTCTGCCCCAGTGAGGAAGACCCTGTGGCGTATGAAAATCCACAGAGCTCGATCACAGACTCCTAGTAGACAGCCGGCCTCGATGCTCTGGCTGACACCTGCCAAGCATCTTCCTCCCAGGCAGGATTCGATACAAGGACTGGTTCTAGCAGTCCGTTTTCCTTATTTTGAAGCAGATGTCGTTATTTACTCAAATGCCTAAAAGTCACGCTGTGCTACATGAACTACTGAACCAGGAAAGAGTAGAGATTTACCTCCCTGGGAACGAGTCTTCCCTTTAATTACATTCCAAGCAGCCCCTCTTCGCATAACCTAAGTCAGATCTGCAATAGCATATATCATACCATTTTTTAGAAATTTACTCAGAAATATATGTTTTAGGGAAGAAAGCATATGGCATAATTATTTTATTTAAATACCAGAGCTGTGTTTAAATACTCCAGACGGAAGTTTAAATATGCAGAACATGTATGTTGAGACAAATAGAACAAGAAATACAATTAATACTTATTTAATTTAACCAAATTTTTAGCCAAAAAACAGAGTTAAGTTTCTTTTTGTGAAGTAAAATATTTAGCCTAATTGGAATTTTAATTCATTCAACTTTCAGGAGAGAAAAACAAAATGGAGCTGCCAAATGTCTTCAGGGACCTTCTTCAATTACACGAGGACAGTGTGTTCGGGAGAGAGAAAGGGATCCAGTCCCCATCCTCAGAAACATTTCAAAGCACATCTTTTATATTATCTTTGGCTCTGCGCCTCCAACTTTTCCCCCGTGATTGATTGCAAAATGAAATGTATTCCTTTGTGACCTGAAAGCAAGATTTACTTTCAGATTTGTTCAATCCGCGCAAAAGAAAAGTTTTGTTTTTGCCCACGGTCACCCTGGTGTCTGATACCACGGACTCAACGGACCGTGTCTACTTTCCCCAGGACCGCAAGGATAGATCCTTGCAGACTGAAAATTACTCTCCCATAAAACAGATGGGCCACCACGCCCTCTCCCAGGGGCCGTAGCTGTTCTGGGCCATCGCAGCCCACGCCTTCCAAATGGTAAAGCAGGGATGGGGCCCCCACCGCGTGCTGCCTGCGGAAGAGGAGGGGCCCTGCTGCCCACCGAGGGCCCTTCGGCTGGACCTCCTTCGGCCGAACAACCGTACGGAGGGCAGGGGAACAAGGCCTCTGCCGGCGGGCGGGCAGCGAGCGAGTTCCCAAGAGGAGGAGCTCACATCCTCTCAACACCCATGATCTCCAAGCCTCGGTCTGACTGCACGGCAGACAGAGGGCAGGAGGCCACCGCGCAAGGGAAAAGCTGCCCCCAGCGCTGCAGGACCCAACAGGCTGTTGAGCCCGTTCTCTGTGCGACCAGAAACCCTGAGACAGCAGCTGAAACAACTCCGGCTCCAGCAGGCTCAAACCCTCCGCGTGCCCAGGGCGGGCGCTGCCTGGGCCAGAACCAGGGTCTCCTCGGGCCCGGATCAACAGTTCGGACCTTCTTGAAGAAACTGTGCCGCTCCTCCACAACATAAAAAGATCCATTTTGCCAACATCTGGGAAATTACCACTCAAATCAGGTTTTTAAAGAGCTGTGCATCTGACCATATGCACCTCCTTTTTTTCAGAGAGTCCACTTACTATATTCATGTAGTTAAATGGAATCATAATCCCCAGAACGCATTTTCTTGAGAGAGTAAAGGAGATTCACCGAAGCCAACAAATAGCAAAAAGAGAAGCAGCATGGAAACAGGACAGATATTTGGAAGTAACTCGGAAATCAATCGTGTTTAAAATAACCAGCCAAAAATCTAAGAAAACAACACAGAGCAATCACAAAATGATAAAATGGACAGATTCTACCATTTCCTGGCACACATTCGACTCTCTCTTCCAATTTTTAATTTACTTGGAGAGTAACTATGTTAGGTCAGGCACCTCTAGAAGCAACCGGCATATTCCAGATTCCTCCAGATTCTGGCACGGGCCAGGGGAGCGAGCGAGCCCTGCGCAGAAGCGTTCCTTCCCTGCCCGACCAGCTGCTCGCGGTTCCCCTGCCCACAGCCCTGATCCTCCAAACAGCCACTGTGTTCTCCCTCCCGCGAAGCCCCAGACACACCACAGGAGCAACGTGACGAAGGAGGGCCTCGGGCAACCCCGGACAGCCACGGGGGAGAGATGTTTTAGTGACTCTGTCGTCTAGAGACCACTGGGGATTTCATGAGGGCCTTCGACATGGTTCCCTTGAAAAACGTAGCTTCAGGGGCGCCTGGGCGGCTCAGTAGGTGAAGCGCCTGACGCTTGATCTCAGCTCAGGTTGTGATCTCAGGGTCGTGAGATGGAGCCCCGCGTGGGGCTCCACACTCAGCTGGAGCCTGCTTGAGATTCTCTCTCCCTCTGCCCCCCACTCTGTCTCTCCCTCTCTCAAAAAAAGAAAGAAAAGAAAACACAACTTCAAATAAAGGCCCAATGTTCTTGATATGTTCACCCTTATAAAGCACTGGCCACATTTCTAAGGTATCTTCAATGTGCACCCGAAGGGGAGCTCCTGCACTTCGGAAATTTAAATTGAATCATTCATAAACACAGCTTGGCCACCGTCCCCAAACTCTAGTTGAGGGATGGGATGGGGCATCTGCAGTTTTCAAAGCCCTCTGGATGTTCCTGCTTTATGTTACTGTATCGGCCTTAAACAAGCTCCTTCTAATCAATCCCTTCCCAGTGGGCACTCCTGATTCCTAGCTCATCGGAAAGAAAAATCCGCTGCTCTGGGCCTGGCGATTGTGAAGCTCCCATGGGACATTCTAGGGGAACTATCTGGTAAAAATGCTCCCAGAAGTAGATCTGAGGCCTGTGCAGGGTCCAGGCCAGCCGCCAAAGCTTGGGCAGGAGTTAAAAGCCTGGACCAAAGGAGTATGCAAAGAACAAACAGGAAAAGCAAGCCAACCGCTAACAGTAGCCAAGTAAAGAACTGCAGACAGACGGGAGAAATTCCCGTCAGACATCAGGAACTGTCACGTTCCCCAGACCAGAGGCAGGAGTCACCTCTGCCGCGCCCTCAGCTGCACCCCGCACCCCAACACAGGGACCCACCCTGGCAGCATGTTAAGGTTCAAGCAACACCTCCCTCCCCTCACACCTCACCCCACTCCCTCCCCACCGACCCCATCCCTGCCAACCCAGGGAGCCCAGTTTTGCACCCATGATCACAGACTCACCATACAGGTGAAGGCTGGGTAGGCCCAACCTAATGAAATACAGTGTAACTGCTATTAGTAGCAAATTTCGTTATTCAGGAGACTCACGAGAACAATGAGCTACTTGCATTTTTAATTACATATCTAGACTTGGAAAGATTCATACCTCCATGTCCTCAAGCGCCCACACCTTTCCCCACTATACATGATGAGTAAAACATGCATATCCATGACAGATTAGCCAAGAGACTGTCTTTCCAGAACCAATCCGGTCATTCCAGTTATTGTTTAAACTCTGAAACCAGAAAGACAAGTAAAAAAAAAAAAAAGGGAAACCACAACAGAGGGTTCCAACAATATTTATATGCCATTATTCACACCTCTTATGTGTGCTCTGAAACACTTGAGTCTCTAATTAATTAACCAAATGAGTAAAAACAATTCAGATTTCAGGAACGGAAGTGGGGCTGGCTTGCACAGCCTCCCAGGAAGTCCCTCAAGGAGTCTGGCCGGAGTTCTCCCTCTCACCTCCCCCCCCTCCTCCCATGCCCTATCCTGGCCCCTCTTCTTCCTCGGCCAACCAGGGTGGGCAGAGCACTGGCAACGGCCAAGAGAGGCAGGTAGAAACCCAAGACAACTGCCAAACTTCCACTTGTCAAGTGAAATTCTGTTTTTGTTTTTGTTTTTGTTTTTGTTTTTTCAGTTTAGGAACAGAAAACCATGCTATCTGAAAATTGGGTGCATGTATAGAACTAACCGGTGTGGTCAAATCCAATTCACACTCCAGTTTCCTGACCCCAAACAAGACCCATCTATAACTCCCACGGTGCAACAAGCATCAGAGAGCAGTCACAGAATGACGGCTCTTTTCTATGGCCCACAGCTCCAGGATGCTTTCCTTTCTCCCTCCTTCAGTTCGGTATCAATTTTATTGAGAAATTTCCCTGATAGCGCCCTCCTAAATCTCCCCCACCTTCTCACCCTCTGTCCGAGGGCTTCTCCCAGGTTCTCCCAAGGCCTATGAAGGCTCTCATCTTTGAGCTGCTGGCTCGGCTCTCCAATCCTAAATCAGTGCCACCTAAACTCCAAGAACCAGATCCTAGAGGCCACGCACTCCGTCTCACCCTGCCCTCATCCTGGCTTCCCCCTCCTGTCCTGGAGGGGTGCCCCTCCTGTGTGCTCCAAGCACAACCTTGTGCCCCACCCCATCAGAGCACTTAGGGTGATACCCGCCTGGCTATGTCTTTCCCTCGCTACACCAAACAAGTTTCGGGTACAGAGACCACGCCTGCATTCTGGATTCTGGGATCAAGACAGAGTAGCACGGCTCAGTACGCACAGGACTGGTGAGCCACGAATTACAGCAGGAGGAAGAAATGCACCTGACCCTAGGCCTTGGAGCCCTAGAAACTGGGTCTTGGGATCAAGGGAGAGCATGACCTTCAGGCCCAAACACAGGTGTAATATGCTCTTGGAGAAAGAGGCTGGCACTGGTCATCCTGAGTACTTTCTTCACACTGGTGAAATCCCATTAACACTGTTTAAAAAAAACAAATACCTGTGAGGATTACCTGCAGGGAAAGACACCTCAGATCCTAGTAATGAAGGGCTTACACATCTCACATTGAATATACTGGAAACATCTGCCATAAATTTCTTTCAGTATGGTACAAATGAACACTTCTTAAATGTGCTCTAGAGGCTTCAGTCCTAAACCCAGCTGCCAAGTAAGGGATCCCAATTTACCAAGACAGTGCTTTTTAAAGCACGTTAAAGATGGACACAACTCTGCACACGTGTGGTGCATCCAGCAGAGGATGACGGGACCCAGTAACTCCTGCCCAAAGAAGCAAGCAGGACGTCAGAGGCTAAGAACGTGCCGCTTTTGTTGACAGCTACTCCGGTGGACTAGTTCTCATTTCTCGAATACAAACTGGAGGCAGAAACTTGGTTAAACTCAGAAAATGTCGTATCAAACTTGGTGCATTATTAAAGCAAGCAGTGAAGCTAGAATTCCTTTAACTGCCTTGGGCTCAGACCCTCCCGCTATCACAGGTGAGCGCTGTGGCAGACGAGAACGAGCAAGGGACTGCCCGTGGCGTTAGGAGCCTCTTAGACGGCAAACATAGCAGCGGGGACCTGGAAAGTGTAAGACCGTGGAAGAGCCAGATCATCTTCCTAACACAGTCCACGCTAGCCAGAGCCTTACGAGAGCACAGCTCCTAGACGGGCCAGCCACTTACGAAGGAAATCCTTGTAACAGACCTAAAGGTGACCTTAAGAGGTTAGAATAAAAAACCAAAGGCTCATCACTGAAGTCGCTTCCTTTCTTACAAATGTATACAAGCTGGCATAAAGGAGACGTTCGGTGAGGTCACTAGACCTGCAAGGACTCCCACGGACCACAGCTCATTGGCGGCAAATATGTCCCCGCTCCGCATGGCGCGCCTTACGCTCCACAGAGCACAGCCAAGCAAGAACCAGGGTGACTTACACCTGCCATGGCCGGCAAGTCCTGCCACACTCAAACACACTCCTCTCCCCGCTTCTGTCAAAAAGGGAAATGGGAGGTCTACTGAGAAGGTCAGAAGATCACACTCGGGTTAAAATCAATTGCAACAGCCACACTGAAGCTTCCAAAATTTTACACTGGAACGGTAAAAGTGACACCTGGCTCCCAGCAGCTTTTCTCAAGGAGGTAAGTTAAGAGTCCTCATTTCAACCCTGCAACTGAAGTTCTTAATTGAAGACAGGAAATAAAACAACAACAGAAATATGCTAAGCAGCACACTAATTTTTTCTGATATATCTAGCCCTTTAAGAATAAAGCAACAGAGCAGGTGGAAGCAGAATCTCTGCCAACAACAATCGCGCCTATCCAGGGTGGCAACCCACTTTCTAAGGAAAGGTAAATGTCTGCTGCACCGTACCCTCCTTGGGTCAAGATCTGGAGCAATACCTTCTAGAAAGTTCCAAGCTTGGTCTCTGAAATCGCACACGCCTGTACCAGAGTCTGGCCAAGGTACTCACCACAGCGGTTACCAGCAACTCCAGCAACAGTATCTCCCCTAATAGAAGAAGGGACAGACTCTGTGCAGCTTGTCCCCAAATAGCAACAGTTGCTCCCAGTGACCAGAATTAAGCCCAATTCGCAGTGAGAGACAGACGCAAAGCCATAAAGGACTGACCATGAGTTCAAGACCACCAACTTGGAAATTCCTGTCCTCAACCAGGAGAAAGCCTCCACAGCTGGCTTTCACACCACTCAGCTCTAATCTGTGTGCAAGAAGGACTAGTTGTCACCCAAGGAAGAGAAAAGCCTCCGGTCCTCTGAGTGCACGTGCATACGGCATGGATGGAGGCAGGGCTCGGGACTGACGAGGGAGGCGCCTGTCTGTCTGGGCAGCACTGACAGAGCCGCTTACCTCCGTGGAAGTCTGTCGATGCCAGGGTCATGTGCCCACTGTCCATCGGGCTGCCATCCCTTTGAGGAGAGGGAGACACTGATGGGAACCAAAGGATCTTCTAAAGGCAAGTTCTTACTGCAAGCTGGCCCAAAGGTCCCTGCAATCAAAGAAATCATTGTGGTTTTGCATTTGGCATATTTATGCCCTTTTTCTTCCAGGAACATGTCTGTCAGCCTCTGAATGGATCTCAACTTTCAGAAAACTGTCCAGAAATATAGATCCATCAAAGGATCAAGAGAAAGGCAAGAAGTCTTCATGCTCCTGAACACAAGCCAACTCCACCTCATCGGGCCTGTTTAAGATATGTGAGCAATCACGGATGCAAGATCCACGTGCCACCCTACACCAGCCTGGGCTAGAAGCAAGAGAGACTTGTATATAAACAAGAAATGGAGGTGATGAGCTTCCATAAGCACTGGTCTATAATCAACCTTGCCATTGACCTCTCTCTCTACTGATTTCACTTATAATGACAGGAAGAGTCCAATCAGGACATATAACCAGAAAGTCATACCAAGTCAACCAAAAATCATGAAAATTCAGTAAACTAAGTCCCTAATCCAGTGTAACAATGCTTGGTCTACTTAACGGGTTATATATAAATTGTTTTTAGCAATTCAATCTGCAGTAAGCCAACAGCCCCCCAATGCCAAAACATCAGACTTCCCAATTGCACAGCTAGCAAAGCTATTTGTATGTTATCATCTCAGAATTTCCTTTCTTAAAAAAATCCTTTCCTTCAGGCAAAGAAATGCCTTGATATTTGATCCTTGCCACCGCAATAATGCAAATAAACAGGAATCAGAATACTCTGTTTACAGTTATCTGTGCATCAAGCACACAAAAAAGGAAGAGGGAAGAAAACAATCTATTCATAAAAAGTTTTATGAAGGAGAATGTTTCTGTTTTAAAAATATGATTCAAGCATCTGTTTTTTCCCCAAATATATGTTACAGATACCCAGTTAAGGAGGAGGGAGAAAAGTCACCTACAAATTAATTTGCTTTCCTAAAGAGAAATCATCAGAAAGGGACAAAAGGACTCTTAAACATACCAATAAAACCTTTAGGTCCAGTAGGTTCTCAAAAGGCAAGCATCTAAACCATTTCCCTGCCCCAAAGGACCAGGTTAACCCCACCTCAGTCGATCCTTCAGAGCCCAAAGAGTCTCAGATGTCGGACAAAAAAAAGCAATGTTGCCACAAAGGACCTGCCCTAGGATGTCCGGGTGAAGAGCAAACAAAGGCAAGTTATCAGGAAGAACTCGGGCTCTGCAGAAAGCGAGTTTGCTAATACAGCAATTCCCCTTATCCACGGCTTTGCTCTTGGCAGCTTCAGTTACCGGCACTAAACCATAGTCTGAAAGCAAATGATCTTCCTCCCAATGAAAGGTCCAAAAGGTCAATGCATATGTCATGCACCTAACTTCATCTCATCACGTAGGCATTTTATCAACTCACATCATCATAAGAAGGGTAAGTACAGTAAGATATGTTGAGAGAGACCACATTCACATAAATGTTATTACTATAATTGTTCTATTTTATTACTGTTATTATTACAATCGTTGTTAACCTCTTATTGTGCTTATTTTATAAATTCAACTGTATCACGTATGTACACTTAAGAAAAAACACAGTATATATAGGGCTTGGTACGATCTGCTGTTTGAGGCATCCACTGGGGGGGGTCTTGGAACTAATCCCCCGTGGATAAGGGCAGGCTACTTTAAGTAACTGGAATGGCTATACGGAGAAGGAATGTAAACTCTGCCAGACTGTTTTATGGGCAACCACAGAATCATCCACAGGTGAGGAACAAGGAAGGCGGTGCTAACAAAGAAAGCTACAGGACCACAAAACCAAAATGGGATTCTTGGCAGAGACTGGTTGTAAGCAAAGGAGCAGGAGGGACAGGGCTGCCCTGCATGGCTCACGTGACAGCGAGCTCTGGCAGCCAAAGCAGGTCCCCGTTATTGCAAGGGCGTCCAATTACCAGCCACATAGGAAAGACTTTTTAGGTGTTGGCTAAGCTTCTGGATCTATGTCAAAGTGGGCCATAGCTACTCAAACAAATTCAAATTCATTCATTCGTTCCACACACATGAGCTACAGAGGTGACAATCATCTATGCACCGAAGAGTGACTAAACCATTTAAAGGTGTGAAACTGAATAAAGGAAACCTCATTTAAAATGGAGCTGGGAGGCCACAAGGGGGGCCTCTCACAACCTACGACTCTTTGCAGCCCTTTTAGAGCCCCAACAGAAAGAAGCCTATACTTTACCACTCCGGCCAAAAGGAACTTTCTCCTTCTCCGGCACCACCCCAGCCGATGAGAGACAGTCACAACTCAGCCAGTTCACTTCCAATTCCCCCGTTCAGTCCAACGGACTTTCTGATTGTAACAGCCCTGCCGGCTCCCCCTTTCCTCTATCAAAGAGCCTTCCTCTCCTTTGTTCTCTGGACTTGACTATGGATTTTACTTCAGCTTGATAGTCCCAAGCTGCAACTCCTCTGCTAGCCCCAAATAAATTCATTTTGCTGGTAAAACAACTGGCTATTTTACTTTTAAGGTCAATACCTGCTAGGCAAGAATTTCTCTTGTTAAACTACCCAAGAAATAAGGTGGCGCTAAGGAAAATTCAGCACTAGGACATCTGAAGATGGTAACTCAGCCTCAGATTCAAGGCAGGTGTGAAAAGATGACCTAGGGCCAGGCGCCCGCAGGCCCAGTGTCTGGCTAATTTGACCAAGCTTCCAGTAGAATCTCAATGGCCACCAGCAAAGGGAACGTTCACAGGTAAGCAAATGCCAGATTCCCCAAGGCAGTGGTGGCAGAGAGTGCCACAAATGGGCATGTCTAGGGCAGGACCTAACAGAATTCCTTTTCAGAGACTCTGTTGGTTGATTTATTCAACCAATACTTCCCCCTTCTCCCTCCCTTGACTTTATGACTCTGGGAGAAACCCACTCTTCTCCAGCTCAAGAAGTAAATCCTAGAGGTGCCTGGCTGGCTCAGTGGGAGGAGCATGCAACTCTTGATCTCGGGGTCATGAGTTCCAGCCCCACCTTGGCTGTAGAGATTACTAGTACTACTAAGAAGAAGAAGTAAACTTAAAAAAAAAAAAAAAAAGACGACGACGTAAGTCCTATTTGGTGGGAACCAATGAGATGGCCCCATCCCTCCAGGGAGACATCAGCCTATGACCCAGATCTGATGAATGAAATATGTAAGGAGGTGGCTTAGAGAGGCTTTCTGAGAAAGGTTTCCTGTACCTGAAGAACACTCTTCCAAATAAAGAGTGGTCCTCCACTCTACCCGCTTGTGTTCCCTCTCTCGCTGTCTCTCTCCCTCTGTCAAAATGAATAAATAAAATCTTTAAAAAAAAAAAAAGAGTGGCCCTTTATCTGCCACAGGCCAAGCTAAGACCCTGAGGGCTGCAATATGAAAAGGAAGAAGGAACCTGGATCCTTGAGGACACTGGTGACCACCAGCTGGAACTACCCTTTTTCTGAAATTTTTGCTGTGTGAGGAAACACACACCCATCTTGTTTAAACCTTCTGAGTTGGTAATTTTCTCCAACACTGAGAGCATCCTTAGTGGTAATTACCTTCTGGGTGCTGCTCTCCGCTGATGCTCTTTCTCCTCAAGGTGAGCCTACAGATTAATGACTTTCACCTGTGACCTCACATTAGCATCACCTGGGGAGCTTTTAGAACTCCCACGGTCTAGGCCACGGTCGGGAACAAAGAAATCAGAATCTCCAGGTACAGCCAGGCCTCAGGAGTTTAAGGTCCCCAGGTGATGCCAGCGCATCACCCCCTGCAGGTGATCGATCATCCGCCCCAGGGAGAGAGAAGGGCGGGTGCCTAATTAAGCAACAGTGAGGACCCCCATCAGGATTGAACGGCTCAGCTCATGCAAAATGGGCTAAACTACGGATGAGACCTTGAAATCTCCTTCACTGAAGGGGGAGCAAGCCACCAGACAGAGGGAATCCAACAAGGAAAAGGGGAAAGAAGTTATCTGACAGGACAACAGTCAGGTGTGCAGGGAAGCCAACGGTGGACAAGGAACGAGGAGCCTGTGGCCCTGAACCCAGCTCAACTCTGATACTGTGAGAAAAGGAAATCGCTCAGCTTGTCTGTGCCTTGGTTTTCTAATCCAGAGAATAAAGAGTGTGCCAGGAGCCTGCAAAGTCCCTTCCTGCTCTGATAATCTAGGATTCTAATTTCTCTGACTGTGCATAAGAATTGCTTATTAGGGGCGCCTGGGTGGCGCAGTCAATTGATTTCAGCTCAGGTCATGTTCTCAGGGTCATTAGATGGAGCCCAGAGTCAGGCTCCACAAGGAGCAAGCCTGGGACTCCCCCCTCCCCCACACGCCTGTGTGTGCTCACTCTCTCTCTAATTAAAACAAACTTATTAAATGGCAAGCTAGGGGCGCCTGGGTGACTCAGTCGTTAAGCGTCTGCCATCGGCTCAGGTCATGATCCCAGGGTCCTGGGATCGAGCCCCGCATCGGGCTCCCTGCTCCGCGGGAAGCCTTCTTCTCCCTCTCCCACTCCCCCTGCTTGTGTTCCCTCTCTTGCTGTGCCTCTCTCTGTCATATAAATAAATAAAATCTTAAAAAAAAAAAAAGGCAAGCTAAGCCAAATCAGAGACTGAAAGGAACTTTATTTTGCAGATGAGGACACAGGTCCAAGATTCAGAGCCAGGACTACATCTTCAGAGGCAGGGTTCCAGATCTCTAGGGCTTGGGGTCAGAGGAGCTAGAAAAGAATAGAAAGTGATGGGTAAAGATGATCTTTCCCTTTCTAACTAGGTCTCTTCTCTAGCTCCTGTAGGATATTTCCCAAAACCAAATTCAAAGACCCTGCCCCTAATCCCCAAGCCTCTCTGTTCCATACCAAGCCGGAAGCATAATATCTCACAAACCTACCTAGCCCAAAATGCAGCGGGAAAGTACCAAAGTGGAATCTAAAACAATGGATGAAAAATATTTCGTATTCCGGTAAATTCAAAAATATAGAGAACCATGTGGTTCACCAGGGCAGTCCAAACCACCCAGGATTCATCCTTCTTCTCCTCTTTCCACCACGAAAATGCTTCCCAGTGTGTCTTGGACAGTCCCCAGCAAAGGGAGAAACAATTCCAAGGTGCATACATAGAAATACACCCAGACCTTCCAGACCCCATCTGAACAATTCCCAAAGAGACAACTCCATCGAGGTCCTGCCCCACAAGTAATCCCTCCATGCCACTTTCAAATACAAAAACTTGCTGCAACCTGGAAGCCTCTTCTCAAATTCAACACGCAATCCAGAGCGCAGTTTTTTCGGTTCAGCTGCTTTGAGCCAGCTTACTCTCCTCCACACCAGGAACCCACACAAGGTTTAGGAGCCAAGATGCAGAGTAACTGCCCGCACAGATGTGAGTAAATCACTAGTAATCAATTGAACAGTTGGCTAAAATTCTCTGTCTCAGCATCATTCCTAACCCATGACCAGGAAGGAAATGCAAGGGTGGGAATCTTGGTGACGGGCCCCTGCAGCAGCCTATTGTCCAAGGCAAGGTCAGGTTCTACTTCTCTATCTGTGAGTGGTATGCAAAATTGCAGACCTCAGAAGAGGACCCTAGTCCTCAGCTAATGAAGCCAACTCTCTGGTCTTCTCCCTCACCCTGGGAAGCCAATTTACTTTCTCAGAAGTTGGAAAGGGCACACCTCAGATCTAGCCAACTGCCATCTATTTACACCAAGATTGAAAGAGAAAAATCACATAACTACCTTTAAAACTACAGGAAAAAAACAAGTGCTGTGGTTTGTTAGTTTTTAAAAAGCCCCCTAACTAGGAATAGAGGCAGACTTCCTTATTTAAAAAAGAAGTCTACACACCAGAACTCTGTATCAAATACCGTACCTATTAAAGAAAAATTTAAGATGCATTTTCTTTAAGATCAGGACCAACACAGCTATATCCTTCCTATCACTACATAATCAACACAGCACTAGAGGTCACAGTCAAAACCTAAGATGGAAGATGCTGACGAGGGTGGAAGGGAAGACAGAAAACTACCATTACTTACAGATGTGAGCATATGCATAGCAAACTAACAAGAATTCAGCAAGATTACCAAAAACAATGTGAAAAATCATCACTAACTAAGCGATCCAAAAATATATCATGCAAAATAGCAATAAAAAGTTATGCGTCTAGGAACTGACCTACAAATCCACAAGATCTTTTATGGGAGAAAAATTTAACTTTATTAAAGTTCACAAAAAGACAACCCAAAAGAAAAGGCATTTGTGTTTGGCTTGAGATGTCAATTCTCCTCAAAAATAAATTTCAGTAGGATTTTAAACAGAAAATGTACAAATTCATTCTAAACCTTATACTGTAGAATAAAGATCTTCAAAGAGTTCATGCAAAGCTTTTGTTTGTATGTGGGAGAGGTGAAGCGGGTTATCTCTTCCAGATATTAAGACTTAAAGCCAAGCTAATAATCACACACATACAACATGAATGATACTGGCCTCGCAAGAGAACAGAAAATCCAGAAATAGGCCTAGAAATATGTAAGACTTTGGTGTGCTACAGCATCATACCTGAGTGCGGAGAGGACAGATCATTTATAAACTAGTAATGGAAAATCTATCCCACTACAGATAGAAAAATAAAATAGAAAAATAAAATCCCTACTTCCCACTATATACCAGATAAAGATCTAATAAAAAGCAAAACTATAAGGCTAATAGAAGAAAAAATTATAAACACTTTATAACCTAAGGGAACTAGTAGATTCCTTAAACAGGATCCCAAAGGCACAAACCAGAGGTGAAAAACTGACAGATTGACTATACTAGAATCAAAGATTTCTTTCAACAAAGGATACCTCTCAGTTAAAAGTGCAGCAGAGTCAGAGAAGATACTTGTGATATCTAATATGGACTTAAAAAATCAATAACCTAGGGGTGACTAGGGGGCTCAGTCAATTAAGGGTCTGCCTTCGGCTCAGGTCATGGTCCCAGGGCCCTGGGATCGAGTCCCGCATCAGGCTCCCTGCTCAGCGGGGAGCCTGCTTCCCCCTCTCCCTCTGTGTGCACGCTCTCCTCTGGATCTCTCTCAAATAAATGAATAAAAAAATCCTAAAAAAAAAAAAATTCAATTATTTTAAAAAATCAATAACCTAAATATACATATCAAACACTAAAAAACAGAAATGTGTATGTGGTATATACATACAATGGACTACTATTCAGCCATGAAAAGGAATGAAGTATCAGCACATGCGAGAACATGGATGAACTTTGAAAAAATTATGCTAAGTCAAAGAAGCCAGTTACAGAAGGCCACATATCATAGGATTCCATTTATATGAAGTTTCTAGAATAGGCAAATCTATAGAGACAGAAAGTAGATCCCTGGGTGCCTAGGGCTGGGGAAGTTGGGAGGAAATGCAGAGTGACCAGTCACAGGTATGGGTTTCTTTCTGGGGTGATGACAATGTTCTAATGTTCACTATGGTGATGGCTGCACAACTCTGGGAATACACCAGAAACCACTGAAGAGTGCATTTAAATGGATGAACTATATGGCATGTGAATTCCATCTCCTTAAAGCTGTTTTTAAGAAGAAAAAAAGAAAAACAAAAAACAACCAGAGAAACCAAAAAGCCTCGGAGTGTAAGGTGGTTGGTAAAGCTAATCAAAACAACATGGTGGTATTAACTAAGTATCCCACTCCAGAATACACAGTCCAGAGTGCTGATGGGAATAATAAGAGCCATATGAAAAGATACTCAAAATCATAAGTCATTGGAGAAATGCAAATTAAAACCACAATGAGATACCATTACACACTTACAAAAATAGATAACATAAAAAATGCTGACAATGACAACGCAAAATGATACGGTCACTGTGGAAAATCAAATACACACTTAACCATATGACTCAGCAATCCTACTTCCAGTATCTATCCTAGAGAAGTGAAAGCTTACGTGCATACAAAAACCGCAGGTGAACTTTTAGAGCAATATTACACATAATGGCCCAAATCTGGAAACTACCCAAATGCCCTTCAATAGGTCAATATGGTACATCGTGACAACGGTACACCACTCAACAATAAAAAGGCACAAACAACTGATATACACAAATGTGAATGAATCCCAAATACATCATGCTAACTGAAAGAAGGAACAAAGGTGTTTGAGTCCATTTATATGACACTCTGGAAAATGCAAAACCCCAGGGACGATAAAACATATTAATGGATGCCACAGGGTGAGGTGGGCAACAGGTCGGGAATTCTTGAATGGGATGTTGGGATTGTTCTGTGTCGTATGTGTAATGGTGCTTATAAGAATCCATACGTGTGTTAATTTTACTGTGTGCAATTTTTGAAAAACAACTATGTGCTGGGAAAAATAAATTCATAGGGCGCCTGGGTGGCTCAGTTGGTTAAGCGACTGCCTTCGGCTCAGGTCATGATCCTGGAGTCCCGGCATCGAGTCCCACATTGGGCTCCCTGCTCAGCAGGGAGTCTGCTTCTCCCTCTGACCCTCCTCCCTCTCGTGCTCTCTCTCATTCTCTCTCTCGCAAATAAAAAATAAAAAAATAAAAAAATAAAAATAAATTCATACACAGTACGCAAAATATTGTATCTACTGAGGACACACATATCCTAAGACATATCAAAACCTATAATACAAAAGAAAAAGGCAGTGGGGATGAAGGAGGAAATATATGGATGAAAACAGACCAGGGTCTTACACATATCAATGATGATGGTGCCACAAACTCAAAAATGGGGGGGAGGGGAAGCCCCACTCTCCTCATCTGATGTCCATAAGTGGAAAAGGTGGGAAGAAATACAGTTTAAAAAAAAAAAAAGACAGACAGACCAATGCTTGATTTAACAGAATAGGCCATTTTATTGATTAGGCAGTTAGCCCAAAACTCGGAGGCTACAGTGGGACGATCTCTGCTTTAGGACTAAGAATGACACGCCATGTTTAAAAACAACAGTGATCAAAGAGAATTTAAAAAGAAAAAACATCTTACACATTAACTTTTGACCTTGGTTATCATCAAGAAAACACGCAAAATATCAAGGGGAGGAGGGCCTCGAGTTATGCAGCACTCGTCCAGGTATTAAATAATGTCTCAGGGATATTAACTTTGTAGTAAGCCCACGAGTGCTCAAGGAAGAATCACGCTTCCCATTAAGACACTCAGCGGTGAGGGAAGGCTCCCTCTCATTTCGGTGACCTGGATCCCCGGGCAGCCAGACCAGCATTGCTCTCCAGGGCTTTGTTTAAAACAGCAGAGTTTATAATGGACGTTAAATGAGAAAGGGTCATCGACAATATTTAAGTAAACGACACCTGCTGTGAACAAGCTTATTGGCCCACAATGTTCCGAGAAATCCCACAGCCTTTGTCCTATCTTACATCAGAACAAAAGGGCGCCTGGGTGGCTCAGATGGTTAGGTGTCTGCCTTCGGCTCAGGTCGTGATCCCAGGGTCCTGGCATCGAGTCCCGCATCGGGCTCCCTGCTCCTTGGGAGCCTGCTTCTCCCTCTGCCTCTCTCTCTCTCTCTCTCTCTCTCTCTCTGTGTCTCTCATGAATAAATAAAATAAAATAAATAGATAGATAGATAGATAGATAGATAGATAGATAGATAGATAGATAGAACAAAAGTCACCCAGAAAAGCACCTTTCAGATACCACTGTGCCCAAAACACTGTCTGACATTTCAGAGCTTAGCCTACTAGCACAGAGAGCATAAAATCACTGTCCGGAATGTGGACGCATCCTGCTCATGCTGCTCACAAAGCTCACATGCAGTCTGGCCACAAAAATCACACGGGCATAATCATGGTCTGTGAGATTGTCCAAAATACCCCTTGGGATACTTCCCAGAGTCTGAACTCCAACCCTAGAAATACCATTCCTTCTACCTATATTCTGGGACAAAAGATCACGGTTCACTCCATGGGCAGCACTGTCTCCACCATGGCACTAAGGACGCTTGGGCTGGGTGACTGTCTCTTGTGGGGGCCGTCCTGGGCTCTGCAGGATGTGTAGGAGCATCCCTGGTGTCCACCCACTACTGCATCCCCCCAGAAGCGACAATTAAAAATGTCCCCAGACATGGCCACAGGTACGGTCAGTGCAGGAGGGGGCAGTCTGGGGCAACTGGCAGGAGGTACGGAGAGGTACCACCCTACTGCATTTAGGTGGCTGGGCTGGGCCCCAATTTCACATGCCCTTCTCTGTTACAACCAGAGAAAGTCCCATTCTGCACAGTGACTCCTAACAACAGGAGAATCCTGACTTTCCTCTCTGGCCCTTTAAATCTGCCTTGTTGACTGCAGTTCAACTAAGCTGCAATCACTGCTCATGCGCTAAACCAACAGTACCGTATTTTCTGTATCTCAGTGAGAATGTGCCAGGACTCTCTGCCGTCAAGGCTAGGAAAGGCATGAGCGAGAAGGAACCCATGTGCTTATATAAGAATTCCTGAGGCACAGGAAGGTTAACACACATACCAGGCATATATGGGAACGGAAATGCTTCCCAAAACTAATAATCCATCTATATCCCTAACTATGTCTGAAACCAGGTCAATACAAAAGCAGGATCTACCATGGGGCAGGCGGTTGGGAAAAAAGTGTGAGTGAAGATAAATTCAGACATGTCCTAACAGGTATGTTTATTACCATGTCACAACACTCTTATTTCATCTCGGAGATTATAAGATCATAAAATTATAATACAACATGGGGAAGCAAGAGACTGTAGTTTTGGTTTGGTTTTGTTTTTTTCTGGAGATAAAGCATAATAGGCTGATTATATTTCCAAACTTGGATGCTTCTGAAAGTCAAGGGAGAGGCCGTTAGTAGTCACAGTGGGACAAGAAGCATAAGCGTAGTGGGTGGATGGTAACCCACCCAGCAGCCTCGTTCACAAAGATGCCAGCCATTTATACATGTTTTTCTTTTACTTCTTTTCCTAAGGGCAAAATGACTGTTTTTTCTATTTCATCGGGAACTATTTTCCCTTTGGAAAAGGAAGAAGAAGAAGAAGAAGAAAAAAAAGACTTCAGAAGTCAAAATAATTTAACTCTAAAAAATCATTGCAAAGTGTTCTTGTAATGTACACAACACAGCCAACCCTTTTACCAGCCTAATTTCTATTTACGTTGAGCACTTAGTTCTCTAAAACTCATCAGGGGACTTTTCCATATTAGTTTTCTAGTGAATCTGATGAGTAAAACTACCCTAAAATTTTTTAGAACTGAAGAATAACTTAGTTTTAGGTTGGGGACCTGAATTCACTATTAAGACACCTACTCACTCCATGGACATGTTTCCTTAGTATTCATACTACAACAAAAACAAATAAGATAAACACAGCTTTTCTGTTTTCTGGATTTTTTGCCTTGCACTTGATTTGCTTTGGTTAAGCCGGCTTAATGTTTGAAAATACTAAGTAATTTATTGTAAAAGAAAAACGATAAACCTAATTTTTAGTATGCTAATAATCTGTTTTTAAGACTCATGAATTTTGGGGGGCACCTGGGTGACTCGGTGAAGTGCCTGACTCTTGATTTCGGCTCTAGTAATGATCTCAGGGTCGTGAGATCAAGGCCCACCCCCAGTTGAGCTCCGCACTCAGTGGGGAGTCCCCTTGAGATTCTCTCTCCCCCTCTGCCCCTCCCCCCTAAAAAATAAATCTTAAAAAAAAAAAAAGACTCACGAATTTTGAGTCATTTGGCACAGGTAACTTGTCTCTTATTAAAAAAAATTATCATTTGCTAAAGATCTCCTACACGCCAGGCACTTTATCTATATGTTCTCAATCTTGATCAGTAATCCCGCAAGTGAAATTTCTGTCTCTACATTTTATCCCTGAGGAAGTTGGCAGCCTAAAGAATGCACGGACAGTTAAGTACCTATGCTAAGATCCAAGACTAAAATCCTGGCTTTGGCTCTGTGAATCTCAAAGTGGAGATTCTAATAACCCGCTTATCTCCGCAGAACAACAGCAACAACAAAAACACTTAAGAGATCTGTGTAGCTAAAGAGGATGAATAGCACTTGTGAACGCTGCACAAAAAGAAAACAGGCTTAGAATCCTATATAACATCATGTCCTCTGTTATGAGCTTACTATGTCTTTACTGCTTAACTAAAAAACCAAAAAATTGGGGCGCCTGGGTGGCTCAGTCGTTAAGTGTCTGCCTTTGGCTCAGGTCATGATCCCAGGGTCCTGGGATCGAGCCCCGCATCGGGCTCCCTGCTCCGCAGGAAGCCTGCTTCTCTCTCTCTCCCACTCCCCCTGCTTGTGTTCCCTCTCTAGCTGTCTCTCTGTCAAATAAATAAATAAAATCTTAAAAAACAAAACAAAACAAAAAATTCTCTCTCTCCTCCTGCACACCACCCAAAGCACCCCCCCCCACACACACACACAGTTTCATTATGACCTTGTGGATGGTATTTTTGTGACAGGAAATTCCAGTGGTTTATGGTTGGGATTCAGAGGCTTCTGGTTAATTAAATATTCTCAATGGTTTAATTTCCCACACATTAAACACCTGAACTACAACAAATGCAGTTCTTCTTTGGTCCCTGGTAATCTTTAAGACCCATCGGGGCTTCAGATTCATCAACAGAACCTTAAGCTCTCATTGCTGAATTATTCCCTCTCCTCCTTCAACCAGTTTCTGCTCATTTCTTTCTTCGCCCAATCTTGTTTTTGTTTTCAATCTTTGGGGGGCAAACTTGCTACACCGCAGTTCTGTGATTTGATCACAGCCACACAGTAAGAAATCAGCTCCACTCCCCTCATCTTCAGGAACGTTCAATATATTCAGACCACTGCTTACCTATTGTGCTTAATCTCTTTTTCTAAACCAGATGATTAAAACCAATGGACACATAGTTAGGGGACCTTTAAGTGCTAACCCAATACAAAGAAACCAGTTTCTGCTCATTTCTTTCTTTGCCCAATCTTGGTATGTGAAAGTCCTTAACAACCAGGTGAAATGGAAGGCCCTCTCTCCCATCAGCCCTTAAAGAACTAAGAATATTACCTCTGAATGCTATGGGGAGTTCTTAGAAGGGCAACAAAAACCACAGAAAGCACAGTAATTTTCAACTTAGTGTCAAAGACCCACTGACCCATCCGTCTTACGTGTCAATTTAATTTGTATCTTACCCAACAGTTAGGAATTTACGAACCTAAACTTCATAAGCCTACCGAGATGCTAAAAGAGCCTCTGGCTCACCACTGAGGCTCTTCCTCTGGGCCAAGGGACTTCGTGAAACTGTTATACAGGAACCAGCAGATAAGAGTCACAGGTCTGGATTCTTGTCCAGCCCAACTTATGAGAGCTACTATTGTTTAACTAGAGAAGTTCCTTTATGTTTTTAATCCAATTAGACAGAATCGGGTTTTACATGGTTTAAGAAGCCAAGGTCAAGTTTTCACAATGGTGATACTATTTTTGGCATTGTTGAGGCAGCTCTAGTCTCTAAAACACAATCTGCCTAGTAAAAGAGAAGACACTCTAGACAAAAGTTATCCAAACTTTTCATCCTCCTGAAGACCGTCAGTGGAGAACATCATTCCGGGAGTTATTCTACTTCCTTTACAGAGTAAGTGGCTTTGGAAAGGGACGGCTGGCTGAGCACCAAGCCCATTGCCTGCTCCAGGAAGCTCGTGATGAGATGCTCCTTCCCGGCCTCTCCATAGTCAGGTGTGATGGTATGACTGGGGACTGGCCAGGTAAATGTGGGCAGAAAAAACGTGTTCCATATCTAGGCCTGGGCACATGGACACTTCTCACAGGAGTCTCCATTTTAGCTCCCACAGTGACTTAAGGCCCACGAGAACAGCCATGCACGGAAGGTGGAAGGAAGAACAAGAAAGGAGGAACCAGGGTTCTTCAATCACTGTCTGGAGGAAAACTGCCCATAAATCAGGACTACCAGCAAGCAAGAAATAAACTTGTATCACATGTGAGCTATTATAAATTTAGGGGGGTTATTCTAGCAGCTGACATCACTGGGCAACTCTGGATCACGGTGAGGCTGACTTGAAATGTATGTTCTAGAATCAGTGACTCAAGCAAGAACAGGACATACCAGACGGAATCTCTAAACATGTACAGTCAACCCCATGTTTGGCCACAATAAAGCAATCTATTCCAGCACACAGTAAAAATTTTGCTGGAGAACTGGGTTGAAAAAGATATCTTTGAACCACTGATCCATTATTTCCATAGTTAACTATTAGCTAGCATAAATCACCAAAAATTTGTGAGAACCTTCCACCCTTCCTTTGCCAAAGGTACCATGATTCATATTAAAATATAACATCAACATACCACATGAAATGCAACTCTGAATTTACTATAAAACTACTGTCAAAGTCATTTCACAAAGAATAGTAAGTGATCTAGCAGACAGAGTTCAAGTTGAGTTTCTTCGGCTATTTGTTTTTCTCAATAGAAATTTAACATCAAGAAGACCTTTGCTTTCCCGTATGGAAGTCACACGTGTTCTCTTGGACCATGACAATCAAAGCATACAGTGCTTCCCTCTCTGCCCTGTCAAGACCCAAAGTGGATGCACCCCACCCCAACATCCATTGTTATCATTGGCATACTTCCTCCTCCTTGCTTTGACCTCAGTGAATACGTCCTTCATTGCAAGGTAATTTCAGAGATGGGGTATGAATAAATTAAGGAAGGACATTAACACTCATTAAGTAGCTACCACATGCCAGGTATTTTTGCATACTTGATACCATTTAATCTTTGCAAAAATGAGGTATAGACCATAATTTTCCATTTTACAAATGAGGAAGCAGGGAAATTTTTTAAAAAACAAATAAACTTGCTCAAAGCCACATGCCAAGGCAAGCAAGATTCAAGTCTAAGACGTCAGACTCCAAAACTTATTCTTTCCATTTTAAAAGGCTGCATTTGGCCTACGGCAGACTGCCATCCTTTGCCATTTGAACCTATGTCATATTGCCAAAAAAAGACTGGATTACCACTCGATTTTTATTTCTTTAAATATTTATTTTAAGTGAATCAATGGGTTCTCAAAATGTCCATCTTTCCACTTATACCTTATTATCCCATTTCCACAAAATCAAAGCCTGCACTGTCCCTTCTGACAGCAGAGTAGGTGTTGAGCTGCAACATGAAGAATTTAGAGGATAAACCCGGGTCGGAAGGAAGCCTGGCCATACATTCTCTGGGCTAACCGCTGCCTCTCTCTGAGGAAGTAGTTCTTCCTACCTATGAAGTTTTAGTTTCCACAAGAGTTATTTTAGAATTTTTGTTCACCAATTCTTAAGATTTCCAAAACCCCACTTCAGAAGATACTACACTGTTAAGGTCAGTAAAACAGGCATAAGTGAAGGGACTTGAAACCCAACGGACAGCCTTATGCTTTCTTAGTGGTGTAACCAGAGTGCCCAACGACATCTAAAATGGCCCCAGGAAGGACTGGAACACCATTCTCAATGCTTGTCTTTCCTACTCACAGAACTAGGTGAAATCAAGGACAACGTGTAGTGTTGTACTGTAACTCTTTTAAGTAATTATTTACTTACCTAGAATTCTTCAAAGTCAAATGTAGATGAACTAGCTCACTGAACATTATCAGTTCCAGCAGTTTTTAAAACAACATTAAACTGCATTTGATAACTGAAAATATCAAAAGGCTAATATTCTTGGGTCAGCATGAGTTTTTACGATAAACCATGCTAAATTCATGGTTTTACGGGGATCAATTCATGGTTGTCTTTACAATACCTTCAGAATAAATGTGTCTTTGATGACAAAGTCCCACTCAGAAATACTTTCTTCCTTGAAAGGGAATGCCGACACTTTAACCAAAATATATTTCTATAGGTGACATTTAAGATGATAAAACTATCAAAGCCAGGTTCTTTTGATTGCAAAGGTCAGAACATTTCTCCTTCCTCTGAAAGCCCGCTGTGCTACCGACATCCTTCACGTCCACTGCTCCAACTCGGTCAAGCGCCACATCATGGAACATCGCGTTCTTATTTTCAAGCCTTACCTTCAGATAGGATCCATAATATTTGGTTACATATGGACTGTCACACTGACTCAGCACTGTGATTTCTTGTTGAATGTCCTCTATCTCATCTTCAGCTTCTTCCAGATCAATGATTTTTATGGCAACCACTTTCTGAGTCCGAAGGTCAATGCCTTTGAACACCTCACCAAAAGAGCCCTTTCCAATTTTCTCCAGTTTTGTAAAAAGCTCTTCTGGATCTGCTTTCAGGTTCTGTAGGAGAGAAGGAAAAGAAGAGAAACTTCAGTAACTCACAAGATGGGGACGGATTTTCTTTTTTCCTTACAAACATACAGAACACAGTCTTCCAGTCTTCTTCATTTAAGGGTCAAGGCTGGTTGTGACCACAGCTCTTCACACTCAGGACATAGAGATTTCTAAGCCTCACCTCTATGAAACCCGGCAAGTGTGCAAACGAGAACAACAACCCAGTTATTAAATAAAAACTAAAACACTTATTTCAATGCATTAGGATATATGGATTTACTGAAAAACACTCTTATTTAAGCAAATATTCCACTTTTCTCCTTCTGCTTCCCCCTGCCAAATTTTCTAAGTTCAGGTTGGTATACACTGTAATATAGGTTAACTAGCACTTAATCATTTCCTAACAAGCCATGTTTGAAGTCCCGCAAATGCAGTCCTACGCATCTTTACCTACAGTACTACCTTGGCCTAAATATTTTAACCAGATCCCAGGAAACAGTAAGAACCTGTTTTCTTGTGTCTCGTAGACATCATGCCCTTGAAATTGCTTCTGAAAGCTCTTAATCACTAGCGTGATTAGGTGAACACACACACACTGTGTACATTTCCAAGGGGACTCCCAACACCCATCCTAACGGCTCCTTGACCAGAAAGATGTGTGAGCAGCTGAGTTCTCAACAAGCAGCAACCTGTCAACCCCAGGGGGTGCCTGGAAATGGTATGGGGTGAGGGAGGGTGTCTGTCTCAAACTGAGGGGCGAGACTGACATTCAGCAAGGAGACTTAGGGCCACTGCCTATCTTAGCACGAGGAACCGCCCAGCCCAAAATACCGCTGGCACCACCCGAAACCCCACAGAGTAAGACAGGACCCTGACCCTGGGAGCCACCACATTACACACCTTCCCTCAAAAATGCCGCCCATGAGTGACAGGATGCCAGGCCCACCCTCAAAGTCTACCAGTCCTTGTAAGGAACAGAAACATGGAGAAGGAAGGAAGATGGGGAAGGAGGAGGGCTGAAAAAGAGGGAGGATAACAGGCACAGGAAGAGGAGGTATGGAAGGGGGAAATCAACACAGAATTACAGCAATGTTGGCAGCACTGTGAGTTAGCGGAGCTCTGTGGGCCAACCAGGCACTAACCGCTAATTTGCTTTCAAGGTGAAACACAGAGAGTTCCAAGCAGTGCCTTATGAGGAACTGCTGAACCCCAGCCCGCCCATTTCCAGCGCGGAGGTGCTGCTTTGTGCTACAATGTGTACCCCGCAGAAATAACGTACCCTACTAACACATGCGCACTAAGTCATGGGTGGGCTCACGGACGCCAAAGAGGCCCCGTTTTTGAGACTGCACACTGAACAAGGTAAAAGCTCACAAAACCCACTAACTCTATCAGTAAAAATGAACAAAGTAAGCGAGAAACGCATCCCGGGTTGCCAGGAAAAAGGAACATGAGAGAGACCACATCCATTTTCAGCAGCTAGAAACTCCCGTTTCCAAACCCCTTCCCTTACCTCCTTCCCTCTGGGATGAGCGGGGGTGGCCCTCCTTTTCTTCAAGGCCAATCCTAAGCGCTGAGCTTTGGAGTCCATCCTTCTCACCCCTGGGCCGTGGCTTCATCAGTACCCTGCTTCGCTGCTCCCTCTTCCATTCAGCCCTCTCTACAGACCCATTGCCCTTGGCAGCCTGCTCGGGTTTCTCCCATTTGAAAAAACAAACACACTGGGCTTCCCTGGTTGCCTTCCTCCTTCACCTTCTCCTTCCCTGAGAGTTCCCTGCAAGTCACTGGGTCCAGCCAGGTGCCCCGCCCCTCGCCGGTCCCTCTGCAGGCGGGCTCCAGCTCTGGCCACCAGGGCTGCAGTGCCTAATCCGATCCTCCTCCACGAAGCCCTCCCTCTGGTAACTTTCCAGTCCCCTGGCATCCAAACCCTGCTCTGCACTTGTCTCCTCCCCATCCTGCCCCCGCCCCTGCTCCCAGAGGAGTCTTCCCACCTCCGCATATCACAGGCATTCCCCCCTGGGGCTCCACACTGGCCCTCCTACCCCTTGGCTACTTCTCCCCATGCAGTTTCACGTTTGGGGCTGTGTTTCCCAAACCTGGCTGGTCAGAATCCCCTGGGACACATGGGAGATCCCAAAACTCTCAGTCATCCATGGGGCAGGGGTACATAATCCATATTTTTCTAAGACCCCAATTAATTCTGATGAATAGCCATCTTTGAGGAAAAATGGTTTTAAATTTTCATGTATATGGTAACTTCCAAAATTGCCAGCTCCAGCCCTGCCTTTTGAATTTTAACTCCTAAGATCAATGACTTGCTAGATATATATTTCTACATGGACACCTCAAGCTAAAACATACATGAACTGCACTTGTCCTTTCCTTGAACTGGCCAACCCTCCCACACTACCTCCTTCACTAGACTAGAAGCTGAGGGAACTCAGGGACCATGTTTTACTCACTTTTATACCCATGTTCCTGGGCACAATGACTGATGGCCAATAAATGTCCCCGGAGCAGAAAGAAAGCCCCAGCTTTACACTGACACAAACACCATCTGGGGTAGATACTACAAAGAATATCCCAAATCAGAGGGACAGAGAGCCCAGGAAAGAGGGAGTGGGGATGGCAACATCTCCAGCTTGCAAGGGTAAGGAAGCAGTAGTAAGAGCCATTTGAATTTGCAGGAACAGTGGTTCTCAAGTCTTTGGGGCATCAGAATCACCCGGCAGGCTTGTCGGAACACAGACTGCCTGCCCACTACCCCCCCCCCCCAGAATTTCTGGTTCAGTAAATGTGGTGTGCGGCCCAAGAAGCAGAGAGCACCCAGGTGACGCAGACTCCACCGGTCCAGGGACCACACTTTGAGAACCACTGTTCAGGAGACCTGGGGAGAGAAGCAAAGCAGCCCTGACAAGCAGACATGCCACTAAGACATGGCCTGTTCCAGGTTAGCTCACCTGACACCCCTCTGGTAACTGTCCCATCCCCGTGCTAAGAAGAACAGCGGCATTTCCTTTTTGAGAATTAATAGAAAATGAAGCCAACAAAAATGTATCCAAACTCCCACAATGTTGGAGAGGATAGCGTGGGAGCCTGCTACCAAGATAACTGCCAATTAATCGCATCTCTCTATGACCATGCCCCTTTGCAAAGTGACTGGCACTCCCTCCCAGCAAGAAAGAGCCTACATCCCCATCCCCTGAATCTGGGCAGGTCTTGACACGTGGTCTGGCCAGCAGAATGTGGGGACTTCTAAACCTAGGCCCCAAAAGGGCTGGTGAGGCTGGGAACGAACGCATGTGGGAGGGACCCACTCAGCCCCTGCAAGCAGCGCAGCTCAGGTCACCCCCAGCCCCACCACTTGCTCACTGCAGCCACTTGACAGCCCCCAGCAAAGGCCAGCCAAACTGCCCTGTCATCCACAGAAGCAGGAGAGAGAATAAATCTGTTGTTTGAAACCAGCAGGTTGTGGTGGGTTGGTTACTCACCACCACCAACAGACACCACAGTTTATGATGCTGAGAAGGAGCATGCTGGCCGGACAGCGTGTGCCGGGCCGGGCCTCAGAGCTGCCAGGGACCGTTTACTGCTATATGCCCCTCGCTACCCCTACTCTTTAAATAAGACTATCTGCTGCGGTTACCCTGTCCCAACCTTGCCATGTTTGTTGGTTGGTTTGTTTTGGGGGTATCTTTTCAAGTCACAGCTCCCTGAATCAAGAGAAGCCAGATCTAAGGAGCTGCAACCTGGTGGCCCCACCACGGCCATCCTTGGCTGAGGCAGGCAGAGCACAGACTTTAAGGTCGATGCTGTGCCACAAGGGAAGGGCAAAAACGGGAGATGAGTATATCCTGCAGGTGTAAAGGACACGGATCCTCAGGGACAGGAAGCAAGCTGGTAGATTATTACAGTAACAACTCCATCCCCTTATGTCCACACCCCAAAGCCACTGTGCCCCTTGCCCCCACCAAGAGGTGGCCTGAATCAGGGCGGGCCTTGGGATTTCCTGTGACGCTGGGCTCTTTCCAAGGTTAAACCTTAAGAGGCCCTATAGCACCTGCCTTTGACCTCTTGGAATGTGTCCATCGGCACAAAAATAGGCCTGGGCTAGCCTGCTGGAGAGGTCACACGGAGAAGAACCAAGACACTAGCCACAGCCCAGGGCCAAGTGCAGACGGCCAGCACTCCTCCAGCTGACCACCAGCACATGAACGAGCCCAGGCAGGACCCACAGGAAAACCCCCAGTCAACCCCAGGAGTCATGAGCAATACTCCAGCATCACTGTTTCAGGCCACAACACTCTGGGGAGAGGTTACACAAGAACAGGTGACCAATTCAACAGAAATCACACATCACTGCAGGAGAAAAGTGTCCATCCTGGGGGAGGGGAGCAGGTGCAGACAGATGTTCTCTACTCTGGAGGAGTGTTTCATTTTAATAAACTGCCCAATTTTCCTTTGGCCTGATGGAAGACCCAGCTGTTCACACTATTGCTCGGACCCTCTCCCTCAAAGCCCTTTCCCGAAGCCTGTACCCGTGGAGTTGGCGGCCGCTGCTTTGTATCGCATCTGCTCGAGTTTGGTCAGTCCCCACTCTTTGCCACTGTGTTAGCAGCTGTAAACCAGGCTCCAGACTGTCCCTGGCATGAAGGGAGACATCTGCTAATACAGTGACAGCAGGGGACTCAACAAGCAGGGGACTCAACAAGCAGGGTCCCTTGCCCTTTGGCAATTCATTATCAGGCCGTGTGGCCCCACGGCCATATAAGAAAATCAGTGCCAACAATGACCTAGTTCAGAAAGCAACATCAGCATTCTGCTGCCAGAATCCACGCTACGAGGAAAGCAGATCTCCTTGGTAAAACAGGGGCCATCCCGCCCGCCATCTTGAGGATTTTCTTTCCAGAAAGGTTTATGCTGGGAGCGCCTGGGCGGCTCCGTCCGTTAAGTGTCTGACTCTTGATTTTGGCTCAGGTCATGATCTCAGGGTCATGAGGTCGAGCCCCATGCTGGGCTCCGTGCTGGGTGCGGAGCCTCCTTCAAATTCTCTCTCCACCCCTCCAAAAGGAAAGGTTTATGCTGAACTAAGCACTGGTCATCATCGTAGATGAGAAAGGCCTGCCGGCGCCTCCCCCCACCTATCCCACCCGGCTGAGGGGCAGCAGGGCCCCGCTGCTAGAGCCCCAGCCAGATCCCAGGCAGGAGCCAGGAAACGCAGTGGCTCCGCCTTCTCGGACGCGGGGGAAGGTCGGGACCCTCCCGCCAACATCAGAACCTCTCCTGGATCAACACGGCTGGGGGGCCGGGAGCCCGGGGTGGGGTGCTGCCAGCACATTAACATCCCACCCCTCACGTCCTGGACTTGTCACTCAGGAGTATCACTTAGGCCCACCCAGTGCAGATTCCCATCTGCACAGCTGACCTAGAGAGCCTCGTTCTGGGCCAAAGGAGGAAGGAGAGGCTTCGCACGATGGAAGAGCGTGGATCTCATTTATACGTTTACTAAACAATATGACCCCATAAGCTTCTCAACATCTCAACATCTGGGGGGGCAGATACCCTCAACAAGTATTTTACTAAACAATATGACCCCATAAGCTTCTCAACATCTGTAAATCTTTGTTTCCTCCTCTGACAGAAGGGTCAAGAGCACAGAGAAGGAACAAGAGAAGTACCGGTGTCTCCAGAGAAAAGCACTAAGGAGCGGGCACCCAGCGCCTTCTCACGGTGCCAGGTCTGCCCCGAAGGCCGGCCGACACTGACGGTTCTTCTCCAGTCACGGCTCCCCTGTGCCCGCAGAACCGCCCCCGGCTACGTCCAGAGACAGTCCGGGAAATGACACTTTCTCCCTATCACCACCAGGCTGCCTGTCTCATTAAACCTTAGCTACCTTCTGGACCTTCCTACGCACTCACACCTTGTCTTGTTTATTTTTAATTACAAGATCTAGAGAAACGAGAGCATTTGTTATAGTTAATCCTACTAAGGTCGGGATCCCTAAGAACTGACCAAAATAAGTGGAAGATGCATTCCCTCGGTGCAAGGCTCAGGCACAAGTCTGGGCTCTGGAAAAGCTCCTAAGCCCCGACCCCACAAGCCTGGAAAACCTTCAGGGCTCAAGAACTGCGGGACGAGCCGCAGAGCCAGGGCAAGTACCCCCAGGTGAATCCAGAATCAACAGCTGCACAGAAGCTTCTCACCGATTAAGATATGGAAGTTCCGGGGTGACCAGCTACCCTAACACCTGGGATCTCCTCGAAGCCCCAGCCACAGGAAATGGGCAGACACGGCACAGCAGAAGTTAGCATCCCGATGCCACACGGCACAGCGAGGGCAGGCCCACCTGCACCTGAGGGATCCCTCTGGAAAGAAAATCTACGTGTGCAATGACCTGCTCCCTACTCCAAGACTCAGAGAAACTGCAAAGCTGTGTCCTCCTGGAGCTTAGGCTTCTGCAACAATTCATAATCCCTTGAGAGAATTCATTAAAATAGTTCTAGGATGACAAGTATTTTATATTTTTAAACCTGAATAGCTATTACTGTTTTCTTTGGATCGTTTCTGGCAATGAAAAATGCATTTGGCATTACTAATCAACTTTCAAAGCTCCTTGGCTTCAGCTGTCCCACTTGCATAGCCACGCCATACTACACCGCTCTGGGTTAAAGCCAAGCTTTGCTCTTTGTTTCTCTCTGAGAAGAAAAAGGAGCCAAGTTTGATATGTTCTAACACTTGCTACTTATCACATTACCGTCCCTGCGGCAACAGAGAGCGCAGGATGGGGTGGGGGAGTTGTGGCAGGTGGGCCCCATCCCCACCTCTGAATCGGGCAAGCACCCACTCATGAACCGCAGATCTGTCCCCCCAGAGCAGAGCTCGGCCTCAGAATCCCCCCCCCAACCAGCACGCCAGGCAGCCACCACCCGTGCAGCGGACAGGCACCCAGCTGGAACTACGTGCCAGCCCGGTGCAGCCCCGCCACCCACGTGCCTCTGCCCCGGCTGCTCACCGTCCCTTACCTCCCGAATCTGCCCGGCTCTCCCGGCCCCAGTGCACCCAAGGCTACTAGCATTACTGTCTGCCGTTTCCAAGCTGCGAATTCCAGCCCTAATTCCTCTCCTATCCCAACCTCCAAACTGTGCCCATCTTTCTTCTGGAATGTCTCTCCATGCGGTGCCCCCGTCTGACTCCACAGCAGCTGCGCCTCCAAGTGACCCTGCTGGCGGACTTCAGCTTCCTCAAAGCCCAGGGTTTTCCTTCACTGCTTAGAAGAGCTGCGGACAATGCACCATCTCAAGACTGAAGTCACAGACACTCCCTGTGAATCTAAACCCCAGGGCTCCTTGCTAATCCCACTTTCTGACACCACCCCCCCCGACTCTCCCGTCACCCACCTTCTCAACATGTCTACGAGCACCAAGGGTTGTATAGTGTACGGTTCCATTTACAGAACATTCTTGAAGTGACAGAGTTAAGAGTGATGGAGAACAGCTGCGGGGTAGCTGGGGTAAGGGATGCAAGAGATGACAGGCAGATTTTTTTGTTGCAATGGAACAGTCCTACATCCCAACTACACCCAAAAAAAAAGTACATGCAAAAACTGGTGAATTCGGCCTAAATTACATCTGCACCTGAGTTAACAGCATTGGGTCAACATCAATTTCCTGGTTTTTACAGTGTAAGAAGCTGTCACTAGGGAGAGCTAGGGAAGAGTACATAGGAACTACAGGGTTTTTTGCAACTTCTTGCAAGTCTTAAAGTATTTAAAAATAAAGTTATTACTAATTCTTAAAATTTTTTTTAAAAAGCCCAATCTCAACTTTGTGTCCTTCTATACCTTCTTTCTTCTGCAACCCGAGGAGGCCACCATTATTTCAACTCTCTCGGCGGGAAATTCCCATTTATTGCTTCATGCCGCTCAAACCTGACCACTCCCGTGAGCAAAGGCAGTGGCCCCAGTCTCCTGGTTCCCAGAGCACGTTTTTTATGCTGTGGGTAGAAAACCATATTAACAACATTTTACAGGTTTTCCCACTCGAGATTGTGATCAACCACTAAAGAATTTATCTTATAATCTCGCCAACCTAACCCAGCAAAGAGGTGAGCAGCAAGACAACATCCAAACTTCCTTAGAAAGCAAAGAAGGAAGAGAATCTCAAGCCGACTCCCCTTTCCAAGAAGGAAAGCCACAGACATATTCAAACAGTCGAAAACAAAAACCCAGCCCAAATCCAGAGCATTACAGGGAGGAGACCAGGAAAACGTAGGCATGGCCTAAAAACAGACCCAGTGTGGACCCAACAGCTGCTTTGCTCTCATTTTGCACAATCTCTCATTTGGGGCAGCAGCTATTTAAGATCTGGAGAGATGAGACCCAAATTAAACTATTGGGCAGTTATTCAGAACTGTCCTTCCCGATGCTTAAATTACCTGCCAAAAACTATGTTTTCAGGACTTGTGGAGTCCAAACACAGGAGTTCAGATCTCTGCTGTGCCAAATCACTAGCAAGTTACTGAACCACCCAAGTCAGTTTCCACAACTATAAAATGGGCTAACAGTACACTTTTTAGGATGCTGAAGAGATAAAAGAACATAAGGAAAACTGCTTTTGTTGTAGTTATTTTTGGTGTCGTTAATACTGAACTGTTCTTTCTGACAGTGCTTGGTCATGATTCAGAAGTTTCTTAAAAGCCTTTCACTTGAACTGGAGACAGAAGTAAAGCCCCAAATCACTTAACTCACAAACCAGTGCACATTCCACTGCACTATCCTAAAGTCAACGAAAATAATGAGGCCTTCCCTCCATCAGGAAAGGGACAAGGGAAATTCTAGGAGGCCTGAGGGAGCATCGTCAGAAAGCAAGAAGGAAACACCTGCAAAACTCCTAAGGTGCAGAGGCCAGCCCTGTGGCGGCCACGTGTGGTGGAGGTCAATGAACCACCAACCGGGGGAGCCAGGGGACCCGGCCGCCGGAGAGAGCACTGAGCCACGGACGCAACATCCCCACCTCCAATCAAAAGGCTCTGAGGTCTAAGAAATGATGCTAAGAACTATAAACAACGAGAAACTTCTGAAGACCTTCAGTTCCCTATAATGGTGACTACTCTATCCCATAAAACGGACACAGAAGGTAGGCTCAACTCCACAGGCAGTGTCAGAAGAGACTCAAAGTTAGATGAGCACAAGCAACTTTAAATGGAAAAGGAGAATTATGGCCAAGAAGGAAAGACGCAAAGGCACTGCCGGGGGGGGGGGGGGGGGGGACACAACACGCCCAAACACCTTGTCAAGAGGCTCATGTGGTTCCCAAACAGAAACACAGTTTTAGAGGCACCTGGGTGGCTCAGTCAGTTGAGCGTCCAACTCTCAGTTTCGGCTCAGGTCATGATCTCAGGGTCGTGGGATACAGCCCCACATCAGGCTCTGCATTCAGCAGGGAGTCTGCTTGAGATTCTCTCCCTCTTCCCCTCCCCCCACTTGTGCTCTCTTCTCTAAAATAAATAAATAAATCTTTAAAAAAAAAAAAAAAAATAGTTTTAGACAGTTGGTGAAAAAGACAGCTTACTAAAAATTCCTGAGCAGAAACTCAAACCTAAGAGTTTGTCTTGCAGAACAAGCCAAAGATTAGAACACGTAAGGCTGCTACATCCTGACACCCAGAGAGGAGCCAGAGACCCAGAACTCCTGGCCTTCCCCATTTCGCAAGTTAGGGAAAAGCTGCAGTTGGAGGCCGTCAAACTCTGGTCTCAGATGTGCCCTGGGCAGAATGAAGCCCTAAGAAAAATGACAGAGTGCCTGCTCTGAAGGAGGGATCCCCTCCAGTCGGCAGCAGTCATGTGATTTTCCAAGGACACAGGGTATATGACACGCTAAACTGGAACCCATGGCCATCTGCTTCCAAAGTCTGAGCTCGTCACAGTCGGGTTAACTGTCTGATCTCAGCTCAGGTCTTGATCTCATCAGGGTCGTGAGTTCAAGCCCCGAGTTGGGCTCCACACTGGGCGTGGAGCCTATTTAAAAAAAAAAAAAAAAAAAAAAAGGGCAGGACGCCTGGGGGGCTCAGTTGGTTAAGCGTCTGCTTTCGCTCAGGTCATGATCCCAGGGTCCTGGGATGGAGCCCCGCATCGGGCTCCCTGCTCAGCGGGAAGCCTGCTTCTCCCTCTCCTGCTGCTCCCCCTACTCGTGTGCCTGCATGCTCCCTCTGTCAAATAAGTAAATAAATCTTTAAAGAAGGAGCAAAGTTTGAGCATGTCCCTCCTCACCTCCCAAGCTCTGACAGCAAAATACGAGAAGACAAAAAATTCAAAAGACCCGACTGTCCCCCTGCAGCTACGCTACTGTGTGACTCTGGGCAAGTCCTTAACTTCTCAGTACAACAGAACAATGATGCTTCAAGTATTTATTCACCTTGCAAGTGTGTCAGAGGATCAGATTAGCCTAAGTGTGAGAGAAAAAGTGAGGCGCACTGGTGCTGACTTGTCACCTTTGCTGGAGCTGGGGTGCACTCTCAGCAAACACATCTAAGAACAAGTGAGGTCATCTTTAGAATAGCACTCCCTTTTGGAGACATTTTTAGAAATCACTGGAACACTGGCCAAAACACTTACTGAAAACATACCATTTATAACACAATGCAACACAGTCCAAAGACAGATTTAAAGACTATTGTCATTTTTAAGTACGGCTTAACTTAATATTCCTTTTTTTTTTTTTTTTAAGATTTATTTATTTATTTATTTTAGAGAGACAGAGAGGGAGGGTGGGCAGAGAGAGAGGGAAAGAGAGAATCCTACGCAGCCTCCGACTGAGCATGGAGCCTGACACGGGGCTCCATCCCAGGACCCTGAGATCATGACCTGAGCTGAAATCAAAAGTCAGCCGCTGTCTGAGCCACCCAGGCACCCCTTATTCCTATTTTTTAGTACAAATTATTCTTCTCAAAAATAAGACATCTTACAGCTAATTACCAGCAAATAAAATGCCCTGAATACCCATCTCATCAGATTAATCTAATGGTTACATTCCAGGAGGCATTCTGCACTGAAAGTAAGATGGGGAAATTTGTCTAATCAAGCCCATGAACCTGTAAAGGCTTTTTCCCATTCTAACGAGTTTAAAGCTCACTCTTTATTGGGATCTCTCCCATGCCTTCTCCATCTGAAAAAAAAAAAAAAAAAAAAGCTGCCCTTTTAATGAAATACATACAAGAATATATACATACAAACCCACTATAATGTCTAAAAGACCCCCCCCGAAAAATGCCTTTCCATGAGTATTTTCCCAGAAATCCTTGCAATATCTGAACCCCCTTCAGTTCTGGGAGTGGACGCAGCAAAGAAACTCCGTGGTGCACCCCCGGCCTCCTCCCTTGCCTGGAAAGCCCCTCGCACACTTCTGGGAAGGATGTCCTGCTTTCAGGGAACTGAATCGTCACAATTTAGCGCATCTCCCCCAGTCAGATCGCTGGGCTTCCCCCCTGCAGCCAACCCTAGACATATTTTGACACAAACACCACAGGGGAACCTTGAGCTCCTCACTTTGACTCGGCAAGGGAGTCCAGGTCAGGACTTTGGTTTTCACACCAAATACTGATTCAGGACACAAGGGCTCCTCTTCAGGACGAGGGACAAATGTGCAGAATGGTTTCCTACTTAGCCTGCACCCCTCAACAGTACAAACGGCAGTCATGAGTCGTGGCGGGAAGAACAACAAACCACCCCATGGTATGTGCCGTCTCCGAGATGGCGCCAGCCTCCTTCAGAACTGAGCGAAAGCCACAGTGACCAGAACACGGGGCCAGGAGAACCTGTGGGCAAGGGCGCAACAAAGACAGCAACTCTACTTGCTGCGCCATCCCAAGGGCGTCACAAGCAGCGGCTGACGGGGGGGCCCTCCTCGCTGCGTGGGGGCAGTGATCTCAACACAGGCTGCACACCACAATCACCCTGGGCCATGAAACCCAAAGCTTTGGGGACGGGACCCCAGCATCAGTATTATTTCAAGCTCCCCAGAAGGCTGAGAACCAGTGGTCAGGTGCAGGAGATGCTCCAAGTGCCACAGTCACACCCAGAGAACTTCCCCCCCCCCCCCACCTTCTTTTCTCCACCTGGGAAGGAATCACATCAGTGACGAGGGACGTCACTAGGCCTGGGGTGTGTCCCCGAGGCTCAGCCTTTCAATCTTCTCTACCTCCTTCCCCCGCCCCCAGCCCTCCTAGTAACGAGCTGACCTTGCAAACCCATTCTCAGCCTCTAGCCCCAAAGGGTGTTTTGTGTATTAACTTAAGTTGGTTAATTTAAGGTCTCCAAAACAAAAACCTTTGTTTACCACACAAAGACCTTTAAATAGCAAATGGCTTCAATTAGCTCAAAGAACTGACAGATTTTTCCAATCCTCAAAAGAAAAGTCTCATTCCTAGCTAACTGATAAAAGATCATTTTGTAATAGGGGGCCTAAATCCCAGGTTTGTGCAGAAATCTGCTCCGTCCGCGTTACAATAAATCCACTAACCAGCACAGGAGAAGACACTCCAGGCCTGGCTCCGGAACAGAGCACTTTCTCCTCTCAGTGGTAAGCCCCAGTCTCTCCACCTGAGCTCTCTGAGCCATTCCAATGTGCCTACCCCCACACTCTGGCTTGGACAACGCATTTCCCCCGTCCTGTACACTTCATTTCAACCCTGCAACAGCCCCATAATCTAGAAGAACTCAGTAAATATTCTACAGTACTTGGCAAAAAAAAATTTTTTTGAGAAAAAGAGATGTGAAACCCTATGAATGTTGACGTCTAGACCTACATACCCACAGCACCAGGAGTTTCAGGAAATCCTCGTACCAGGATCTGCTCATCTTTAACTGGATGTTTGTTTAAGGTAGAAGCTGCTTAAGTTTTAAAAACGCAAATACAAGTTTTTAAAAAAATACATTAAACAAGAGAAAAAATGACTGTCCCACCTAGTTGAATCCACTGTTTTGGCCTCCGTTTCTAATAAATCCCCCCACACCCCACACATACACACCTGTCCACTACCGTAGGAAACCACCGTCTGAAGCTCTGTGAGGTCAGAGCTCAGGGAGAAGCCGCTCCAGGGAGAGAGGGAGAGAAAGCTCAGACCCGCGTGCCAGGGAGGGAGAAGGTCCAGGCTCTTTCCCAGCGCAGACTGGGCAGAAGGTTCTAGGGCTCTGACTGCCTGCTTAGTGCCAAAGGCTCACCCACAACCCTCACCGCTCACTAACAGCAGATGGAGGGGAGGACACCCGGGCCTGGGGCTCCAACTCGCCCAAGGTCACCAACAGCGCAAGTCACAGCCGGACTGAGCTTCCGTGCTCCAGAGGCCCCACGAAGTCAGCCCCTCCGACCCCCTCCAGGGGCTGCTGGGCACCCTTTTCTTCCATGAAAGGCTCCCTGCTGACAGATGAAGGCCAGGGGTGTCTCTGGGAGGATGAGCAGGCCCAGACACCCAGGCAAAGACTGAAATCAGGACATTTTTGTTGGGCAAGCACTTGATGAAAAACACATAATGCATTCCAAATAAATTATATAGCTCACTGAGAAATGAATGCTGGCACCTCCTTTATTAAACCCAACACAAACAGGCCACGGAAAAGATTCTGACTGTACCCTACTATAATAAGCCCTGACAAACAACAGCCACCCCCACTTCCAAAGCTCCTCCATCAAAGGCTCTGTGCTAGGCGGTCTTCCTAACTATGCCTTTCCAGACCTCACTACCACCCCAGGAGAAAGAGAACTCGATCCTCATGATGCAGCCGAGGGCACTTGGGTGCTGAAGGTAAGTCACGTGCACGTGGTCCCCCACAGCTAGTCAGGGGTTTCAGCCCCGCTCTCTGTGCAGCAAGGGTCAACCTCCGTGTGGGAAAGTGCTTGTAAGCTGCAAGCTTGGCAGGACGCCTGGCTGCGAGGAACCTAGCTGGCCAGGTGTGCCCTTGGGTTATCACAATGGAATTTCAATCAGCAGGAGGAGCGCAATCCGATGCCACCCCCAATTCCCTGCAGGTGAACTCACCTTCCCGTATTCTGTAAAAGTTTACGGTAACGAGTATCAGGGAACGCGGACTCTTCTACAAAGCAGACCAAATAGTTTTGGTGTATTTATATTTCAATCAATAATCACATTTCCTTTACCTGAAAATCCTCAGCTTTTAGAGGCACTAAGGGGAAAACAGACGAAATAAAAATGCCAAGGCGATGAGCAAGGTTGATTTGGCCCAAGTAAGATTACACGCCTCCTGCCCACCGGGGGATCATGGAGCGGCGTTCTCTCCCCTGGAGGGGCAGCGAGGGCACTGCCAATCTCCCATTTCTCAGAGGTCCTGCCGCTCCAACTCAGCAAGTAAGACAACCGTCAAGTCAGCGGTCCTGGGTGATGCTTGGGAGGGTTAGAGCCTCCACGGGGCAGCAAACCTCTGCTGGGAGCAGACACACAGTAAACACCTCAGCTGTGTCGGCCAAACAGTCTCTGTTGCTTATTCTTCTTTTCCCTCCTTTGAACTCTTTACAAATGGAAAAATCGTCTTAGCTCATGAGCTGACGAAAGTGGGCTAAGGGCAGCTGTAGTTTGCCCATCCCCAGGCCAGGCCACCAAGAGGGTTAATACCTAAGACTCTGTCCCCTGCCTGCCGTACCGGTAACGCCGCCTGATCCACCGAAGGAACCCGCTACCAGCTCCCAGTGCAGGACAGAGCTGTCTGGGACCTCAGAAGTCCCTGCCATGCACCCCTCAGCAGAACCAAGCAGCACACCCCTGCCCCCCCATCCTCACTGCCATGCCCCTTCTCTGGTCCTCCAGCTTCCCAAAGGGAGAGGGCTAGTCTCATCATCTCCTCACCCAACCCTCGGAAGAAGATACTTTTACAGGTGAGAAAATGGAGGCCCGAAGAGTCTGTTACTTACCCGGGGACACAGAGCCAGAAGGGGTGGTGTTTAGCTCTAAAGCCAAAGTTCTATTACTCTACACTGTGACCCCTAAAAACACCCATCTCAGATGGAACAGGCTACCTATTAAACACATTTACTTTTATACTTATGGCTAGTGATGGAAAACTCTTTGGGCCCTGGCCCCCGGGCGGGGTTCCGGTCAGACAGTGCTCTCGGGGAAGACCTATTCATCTTCCCGCACTCTCTAGTAACAAATACACGTTCAGTCGGGCGTGAGACTTCTCCAGCCGAGGCCAGCTCTCACCTCTGGTCCAGGGCACGCTCTGCCTTCAACCGTGCCGTCCGTTCGTATCAGCCCCCCTGCTGTAGAGGGACGCAGGTAAGACAGCCCGGTGCCCGGCGTGTAGAAGGCCCTCAATACACGTCCACTGCATGAAATAAACGGGTAAGGCAACGTAGAGCCCAGAGGTCTCGAGGCCAAAGCCGCTGCCTTAGCAGAGGCGCGGCAGACAGACCCTCCTGGACTAAAGACCCAGCGGACACACGCCCGGGTGCCTGGCCTCCCCGGCTACGAGTCAGTGGCTTGCATCCAGCCTGCTGGCTCACAGCTGAGACCGCCGGTGGCTTTCAGGCAGGAGGCTCTGCGCTCCCGGGTGGGGAATGTTAAACAGGAAGCAAGAAGGAGCCAGACTATTTCTAGTCCTCATGTGGGTACATCTCCAATGCTTTACCCTAACGGTGGTTAACAGACCCTGGAGCCCGACTGCCTGGATTGGATTCCCAGCTCTGATGAGGGACCCCGGGCAAGATACTGAGTTGCTGGGGACCTCTGTTTCCTCTTCTGTATATGAGGACAATAAGAGCACCTGCATCGAGGGTGGTGGGAGGTCAAATGAGTTCATCCATGCCAAGGGCCTTGGCACCAGCTGTATGAGTTACCGGCGTCATCATCCCTCCGCTACACACTTCAAGGTTCAGCTCAAGCTCAGCACCAGCAGACGCTACCCTGCAGATTTTACCCGCCTCACAGCAGATGCTTGCTTTCTGTCCTCCTCATCAGTGTCCCTAATCCACGGGGACTCCACAAATTCTCATCACTTCTAGAACCTCCTTCCTGAGAACCACACCAGATTTCAGGTTTTAATTAAAGAAAAAAGCGTTAGGCCCTAAAGCCAAGTGTTTGGCCCAGGTGGTATTTCTTCTCCCTTGTCCCTTTATCTGCACCTTAAGTCGACCTTCGGCTCCAGAGGAGAGTTGTTAGCTCACCTTATTCATTTTCTGCCCTGTCTCATCCTCCGTCCCCTCTCGGGACCCTTCTTCTCCTCCTCCTGTGTCTTACGCACACACACTCTCACACAGGACAGGAACGTTCCCTGTGCTGAGATCATCGGAGGCTCAAGGAGTGGCCCGCCTGCCACCTGAGCTCCCAGGCTCATCTCAGTCCCTCTCTCCCAACGCAGCCCCTGCCCTCCCTCCCTCCTGGCCCCTTCATCAGGCCCAAAGTGAGGCGGAAAAACGTCATCATGACTGAGGAAAACCACAGGAAAGGTACTGAAGGCTGTCACAACTTCTGGATGCTACCGGAAGGAAAATGGAACGAGACGCAGGAGTCCAGGGCTGGGGGATGACTGAAAGGAAGGCTTTAATAACTAAAACTGACATCAAGAGTTATATTCCACAGGCCCTGACATCCACCAAACAGAAGAGAAAGGACAAGTTGTTTATATTAACTCAGACTGCAGTCCACTCGGCAGGCTGTTCTCAGTTTCCATCCTGTTCACTCCAATCATGCTGCCCCGAGGCACACACCTCTTGGACGGTGGCTTAAGATGGCTAGGAGCCTGAAATGCCTCCGAAAGGGTAAGGAATGTAACTTTTTTTGTTGTTAGGCTGCTTTCCTCCATTTTGCCATATTGATGGAACAGTATCAATGTTATATTGGAAGTAGTGGTCAATCTATTAAATCTATTAAAAACATGTTGCCCCTTCCTATAGTAAATTGCTAGCGGGATATAAAATGGCGTGGCCACTTCAGAAAGCAGTCTGGCAGTTTCTCAAAAAATTAAACAGAAGACCGCCGTATGACCCAGCACACAAACGTTCACAGCAGTATTGTTCATGATAGCCAAACACTGGAAACAACTTAGATGTCAGTCAACTGGTGAACAGAGAGACAAAATGAGACATGTCTGTACAATGGGATAGCATTCAGCAGTGAGAGGGACCAAGCTATGGACACAGGCCACATCACGAACCTCAAAAACATGCTAAGTCAAAGGAGACGGTCACAAGACACCACAGACTGGATGAATTCATTTATATGAAGTGTCCAGAAAAGGCAAAGTGATGGAGACAAAGGGGACTGGGGCTGCTGGGAACAGAGGTTAACTGTCCATGAGCATGAGGAGTCCCACTGGGGGGATGAAAATGTTCTAAACTGCACCACCTGGTAAAGTCCCTATAAATCACTGAATTATACACACCCAGGAGTACATTTTGCAGTATGTAAAATATACCACAAAACCACTTCAAAGAAAAAAAAAAAAATCCCACCTTGCACACCTGTATTCATCTGTGTCCCCAAATGACTGTGAGAGCTACAAGGACAAAGACTCCTCTCACTTCCTCCTACCCCATCATCTCGCGGAATACCCGGTGTGCATGGAGCACTGCAATGTCCAATGTCCAGGGAATGATTTTTTTGAAAAACAAAACAAAAAAGGTTTGTGTTTTTCCATAGCTTCCTGATTCACCAAAACTTCACATCCCTGACTACTCTTCCACCCAATCTGCCCCCAAACACAAAGGCCAGGGTAGGCCACAAAGCAAGAGTATCCATGAAGCTTCAAGCCACTCCGAAGTGACCCCAACACCTCTAGATGTATCCTGACCAACTACTTATGAAGTGCAATGTTGGTCTCTGCTCGGAGTTTAAAAAGAAAAAGTGGTTTTCTTATGTTTTTATTGTGGATTATGAAAACTTCTAGGGTTGTGAGTAGAGAAGAAAGAGCATGCTTTTAGTATCAGATTCAGAAAAGGTGAAGGTTCAGGGAAATTACATTCTAATTTAAAATAAATTCTTAACTTCTATCAGGGAAGATTTATTTTTGACTTAGAAGCAGCCAATCTAATAAATACACCAGATACTGTCCCAAGAGGATTAAATACAGCAAGCAAAGCGATAAAAGTAAGCTTTGACCCACTTGTGTTCTGCGCCGTTTTGTCTGTCCTGAACAGAACCCAAGATGAGGATGTTTCAATAGAACATAATTATTAAGGAAGAACTATGTTAAGCTTGCTTTGAAATGTAAGGTTTTCTTTTCTCAACCAGTACTGTAGCAAAAATAATGCAGGAGTAAAAACATTGCTTACCATATACCACAATGCCTAGAATTCACGTATGTCCTACCATCCGTGGTTTAAGTAACACCAGTATCTGCTGTTAAACAGAGAAATACACTTCCTCATGGTGTAAGTGTGAAGTGTCGTGGTTAAGGGTGTAGGCTTTTGAGACAAACTGGTTCAAATCTTGCCTCTACCACATACTTGTTTAATGATCTTGGGCAATTCACCTAACCTTTGTGTTGTGGTTTCCGTATCTTTTGAAGAGGTAAAGATTAAATCATTTAATTTCCTCCAATCGTCGCAGGCTACTTACCCCACCTTGAAAGCTAAGGTGTTCACAAAACTGCATTATTTTCTGGGCATTGGTAATCAACTCTCAGGATTTCATAATTTCTGGCACCATATTCCACCAACCCCAGTGTAGACTGGTATGTCAGCTGTTTTCAAGTATTATAAATGGGGACTTAAATGAGCAACCTTTTGGAAGGTGTGCAAAGCTAAATAAATACTGTTGAGTAAGGTCCATTCCAGCCGACTCCCTCTTGTCTATTAGGTAAGGGCAACAAGTCTGACAAAAACAACACATTCATCCTTTGCACAGTCAAAAAAAAAACAATCTCTACCAGTAAGCAGGTTGGTTCCAACTTCCTCCCAGCCCTGCGTTTTACGGATGGTAACTAAAATCGAGCCGACCTCACAGATCCTGGGCTCAATTCAACGATAACACAGTTCACACCCACTTCTTAGAACCCCAGAAACAGCATACAAAATAGTTCACCTACTTCAGATTAAGAACGGACACATTAAAGCTCACACAGCTAAGAGGAATAAATACTCAGGTTCCCTGGCTCCTCACTTCTCCAGCACCTTTGTGTATCAAATCCTCTCGGAGGAGGGGAAACACTCGTGTGTTAGGGAAAGCCACCTCATCAGAAATGCCAGCAAGGGTAGAAAGAGAGGGAGGATGGGCCCCAGGCTCTGCTCCCCAGCTGAGTAAGAGAAACAGCCAGGCACGCTACCCTCCCAAAGATGACCGCTTCCAGGAAATCCTTCCCTACTCGAGGCTACTACAGAGCTGTTGCAGCCCCAAAAAAGAGAACTAAACACTTGAAGGGGATATCAAATGAATAATGCAATAAAGTTGCAGCCCCCCCCCCCCACGGCAACCCGCGGGCTGGACTGCACTGTGAAGTGTGCATATATTTAAGGGAAACTCACACAACTGTTCCAGTAGAGTAACTCAACTTTGATTCAGAGGTCAGATTTCTGAAACCTCAACCCTCCGGAAGCAGGAAGCCTTCTGCTTCCGAACACAAAAAGGCCTCCGAGCACAGAAACAGTGGTTACAGATCCCGAGCCCTGAACTCACTCGCACGGCTCTGCACAGGAGGGGACCTCAGTCTCTCAGATCATTCTGGTCCACGATCAACGCACACTCTAAGAAAGGTTCCTAACCCACAGCACATTAGAAGCAGCGGCCCAGGCGAGGGTGGGCAAGGCCCCAGAGTGGCTTTGGCAGCAGTGGAAGGGAGGAAAATGTAGAGAGCCACCACCCCTCCGTTCCCAAGGACACCACTGACCTACACACCTCCCCAGTGTGACAGAAAATGCCAGCCATCCCCCCCTAGGGTGAAGTCTGAAAATACCGTGCTGAAATAATAAAGAGGATGCCCAAAAAAGGATCTGCTTCTGACACAAAAAGATTCCAGCTCCTGCACCAGTGGTAAGTTTCTCCTTAAAACTATCTTCTTTTCAGTATGCAATTCCCTGAATGGAATCAGGGAGGTAACCTCTTCGAGATCCCCTCCATGAGGAAGCTGTCATGCTCCTGTCCCGTACCGGGTGGCAAGCGGGGCCAGGCTGGGTCGGGAGGAGCCGGTGAGCATCAGGGCCTCGGAGGACCCAGGCGCGCAGGGCTCCTGCCATCCCAACTGATGACAGCGACACAGCTTGATCTCCCATCAGCGAGAAAGGGAACATCATCAATACACACTGTGGAAGGAAGCTTTACACTAAGAGGCCCGTCGTTAACGGACAGCAGCAGAACAGTGAACCATTCACTACTAGGTGTCTGGTAGACTCAGTCATCCGCACATCTAACTATTCCAGATAAACCTGTGCTGTACAAAAGCTTCCTTTTCCTCCTGAGTCCTCCTTGGTCCTCTGCTCCAGGAGCACAGCACATGATGCAGAAGGGCCAAGTGTGAGCATCGGGCACTGGCGATCTCGCTGACGGAAGCCAAGCTTAACGACTGCAGGAGACTCCCAGAGAAAGAAGGTAAATGAAAGGCACATTTATGCCTCTCTCCTCCGATCCACACTGAAGGTAATAAAAGAATGAAATGAGAAGAAAAGTCCATCGACAAGAAAACTAGGCAACAGCCATAACCTAGAGACTGCCTGCCAAATACAGTGACACCCGAGCCAAGCTGCGGGAACAGGGGGGCCCCAGCCCAGAACCTGCTAGGCCCCGGGCAAGAAGCGGCTTCTCTGAAAACGAGACGCTCTTCTCTAGGAAGGGCAAGGTTCTGGGGTGGCAGGGCCCCGCCCCATGCAGGAGGCCTGGCTGACCAGGGCCATCCCCCCCGTCCCCAACCAGGGAGAGAAGCCAGCCTCGCAGTGCTGGCCCGAGGCGGCTGCCGCGGGGGTCGGCAAGTCACCCCAAGGAAGAGCAACTGGAGGTGGGAGGGTGGAACTCGGCCCTGGCCAGGCCGACCTGAGGTGGCTGGTGCCGCAGCGGCCCAGGTCCGGGGCAGACCGCAGGGCCAGACAGAACTTACCCTCGGAGGTGCCTCCCTGCAGAAATGCCACTCAACGGAAGGGGGGCGCAGAACAAAGCAATACAACAAGCAAAGGGCAGAAGGAAAATGACGTCTCATCCTTACAGAGGACTTGGCAAGGGAGAGCGGAAAGGTTTCAAATACTTCTCTTGACTCAAAGAAGCTAAAGGGGTGATGTATGAAGCGCTGCATCACTATGTATCGTACACCTGAAACTAATCTAACGCTTATTAACCAACTGGAACTTAAAATATTCTAAGTTAAACTTTTTTAAAAAGAAACTAAATAAAATCAGGACACTTTTATTTTTTAGTCTCAAAAAAAAAAGAAAAAAAAAGTAGCACCACAGTTGAAGGTAGTAAAAAGCCATGACCCAAATAAACATCACGTTAAAAGCAGAAAATTTAGAAAAATTGCTGCAAACAAGGACGGGGAGAACAAACATCATCTAAAAATGAAGGACTAAAAAGACAGAAATGATCAGGGAAGATGGGAGCTCAGGAAGCAACAATGACTCCATAAACATGCATGAACAGTACCTAAAAATGAAAGTCAGGAAATAAAACTCCCACTTCTAGTGCATCCTAAGGAAATAACTAGATAAGTGTAAAGATTCATACAGTCATTGACATTTTCTTTTTTTTTTTTTTTTTAAGTTGCCAACTACCTAAGCAGATATCAATTAGGATTAGTTTCAGGAATAATTCTGCAGCCATTCAATGAAATACCAAGCAGCCACTCAATACAATGGTGATTTATCAACATGGAGAAACATTCCAATGTTTAACAGGAAAAAGCATGTTATGGAACAATACATATAGAGGGGTTCCATTTTTGTTGTATGTGGAGGGGGCAGATGGGTAACATACATTCACAGAAAACTGCTTCAGAAGGATGTACATTAAAATACTAACAAGTGGTTATTTATGGTTTTTTTTAACAGTGTTTTTCTGCATTGTCCCAATTGTTACCAATGAGCTTATTTTACATATTTATACTAAGAGAATGCAGAGCTGTAACACTTCCATTTTTAATGAACACATACATACACTGAAAGGTTTTTTTTTTTTTTAAAGGCCAGACTTGACTTCAGGAAGATTTTAAGTTTATGGTCCCAAATTCTTGGCTCAAACCATTCTGGCTGCAAAAGGTCAGTTTTCAGACATCTCTAATCCATTACCCTAAATCAATATGGACAAAAATCAAGAGGCTAAAAGCAGCAAATGTGCTTCTATAATAGATTAAATATCCTGAATTGTATTATACCAAACACTGTAACTACTGCATTTATGTTAAACAATTCTCTCCATAAGAAGAACCAATAAACAAAACCAAAATACTAAAAAAGGTAAATCATCTGGAAAACAACTTAATTTCTGCTATATTTGCATTTATTTTTAGGCCCATTTAAATTTTTCTTCTGAAACTAAAAAGGAAACATGAAAGTTTAAAGAAATTGGAAAATCACAGGAATTTCTTAAGATATGGATGTGATTCAATACTCTTAAAATCTTTGTCAGGAAAAAAAAAATCTTTGTCAGGGCGCCTGGGTGGCTCAGTCAGTTAAGTGTCTGCCTTCAGCTCGGGTCATGATCTCAGGGTCCTGGGATCAAGCCCCATGTCGGGCTCTCTCCTTGGCGGGGAGTCTGCTTCTCCCTCTCCCTCTGCCCCTACACCCCTGCTTATGCTTTCTCTCTCTCTCTCTCAAATAAATAAATAAAATCTTTAAAAAAAAATCTTTGTCATCCTAGGTTTCACTGAAGAATGAGAGAAATAGCTTCAATATACAAAATCACTCAGTTTAAAGGACAGCACATTTATAATTACACATGGATCCTCACTTTCAGACAGAGAACAAGGTCTGGCAAAATAACTTTGGTAGCGGGGCCCAGGTGATGAGTATGATGCCCCTTTCACAATGGACACCTGATAAAGGGCAGGCCTGCACAGGGCACTGATCACCTTGTCCCACAACACTGGGTTCTCCCACCAGATATGCCCCAGATCTCAGATGGCCATACATAAAAAGACCTTTTGCTGTCAAAGGCCTACTGACCTTCTTTCCACTAAATGTTACAAAAACCAAACACTGGAATAACTCATTTTACAAAAGACTTGTTGCTATTTTTGGTTTTGCTTTCTTTTAATGATGAAAATTATCAGACCTGCCAAAAAGCTTGAACTATGGATGAGACTGCTATAAGGTGACCAATTTTGCCAAGAATATTCCGTTCACTGGCCAACTCCAGTGCTCACGGGCAGCAAAGGCCTCACACACTCCCCGACTACCTGCTCTCCTTCTCCCCTGGCCTCCTTCCAACCAACCCGAAGAGAAGCAGGCTGGCTGCTGCTCTTCCTAATTATCACCCACAACAGGTCTTCCTATCTCCAACCCTAGCAATGCAGGTGGTACACCCTCCATCACGGAAAGTCAGATTCCTACTTCTCGCTTCCAAAAAGGTGTTGAGAGAGAACCAAGTGGCAGGCTCAAAAGAAGCCAAGAAGATGGATTTTCTCAATCGCAAACAGACAGAACAGATTAACTCTTCATGTTGCCACAGGAACGCTTTTAGAGTTATCCCCACCCTGATCTCTGAGGCCCTCTAATGTCTCAGTGGTGAGGGAGGCAAGGGGCGGAGGTGTAATCTTTAATCGCAAATCACTGTTTTCTCTGAGAGACCCCCAGATATATTCAGCTATCAACCCAGAAACCCTGGCCTTATTACCAACTCTGTCTGACCAACTGAGCAAACTGAACAAATGCATAACACATACAAGTAACCTTTTCCATACCTCAGTATCAACAGCCTCAATCACCTATCCAATCAAATGCCCCAAAAAATCCATCCCAAACTGTAATTATTCTCCGTACGGAACAATGGGCTGCTAAGCCCTCAGAGTACGTGAGGCCATTTATGGGGCTGGATCACCAATTTCTCCCTTGAGAACTCAACTGAAAACCGTAACTCTGCAGTCCAGTAGGCAAACGTACTAGAGAACCTGGCACAGCGTAAAGAAGATGGCGCCCACGGCCAGATGCACGTGGGTTCAAATCCATCTCCCTTTCTTACTAGTTACTTGTTTCTGTAGGCCCAAGTTTACTCACCTGTAAAACAGACAAATACATACTATAGTTTTCCTGAGAATAATATATGAAAAATTTTTTAAACTGGTATATAACAAATGTTCTCATGTTCCCGTTATAGTTTGACCTGAAGCCTTAGTTGCATTTTTCTTCTGAGTCACAAATGCTAAAATTACATGCAGTAGCAGTTGAAACGCAGACGACTGGCACACCGTAAATTTCAACTAAAGGCTGGATAGGGGAAGATAAATCATGCGAGTGTCAAGGAGCTGACCCGTCCCGAGGGTTCAGCCTCAGGTCACACACCAGCCATGTACACCCGCTACCCCCCCACCCCCCCACCCCCCCATGCCACATCTTTCTCTATGAAAAATGAGTCAGCTACTTACTCTCTTTAGTCAACTACTCAATCTACTGTAGGACCTTCAGTACGCATCTGGACCTCTCGGGGAAGCCCTAAATAATGATGAACAGAGAAGCCCCCCTCCTGAGCCCGGGCTGGCACCACAGGGGTCATGACGCAGGGGCCTCTGCAACTGGACTGTCGTTAACACAACCCCACCGGCAACGCCACCCTGAGACCGTGTAGACAACACACACCGTGACACACAAAGGTTTCAGGCTAAGGGAATTCTCCACTCCAACCATCTGAAGTATCTTCAGCTAATCCCAAACTACGACTATCAACTTTCCTGTACCAGCCGAATGCCACCCACTCTTCCCTGCTAAGCCCTGTGTAACCTCACAGAGTAGGAAGTCACACCTTGCAGCTCTCTGATTTAATGATCCTGACTTTTCTACAGGACGCCCACTCACTGCGCTCACTGATACACGCACCGTGCTGCCGCTCTCACACTGCGGGGTCCCCTCAGCAGCCAACCTCCACCGTCCACAGACGGCTCTTCGCCCTCAGTGACGACATGTCGATGGCCACGGCCAACTCAGAGAAGGGAAAAGCTTCCTCGTTTCTTCGGCCTTTCATTAAACAGGAGCTGCCTCCTTCCCATAGTTGTGTCTCCTCAACCACAGGTAACCATCACTGAAACCCATCCGTGCTTCCTCACACACTGGCCTCCCCGGAAAGCTCCTGGACACAGCCAGCCTTCGCCCAGATGAAAGCAGCTCAGGCTCTTGGCTCAAAGGTAAAAACACTCATTTGCATGGTACTTTTTTTAAGATCTGATTTATCTGAGAGAGAGAGAACACGGAGAGGGAGAAGCAGACTCCCCACTGAGCAAGGAGCACGACGCAGGGCTCGATCCCAGGACTCTGGGATCATGACACCTGAGCCGAAGGCAGACGCTTTGCTGACTGAGCCACCCAGGAGCACCCTGCATGGTATTTTTGCTTAGTTCCAGAGGCCCGACTCTAAGAATGCAAAATAAAGCGAAACCATCTACACAGCCTATCGTGCTTCAGTGTGTATTTAGCCCAATTTAAAAAATAAACAAACCACCCTTCTGAATCAGGAATGAAGACTCAACTTTAAAAAATGTAATATACTGGGGCTAGTCTATAGAAATCAAGACCTACCTAGGTTTCCAGTCTCTCCTTGCTATCTGTCCCTCAAGCAAATCAGAAATAAATTAAGAAGCCACCAAAGCCACTTTAGGCCACTTCTGGATAATCGGGATTATCCAAACCATTAAGGAGACACCTGACTTGAAACCCCCAGACTTCACCTTTCTTTTTTAGCACTTTTATCCTACTCCAAACTGAAACCTCTCTAATACCTTTTCTTTCCCATTTTCTCAGGTAGGAAGGAAGGAAAAACGTTAATCTAACTCATCTACACCAGTTACCCAAACTACAGCCAATTCTATGAAAAGACCCTATCTGCCTGGAATGCCCTTTACCCACTAGCACCTTAAAGGACTACTCAGATATATGCTCAAATGTCACCTCCTCCAGGAAGGCTTCATTCTTTTCACCCACTTTGATTAGTATCACCCTGTACGCCCAGCGATTGCTGGGCATGCCAGAATGCCTGGCGGACAACAGGCTGCAAGCGCATTAAGGACAGCAGGCTTAGCTCATCCCCTCCCCCAGCCTCTAGCACGGTCCTTCAAACACAGCAGACATTCAAAACATCTCTGTTGGTTGAAGAATGAGTATCATGTCTCATCAGGAATAGGAAAAGCACTTAAGTGCTGGCAGAAACTGGATTGCTTAAGGGGTCTTGGTTAGAGGTTAGTGACATTTCCAATGGAACTGCTGTGATAAGGAAGAAAAAATAAACGGAATTCCCAGCCTTCCCCTTCAGTTCTCAATGGAGAAGAGTGAACAATCCTTTGCAATTAAGGCAACCACAGAATCCTTACCCTCAACATTAGTTACCCCTGGGGGATAAAACCATACAATTCTGCATTGTTTGATTTTTTTTTTTTTACAGTTAATTATGTATTACTTCTATAATATTTTAAATAAAATTTGTTATCGCTCAATTTTTTAAAGGAATCTTTACATTAGTCTGGGGGGAGGGGAGTGGGAAGCCACGTGGAATTAATTTTTCCCTCCTAACAATTCCCAACAGCCTTCCACAGGAACTGGGTTATGGGAAGGGGGTCAGACCCTAAGGACCAAACTGAGGTCAGAAACATGAGAGACGCTAAGGACAGGTCCACAGTACAGGGGCAGCTCTGCGGGGCCTCAGGACAGGCAGGAGTGAGGACGCAGGTGGAGTCGGGGGAGTTGGGGGGCTCAGAAGCAAACCACCTACAAAGCCTAAGAGCACCTATTCCATCCCTGGGGCGAGATCTCCTTCCCCCCCGCCCTGCCCCCGCCGATGCAGCTGGGGAAGGAGGGGTTAAAGTAATTTTAGGGAGTCAAAACAAAAAGTGAGCTCTACTTAGAGGAGGTACAAGGTACCTCCATTTTCAGTGTGGGTACATGTTTTCTAACTTAACAGTCTCAGAATAACTGGAAGAGCAGAGAACCAACAAGAACTGCAGGGAAAGGCCCCGTTGGAATCTTCCCTCGTCCAGTTCCTGGATGGCTGCCAAGACCCACTAACTTCTCAAGATGTAATTTTGGATACGTGCACCCTGAAAAACCCAAAGGCAAGCAGCTTTCAGGAGGACAGATACCAAGGGCAACCCAGGCTCACCCAGAAAGTAAAAAAAACCGATGAGGGAAAAATGGTGTACAGATAAAAAATACTCCAGTAAAAAAAAAAAAAAAATACTCCAGTAAAATCAAAAGGACATGTTTTTAAAAATACCCTCACTGATTTTCAGGGCAGTGAAACTATTCTGCATACTGGAAGGGTGGATACATGTCCTTACATATTTGTAAACCTATAGACTGTGCGACAGACGTGAACCCTAACATGAACTACGGACTTTGGGTGGTAAGGATGCACTGATGTAGGTTCATCACTTGGAACCAATATAGTCTGGGGTGGGATACGGAGAGTGGCGGGGGAGCAGAGAATATACGGGAAATCCGTGTATCCTCTGCTCAGTTCTGTTGTGAACATGAGTATCTTCACTGTTCCAGGTACTGCCCCCCAAAGAACCCACACTGCCCCAAAACACTGAACGCCCACTGCTCTTTACCAAGCACAACTGCAAAATGGGCCATTCCACTCTAATTATTAAAATCAGCTCCGGCGAAGAGAGTAATACAACTGAGCAGCTCTGACTGACCCCATCAAGTTTCATGAACTGTCATCTCCAGACCCCCAAGTTTTTTAAAACATCATGCCTCTTGGAGATTAACTAAAAGTAAACCAGTTAGATACAACTCCAAAATCCATTTCTTGTCAAAAACTGGCATTTTAGCATGCTGTAAGTTGTACACAACATACTGAAGAAAATGATTTCAACAACGCAACTGCCCAACACAACCCACCCAACACTGCTTTCATTCTTCCCAACTTCCTCCCAGCTTGGACCTCGTGGAATAAGAAGCACGGCAGGAACCTCAGCTTCATCCTTCTGGGCTAAAACGAAAGCTGACTTGGTTTAGTTAATCTAGGGGCTTCCACACCGATTTTTCCAGGTGTAACCAGACCAAAATGTTTGAACGTCCTTGTTAAATTCTGCTCTCTAGCTCAAAGTTGCTCTCTGATCCACTTCAGGAGTCACATCCATGAAACCACCCATGAAAGAGATTTAGGGTCAAAATTCAGCATATTTTGAATACTAGGTACTTGGAGCTCCAGCACAGGATTTAATCCACTAAAACTTTCATCAAAAGAAACGCCCTGCCACCCAAGAGACCACAAGCTGCTCCTGACTTCAGGACAATCAGCTCGTGAGCCCTGCCCACTGGTGACAGACTAACACCCATCCCTCCATCCTGGGGCCTCAGGTGGCAATGCCCTGCTGCTGGGCCAGCAGAGTTCAGAGCAGGACTCCCAGGGAAGAGCAGGTTGACGGAGCATCCAGGTGCCTACGAGATCAGACGCGGGCTCCTAGCTTTCCAACACCCTCTTCAACGTGCTCGCGCCCGTCTTGCTAATCACCATTGATGACCTACTTAGTAAGTCAGCTTCCGTCCCTCCTCACCTGGACCCTTCCCCAAGCTCCAGACCCAGATATGAAACCACCTATTCCTTTCCTCCACCTACATTCCAGGCATCTGAAATAGACAGAGATCTCCTACCTCAACTCCATAGGTTGATCACCTACACCAATCGGTGGCCCCTCCATTCATTCACCCACACGCCCAAGCCAGAACCCTAGAAGCTCCCCTCAGACCCCTCTCTCCCTCCACTGCCACCCCTACCAAATCCAGCCCGTTCCACCTACTGCTCCCTCTGAAATCCCTCCCCTTCTCCCCACCCAGCCACGGATGCCTCAGTCCTGTGCCCCATCGACACGCCTGGGGCCACAGCAAGGGGCTCCTAGCCCAGGGACCAGCCAGACTGTAAAATCCAAAACTGGTCTCGGCCTGCAGCTGCAAACTTCCCTGGGAATTCTGCTTCACCTAACAGGCTGCAGCCCAGACCACTCGGCAGGGTCCTTTATGATCTGGTCCCTGACTACCTCTTTAACTCCTATCTCTTATTCTCCTTCCTTTCCCTTTTATGTCGAACAAAACTGAATTCCTTGCACTTTTCCAAACACTTGATGCTATTAAAAAAAAAAAAAAAACTCTTATGCTTTTGAACACTCTAATCTGTCCAGATTCTTTCTGCCTTTAAAAAAAATCTTCTAGAACAGAGCTCAGGTATCATTTCCTTTATCGATTTTCAAAGGGCCACCTCCTGGTATTTCATTACTCTCTCCTCTGTGCCACCTCTGTGCCTTACCCTCCTGCAGCTGCATTCATCCCACTGACCGGTGTGCTTACATACGTGCCCCTGCTACTAGAATGTACGCCCCCTGAAGACAGGGTTTAGCATTTGTCTTCCCTATTCCAACACCAGCATCTTCCACGTGCATACACGTCATCTCCTATAGATGCCATCCGTCTTTCACTGCCTGACACTCTACATTTTAGGCATTTAGAGCAACACACTTTCTTCCTGTAATTAACAACTACTACCTGTATATCAACTAGTACAGACGCTTTCCCAACATCTAGCTAAAATCGGCTTTAAAATAAGGAGTCAAGAATTTTAACTGGAAACTACCAGAACCTGTTGCGGGGGACACGGTCAAGAGGTCTCAGACCGGAGCCACAGTACCAAGAAGGCCTTTACTTCACGGGGGGGAGGAGACAGGGACTGGGGGTAACAGTGAGGGCCAGCACTCTGCAAGAGACCACCCTGAGCTCGGAAATGCTGCCTGGGGCCAGGCCTACACCAAGAAAAGGAAAAAAAACGCTTCCTTCTCCCCCTAGCTCTCTTACCCCAGCTGGTTTCCTGCCCTCAGAACCAGGAACTTGACCCTTAAATTGTAGGTCAGTGAGGGTTTTCTAGCCTAGCCTCACAACTTAACCACCATTTCTAAACTCGTTGCTAGCAGAAAACATGCCGGACTTCTAACCGACAAACTGACAAACGAAATCTGACACGCACTGGGGAATGTGAATGTCCATATTTTAAACTTTCTTTCTGACACATGGAAAATTCTGCTTCTGCTTGCATCAAACTGTAACTGTGGTAAGATCCTGGAACTAAATTATCATCAAAATACGAATATATCCCTTATAAATGTTTCTGTTTTATGAAATACCACAAGGCAAAAGGCCAGCTGACACAGTGTTTCAGCTTTAAATAGCAAAGACCTTTACCCACAGCATCTCACAACACTTCCTTCTCCTCTGTATTTGCGCGTCTATCCAACAACACTCATTTCCTTGCCTGCGCTCTAAGAGCTAAACAAATAAAGACAATCAATTACACAATAAAGAAAAATTTTTAAATTTGAATAAAGAGAAAGGCCAACAGGTTCCAGCAGAACTCGCTAATGCCACACTCTCCTATCACTGCCTTCTAGTTCTCCAATTTTTCCATTCATTAAAAACATATGTATAGTAGAAGGTCAGTAGTTACAGGTCCATGTCCCTTATTCAAAGTTCCAAAACCCCCAAGTCTCTGAAAAAAAAACAACAGTTTTTCCTAACTCCTCTGGAGGAAAGATCTAAGCTGATCTGAACCCCACCCCACCCCCGCCGGCAGGACAACGTGAAGTGATGGGGGGCGATTCCCAGTCGTGGTGCTGACAGACTCATCTGGTGGCTCCAGCCCCGTGGCCCCTGCATGCAGCTAGCGAGGCACCCGACCTCACCACCTGTCCCACCGCGGCTTAGTAGTCCCTCGCTCACGTGTGCACCTTGCACGGGAAGAAACATGGATACACAGCATGTGGTACATACTCTGAAACTGCTCAACAGCAGACTGGTCCTATTCGGGAGGGAATGTTCATTCAGAGAAGGAATCTTAACTCACAATATTTGCACCTCTCACGGTCCTGCCAGTTTCCCTGTCATCTACAACTTTTCATTAAAGCAAAAGACTGAAAAGAAATACACACAAGATAAAAGCTATTTTGCAACTAGAATACTTGGGCGCCTGGGTGGCTCAGCTGGTTAAGCATCTGCCTTCAGCTCAGGTCATGATCCCAGGATCCTCCCTCTGCTGCTCCCCCCACTTGTGCGCTTACACTCTCACTCTCTGACAAATAAATAAAATCTTTAAAAAAAAAAAACTAGAATACTTATAACATTTATAAAGTGTATCACCTGAAGAACAATTAAGAAGAATACAACTCAGCCATTGAATACAATTCAGTGCTGTTCATCTTCTTCAGGTCCCTACAATTTGCTTCACTGGCTAAGTAGAGGAGGCCCAGAAAGGAGAGCGGTTTTGCTGGTGAGTTCCTGCTCACACCAGCCCGTGCACACACGTGCAGGTGCTCATACACACACGCACACACACGCACCCAGTCTCTGTGGGCCTCAGTCCACACGCAGTGTCCTCTGTTTGGGGTACAACTCAGCAAGGCATGAGGAGCCCAGCATGAACTTGCAATCCCAATGGGTGAATGGTCGAGCTTATCAACGTAAGCAATTAACCACAAAAACTCATTAACACCAGTAATAGTGCTGTCCAACAATACCACTGAAGGAGGAGGAAGGATGAATTACTGTTTCTTTCTCCAAAGGCAAAAGAAAGTGCAGGATTACGCCGTCCAACCAGCAGAGCCTAACGGGACGGTCTGGCGAGAGCTCGGCGTCCCAGGGAGGCGTGCCTTACGGGACGGAGCCGAGGGTAAGTCGGTTAAGACGTTAAAGCAAATCAGTGGAAATGGGGGATGATATTTATGATCCACTTCTGACTGGAAAACAATATAAAATGAGCACCTATGTATGACTGCAATTTCTTAAACATACGTATATACAGAGACAACTGGAAAATAAACAAAATAAAAAAACAGCTATACTCAAGTAGTGGGACCATAGATGCTTTTGCTTTAGAAATATTTTCATGGAGGACAGCATGAGAGTGATTTCCCCGTATGGGGTTCCCATTTCTGTACCCATTTTCAAACCCCCACTTCCCATGACTTTTTTTTTTTAAGATTTTTTTTTTTTTTTGACAGAGAGAGAGACAGCGAGAGCAGGAACACAAGCAGGGGGAGTGGGAGAGGGAGAAGCAGGCCTCCCGCTGAGCAGGGAGCCCGACGCGGGACTTGATCCCAGGACACTGGGATCATGACTTGAGCCAAAGGCAGACGCTTAACGACTGAGCCACCCAGGCACCCCCCCATGACTTTTTAATAGACTAACACACACAGGCAGGGTGGCCAGGGTAGGTGGTGGGGCTCTTGCATTGCAGCAGATATGCGGGTGAAGGCCCTTGCACTGGTTTTCAAAGAGCCTTATGACCACAGATTCCCCCAGCAGAAATGAACGGAGTTATACCTACCCTGACACAAAAGGACACAGGGAAGAACCATTTTCACGGAATTTCAAAACCAGCCTTGATCGCTATGGTTAACCTATTAAGAAATAATATGTGCAACAAACCATGTATAAAAATATGGAGAATTTTACCATTTTAAAAGGGCTTAAAATCTTTTATCATTTTTTACATCTTTTTCTCCAAATTTTTATTTAAATTCAAGTGTGTTAACACAGGAGTGTCACAGCACAAGCTTTTTAAAGGCTACTTACTGATAGATCACAATGAAGGAAAAAGAAATTAACATACTTTGTATGCCCACACATATGTGAACATAAACATTTATATTTCTATTTATTCATATTTTGGGGGTGGGCTGAGAAACCATTTGCTCCACATACAGTAATCCATCCACAAGGGAGGGATCAAGTAGATCCTTGGTAAAACTGCTTTTCAACTCAAAACTGTTTTTAAACTATGGGATCACTTGAAAACATGACCCCCGCTTCAAGCCTAAGCGGAAATGAAATTCCACCCCGCAATATCTCCGGCCACACCCAGGCTGCTGGTGCTCCATGAGCCCAGGCTTATCTGGGAGTGTGACTGGAGACCACCACCCCCATCAGGCATGTCCGCATCGGGGACAAATACAAGCAGCCGGTGTAAGAACAAGGCCAGGAAATGCACTCAGTTTCACTTCACGGCAGCGCCTCATTGTTTCTTGAAGGAGACAATACGGAGGGAAGCCCTCTGAATGTCACAAATTCTGTTTTTAGAAAGACTCCAGACTCTTCATTGACAAATGAAAGAGAGGAACCCGAAGCTCACTACTACCCTTCCTGACACAGTCCGTCTCCTAAATCTGCTTAATATACCATTTACCCTTATACTGGAAAAAGCCATGTAACAAACCTCAGAAAAATGACAATGCACTTTCAAAAAAAATCAAGACCTCTCCCTTCCCCCAAAAACCACCCTCAAATAAGCCAGTCTGGTAAGACTGAAGTTTAGCTAATCGTAGTAAACTCTAATAAAAGACTGCTAATACAGAAATACACATCATTTTTTGAATTAAACATCAAATCAACTATTGAGACATAAAAGCATAAAACCTTTGACATCCCAAACATTAGAAAGTCTACTGGCCTGGAATATTTTTTCCAAACATATATATGTATATCTTAAGTATTAAGCAAAACAACTGCCAAGAAAAGAAAATGGATTTTGCCCAAAGAGAACCCATTCATTTCCTAACTGTCCCCCCTCCTCAGCATGGGGAGCTGGCTGGACAATGCACACCTTCCCTGAAGGTCTTCCCTTCAATCCAATTAAGAAAAAAGAAGGCAACATGACATAAACACTAAGAGCTCACCAGGGGTTACTGGGGAGGCAGGGGATATCCTGCCAGAGGAGCAGGTTCACAGAGGAAGGACAAGCAGTGAGCTGACCAGGGAGAAGGACTGAAAAGCAGTACGAGGTATTTGGTCAGGAAGCAACCAAAGGCTCTTAAGCAGGGAATGACTTGATAAAAACTACAGTTAAGAGAAGTTATCCTCACAACTCTGTGGAAGATGATCAAGTTCAGGACTTTTGTTCTGGTTCGGTGTTTTCCAAAAGAACCGTGGAATGCTAGTTCTGAGAGATGCAGTCCTTACAAAATAAGGTTTTGACGTCAAAAAGATCCAGAACACACATCCTCCTCTACCTCCCAACAGGTTTTTACTACCTGCTAAAATGGTAAAGTCTCCAACAAGTCTCACAGAAGCCTATTCAATTCCCAAAGTCAGACCCATGGTTCCAAAGTCAGTCTTCTAAAATGCAAGTCATAAGTCTCAAGAACTGATTGTCTTTTTTTTTAAGATTTTCTTTTTGAGCAACCTCTACTCCCAATGTGGGGCTCAAACTCACGACCCCGAGATCAAGAGTTGCACGCTCTATCAACAATAGCCAAATTATGGAAAGAGCCCAAATGTCCACCAACTGATGAATACTGGATAAAGAAGATGTGGTATATATACACGATGGAATATAACTCGGGGATTAAAAAGAATGAAATCTTGCCATTTGCAACAACATGGCTGGAACTAGAGTGTATTGTGTTAAATGAAATAAGTCAGTCAGAAAAAGACAAATACCATATGATTTCACTCATGTGTGGAATTTAAGAAAAAGACACATGAACACAGGGGAAGGGAAGGAAAACTAAAATAAGATAAAAACAGAGGGAGGCAAACCGTAACAGACTCTTAAGTATAGGGAACAAACTGAGGGTTGCTGCAGGGGAGGTGGGAAGGGAGATGAGCTAAGTGGGTGATGGGCATTAAGGAGGGCACTTGACGTAATGAGCCCTGGGTATTATATGCAACTGATGACTCACTAGATTCTACTCCTGAAACCAATCCTACACTATATGTTAACTTGAATTTAAATAAAAAATAAATAATAAAAATAAAAATTTGAACTGGTGAAACCCCAAAAAAGAGTTGCACGCTCTACTGACTGAGCCAGCCAGGTGCCCCAAGCATTGATATTTTTTTAAGACTTTTTTATTTATTTATTTAATTGACAAAGAGAGAGACAGACAGACAGACAGGGAGAGGGAACACAAGCAGGGGGAGTGGGAGCGGGAGAAGCAGGCTTCCCACCAAGCAGGGAGCCCGATGGCAGGGCTCAATCCCAGGACCCTGGGATCATGACCTGAGCCGAAGGCAGTCGCCCAACCAACTGAGCCACCCAGGCGCCCCCCCAAGCACTGATTTTCAATTGAGCTTTCAAATGGGCATCACTATAGAGTGTCCCACAGTGGAGAGCAACAGGAATTTAAGGATTTTTAGTTCTCCAGTTTAATGGTTTTCAAATTGTGGTCCCTGAGGCAGACACAGGTGGGGAAAACTTGTTAGTTTCCATCCTAGACCAACAGCCTAGCAGTCCACAGTTCATCAAGCTCTCCAGGTGATGAAGAGAAATGCTAAAACTTAAAAACCACTGGTTTGATTATGGTACTTTTTTCAGCTAATCCCAGCAACAACTGAAAGGCAATAAACAAGGGGCCAGCCAAAGGCCCCACTCCCAGCCTAGGGGAGGGCTGAAGGGCTCAGTAGAGGGACTGGGGATCAGGAATGGGGAAAACATCTAAGTCACCACCCCCCACAGCCACAATCCTACATTCTAGGAAGCCACTTAAAAATAATACCAGAGCAGGACAAAAATCTTTAAAAGAAAAAAAAAAAAAAGGTGGGAACCCAACATACCATCTCGTACCAGGCCTGGACTGGGCTGGTTTCAGAGGCTGTAAGCACAACGTGACCCTTAGGGACACAGGAGCCCTGTGGGCCGGGACGGGGCAGGGGCAGGATCTGAAAGGCTCAGCGAGAGGCATTCTGGTGTAAGGGAGAGCACCACCAATGCTGGCATCAGAGGTCAGGGCTCTAACCCCAGCAAGGCTGTTTCTAGCTGAGGGGCCTTGGTTACACTTCCTAAGCCTCTGCTGTAAAATCGGTGTAAGAGCACTTCCACCCCGGGAAGAGGCCTCGAGGACTGCCCAAGGGCAGAAGCCGCCCACCAGAGCCCTGCCCTTGAGAAGGTAATAAGTTTGTCCTACTCCTTCAAGGCTTCCTTCCACTAAGAGCAACAAATACTTATTTTCTCAACTGAGCAATACAGGAAAGCCAAAGGCTCCTTTACTTCTCCCACTTACCTATTCAGGTAACACAAAAAAGAAGGAAAAAGAAAACCTGCCTACCATGAGGAACCACTGAGGAAGTAACTCTTTGTACTTAACATAATCTTTCTCTTTTCAAAAAAAAAACAAAAAACAATCTTTCTCTTTTCAAATTACCTCTCAAGAAACGTTTGGTACAATGAAGTGCATCAAACATAAGGAAGCTCACGGAATGTTCAAACAATACCTTTCTTCAGCTGGCTCTCAGTTCATCGGGAGTTCAGGTAGCAATTTAACAACTGTAAGCACACTGCACAGAACTCTAAAGTTGTCCTACGAAATGGTGCCTAAAATAACTGCTAACCAATGCCTAGTCCCCCCAGTTCTGGATTATCTTTCATTTTCACTCAATGATTTATCACTGTAAATTTCTACCCAAAAAAAGTACTTTGTTCCTAAGTAGGAAATCATTTTAAGGTCATATCCCACACGAGCAGCCTGACCTGTTTAGATACACACCTGAGCCGCTGGTTCATAAACACCGAGTATTTATGGAGCAGCGCTGGGCCACGCACAAGGCCGTGCACGGCATGGGGCGTGCGGAGGCCCCCAAGCCACGGGGCTCAGTCCACAGCGCGCAGCCCCCAGCACACAGCCAACCGGCTCCACCACGTGTCCGCGTGGACACCCTGGCAAGCTATCCGACACCTGCTGTGCGTCTGCGCCCAGGTCCTGTGCTGACCACAGAACCAGCAGCCGGGACTGACGCCGCCCCCGCCCTCCCAAGAAGCACACACTCCATTCCAGGCCAGGGGCTGGGCCCCCAAAACATACACCAACTGAAGAAAACACTTCTCCAAAGAGATACTACAAGGCTCCAAGAAAGGGTTCTGTGCCCACACGATCTTGAGACTAGAAAATGAGACACAGAACGGAGAAAAGCAGGTTCTCAGCTCAAGTTAGGGAAGTGGAGGTCACTGTTAAGAGATATGGAAAAAACAGGCATATATTTGTATTGTCGTTGACTAACGGAGAGAAAACAGAAGGCACGATCTCCTGAAGACGACAAGGGCCTCAGGAGTCCTTCACCACGCTAGGGCACCTGGAGAAGTTCTGACCTTGGAATTCAAATTGTAACCATTCTATTCACTCATCTGTTAACACCTGAAGAGAGGGACTTCCAGGTAGGAAGCATACTGAGCACAAGCACCTACTCTGGACAATCCTGAAATCCCAATAAACCATAAATAAATGGAGTTCTCTTAAAAGGTTAAACCTCTGCCTACCAGGAGGGGAGAGAAGACCAAAAGCAATGAACTTCCAGAAGTGGGCAGAAATATGGGGGGGGGGGGGGCGGGACATGCTAAACTGGAGGTGGAGAGAGCAGAGAACCAACCCCATTTGCAGCCTGAATCCGCACAACTCAGAACTGGCAGCATCTAAAATAAGGACGGAAAGTCTATTAACGAAGTAGTCAGACACCCCGATGGCCTTCCCCCACGCAGAGCCAGGCAGCTGCCCCGCCTTCCCAACCAGGGGAACTGCTGAAAGCACAGTGCCTGGAAAGGAAACCAAGGGTTTCTGGAGCGGGCAGCGGCCGACTCAGCGGAGGACGGAGGCAGCGTGTTAAACAACGGGGGAGCTCAGCTCCACAAGACGCCGCACCCACTCAGTCCTTCCCCTCCATCCGGCGCTCTGTGGGCATCAGGCTTCAGGCCGCAGGAGGGAGGAGGGATCAGCCCGGAGGAGCGCCAGCTGTAGACAATAAGGGGTCCAGACCAGAGCTGGTCAGAGGCTTCTCCAGGAAGGGGAAATGTATAAAAAGCTGAAAGAAATGGACATCAGCTATTCCTCACCTCTCCCATCTGGTAGAAGCACCTGGTATCATTGAGGTTTAAAAAGCTCCAATCAAGGGCAGATTTCCAACCAGCTTCGTTGCCCCCACTCTTAAGAGCAGACATTCAAGGGTGGCCTCTAGCATTAGAAAGAAAGATCATGACCAACAGGAGGAGAGAAAGGGACTTGGAGGAAGAGAATCTATTCTGAAGGAAAGAAACATGACTGCAATTAACATATCCAGGGAGGTAAGAGCAAATATTTCAACAAAGAAGAACATTCAGAGAACCAAAAAGAGCTCTTAGAATTTAAAAAATAAGAGCAGAAACACTCATTAGAAGAGCTAGAAGAAAAAACTGAAACCATCTTCCAGAAAGCCAAATAAAAGAGACAAAGAGATAGGAAACAGGTTTAAAAGGGTAAAACTATTTGAGGACCAGTCCTCAAGAGAAGGTCCAATATCCAACTAATACTTTAAGAAAGGAAGAACACAGAAAAGACCTGAGCTGCCTGATTAAAAGGGCTTACTGAGTACCTGTCACAAAAAACAGACCCGCATCATGACATGTCATTGTGAAAACTGAGGTCCCGGAGAAAAAATTCCGATCCTATTCGGTTCAGGAAGAACAAAACAGCTCACACACACAGAATCCAGTATTGGTGTGGCACGGCAGCCTTCGCCGGCAACGACTGAAAGCTAAAACAGTGGAGAAATGCCTTCAAAATCCTGGAGGAAAATAATTTCCGCCCTGTGACTATATCCCATGCCAAAATATTAATCAAGAGGAAAAGAAATGTTCAGATATCCATGACCTCAAAAAACCTATCTCCCATGTACCTTAGCCACAGGAAGGCACTGCAAGATATGCTTCATCAACACAAGAGTGTGAACCCAGACAATGATGGGAGACAGAGAAAAGAGGTGGTCCAGAGCAGCACGAGTCCCACATTTGAGGGCAAAAGAAAACAGGCTGTGAGCAGAGCACCAAGTGCGGATGAGCGCCAGTCCACACGGGAGCGGCTCAGAGGGCTCACAGGAAGACTTCTCCAAAAAGGTCACATGGATCATGGATCTCCTGTCTGCTCTACCTGAGCTTTGGAAAAGGTTTCAACAACTTGTGTGAGTTTTGGTTGAATAAGCTATAAAGACCGCTACAGACCCAATGTCTGTGTCCTCCCAAAATTCCAATGTTGAGACCCAGTTCCCTATGGGATTGGTATTAGGAGGTGGGGCCTTTGGGGGTGATTAGATCAAGAAAGTGCAGCCCTCAGGATTGGGACAAGTACCCTTAGAGAGCCTAGAGGGCTCCCTCACCTCTCTGCCATGTAGCAGACCATCCATGACCCAGGAAGAGTTACCCTCAGCAGACACAGAATCTTCCAGAGCCTTGATCTTGCCAGGCTCCAGGACTGTGACAAATAAATGTTTATCGTTTAAGCTACCTAGTCTATGTATGGTATGTTGTTCTAGCAGCCCAAACTAAGGCAATTACATTAAAAAAAAAAAACAACTTTCAGAGAAGATTTGAAAAGTTACCCGGGTTTGCTAACGGCTGGGCTCGGCATATAGGCACGGGCGTAGTGTGTTACAGCCGCACTAAGGTACACACACACACACACACACACACACACACACACACGTAACCAAAGTCACAATGTAACTATGCTGGGGAGAGGGAACAGAGGGACATGTGCCTGAAGGAGGCAAGAACCAAAGCTTCCTCTTCAGAGTCCAAAGTCCACAGATAATGCCTGAAACCAGAAACAAAGTAGCAGCAAGTTTTAAATGTTCTTCATAAACAAAGTGGAAATAACAACAATCAGCTAACAGAGATCAAAGGGGCTGCCTTTGGGGAGCAGGACATGGGAGGCAAGGGGCAAGTCACTGCTATCCTTCCAAACAAACCTTATAAGGCCATGGGACTCTTTAAATCATGTGTTCAACCTTTTAAATAAAAACTAAACAAAAATCCTAAATAATTAAAAATAAAACAAAGAATCTGGACCTATACGGTCATTTCAAATCTCAGGGCCTAAAAATCTGTTTAAAAATAGGAAGAAGCTTAAAATAATAGGAAGATAAACACCCGCTACATATTTCATAAGCATTAATATAAAACTCAAAATGTTCCCACAATTTATTCAGATACCAGTGGGCGCTGCACAGATAAGGTTCCTTGTACTGACCATGAACCCTCAAGAAAACAACAACCCTCAAGAAAACATAATGGAAGGTCTCTAAAGTCAAGAGTGCTGTTCCCAGGGGTAATCCACAATCTGAGGTGTTTGTATACTTTGTAGCAAGCAAAGGTACATCCTGCTTTATATTTCTTAATCTGAACCTTGGAAACCAGGCAGCCATTTAGGATTAGGAAACTCCATACTCACTCCAGGAGTCAGGTGTTATATTAGCTATGTTTTTCTTTTTCCCAAAGCACTTGGCACTAGTTTTAAACATATTGTACCGCAGAAACATGAATTATGGGAAATGACTGGTCCAAGGATAGCAGTTGACCCTAAAGAGACACAGAGATAACAGAGTGCAACCTCTATTTCCTGCACGCACTCCTGTTACAAGGTTCTATGAATGATAACAATGCTGAGCTAAAGCATTAAAAAAAAGCCACAAAAGGGTAGGTTGGGTGTGGTCCGTTTCCTGCAGGTACCAAATTCCTAAGCAGGCAACTGTGAATCACTGGGAGATGGCTCCCAAATGGAGCGCCAAGTGGCATGTTTCTCAAGAGATCCTCTGACTCCTTGACCCCAGCCTCAGCCTGTCTGTAAAAAATACTCTAGAAAGAAGCAGCAACTGCCAACAGGCTCATTTCTTCAGTTACTCCTCACACTACATCTTGTACCAAGGTCCTAGAAATACCATTCAACTGAAAAGCAATGTCCACTTGCAGGAAGCAAGCTCAGCTCCGCACATTGGAACAGGGCAAAGAGGAGCGCAGAAGTTATATCACATACAGGAACGAGAAAGCAAAGATGGCTGCCACTTGCCCATAACTACTCTGAGGGGACACTGTGCTATTTTAGCAGCCTAGAAAAATCTAACCTGACCAATTTCTACTTGAAGGTCATTTGGTTCTCTGTGAAATACTACCAGGAACATTCCCATAGCTGGAATTACAACCAAAATGTCCTAGACAACTCCAAGTTATATTTTTAATAATTTTTAAGAATCTTCTTATAGCACTGCCCCCCCAAAATACATTTTTAAGCAAAACAAATTATTAACATTGTTAAATGTTGGGGACAGAAGAAAAGAGGGAATATGAAGTATTGAAATGGATATTAAATAAAATACTTAGGCAACTAACAGTAACAGAAAACCGTGCCTTTATTTTCCTTATTACTCTTAGCATAGAACAACAAAAAGGGTCAAAAGCAGGGGAGATTGGAGATCGTAAAAAAAGACTATTAAATGTTCGCTGAGAGTTCAAATTACCAACGTTTGAAGTCAATCTTGCTAGAAAGTCCACCTTGAGGGGCGCCTGGTAGGCTCAGTCGATGGAGCATGAAACTCTCGATCTCGGGGTTGTGAGTTGGAGCCCCACGTTGGGTGGAGATTACTTGAAAATAAAAAATCTTTAAAAAGAAAAAAGTCCACCTTGGCTATCCGGCTGGTACCTGAACCTCCAACCACTCAGTCTTGTCTGCCCCTCCTCTCACCAGCCTGGGGTTCCTCTCACTGCCAGCATGCCCCAGAATCCAACTCCTTCCACCTACAGCAGGGAAGCAGGACCCCTAAAATTCAAGACACTCAGCGCTTCCCTACCCCAGCCAGAGCTGGCCCCCTTCCCCAGCCCCCGCTGCCTCTCCAGCCCTGGGGTCCAGGCTAGCCCCACATGAACCTGCTTTCCAACCCCTTTGAGATCAGCTCTCACTGGGCTGCTGACTTCCTGAGCACACGGCCCAGGGAGGTTCTCACCCACCCCTCACAGGTCCTGGCACCACACTCCACAGAGAAACGTGCTGCGTGCATGTGGGCTCCCCATCTCGTCCAACGTTCTAAGACCCTAGACCCCATTCCACACTAAAGCATTTCCCTCAAGGTGCCTTCAGAACCTCAATCTCACAAATACCCTGAACGTCCACACACCATAACATGACGCCAACCTTTCCGCAGGGTGCAGACAGCAACACGCTGAACATGGAGAGGTCTCTTCCATGGAAACAGGAAAAAAAAAACTATGGCAATGTGACACTAACAAGAAAAAAAAATGCAAGAGCACTGAAGCCACAATTAAATACAGCTGTCCTTCTGTTTTCCTTCATTTCCCAGATTCTCAAGTGCACACAGGTTTCCCCAGGGTAAGCAAGAGCACTTGAGGAAAGCTCCCAACATGTCCAAACTGGCTGTTCAATGTCCTTCTCGCTATCCCAACTTAAAGGGGCATTCTCAGCAAAGGTTACTCTCTCCAACCAACTAGATCAATGCAGAGGGAGAGAGGGGGGCAGGATGACTTACCAAGTAGAAACTAAGTTTCCCAGCTATTCCTGTAAACTGCCTGTACTTTCAAATAGGAAAATATCCTAAATTAACAACATCCTCAAAACATGCTAAGTAACTCAGCTGTCCTACACATGTGGCATACCTAATTCAGTATTTTTCAAACTTGGGTCAAACCAGTCAGCTGTAAAATCAATTTAGTGTTGCAACCACCTCCTTTTTTTTTTTTTTTTTTTAAATAAAATACATCACACAACATCAGGACATCACAAGTGGTAAGGATCAGGGGCTGTCTCCTGAAACTTTTGTTTCAGATCTTAATGCAAAATATACTTCTTACAGGGGTCACAAACCAAAAAACCTTGGAAGCTTAGGCGTGACTGATAAAAATCTGCAAGAGAAATTTATAAACCAAAATCTAATTCTTTTTAAATTACAACTTTCGCAAACTAAAAGCTGGCTAGTGTTCCTACCACCAACTGAAGCTTGCTTTTCTTCAAATCTGAATTAAACTGATTGAAACAACAAATGTTCAAGGACATGGAGTACATACTTCCACAAATCAACCTAATTTCTTTATGTCTATTTGTAGTTACTACATTCAGTTCATGATTTTTTATTTTCTCCCCATGCTAATAAGAAACTGGGATGTGGGAGGTAAAAAAGGAAAGGCCCCTGGCAACCTTCATTAAACATTTATTACAAATATTAACTCATTCGGATGTCTTCCACCCCTCACCTAGGATCTGGCACATAAATTTTCAATAATGGTTCCTGATCAAATAAAATATCAATCTCATATTCCTAATTTCTCATATTTCTTCAGCAAACCCAAACTGGAAAGGAAAAAAAAAACCTTTAATGTTTGTAAAAGTTAATAATAAAACAACAGTGCAGCATGGTAAGTAGAAGCATAGTCTGGGAGACAGGAAAGTTCTGGTTTCAAATCACACGCTTGCCAGCTAATATACTCCCTGTCCTTGGTCAGTTCAATTAGTCTCTGTTGGCTGTCACATCCAGAAGACAGCATAAATAATACCTCTGCCTCCAGAGGTACCAGTAAAAATCTAGAGGCATAAAAATGATTTGCGACACAACGGAAAAGGGTGTTTATACTAAGATGTCCTTTCAGGCTTACTTTTAAAATATCCTTGATACTTAGGGGGCGCCTGGGTGGCTCAGTTGGTTAAGCGACTGCCTTCGGCTCAGGTCATGATCCTGGAGTCCCGGGATCGAGTCCCACATCAGGCTCCCTGCTCAGCAGGGAGTCTGCTTCTCCTTCTGACCCTCCTCCCTCTCATGCTCTCTGTCTCTCATTGTCTCTCTCGCAAATAAATAAAAATCTTAAAAAAAATAAAATAAATAAAATAAAATAAAATAAAATAAAATATCCTTGATACTTAAATTCAGGCTGCCTGAATTCACTCTGCTGTCTTTCTTGAAATCTTTAACCCAACTCCTTATAAGCCCTGTTCAGAAGATGAGAGAGGGGAACAAAAAAAGGGAGGGGGAGACAGAGGTATCAGGACAGGGCACAGAAGGGTTAGCATGTCTCTCTTGTTTTATCCTAGATTACAGTCAAAAGCAGGTGTGCCTTTCATTTAATTTAAATCCACAACAACTTTGAGGAAAGCCTCCTGGGCCAGTAACAACTGTTAATTCAAAGAAGAAAAATAAATGTGCTTGTTGTTTTTCTTCTTGGGAGAAGGGAGAGGAAAGGAATGTTCTTCCCCAAATGGCATATTAAGCACGATTACACAGTTTGTAGATGGACTTAAAGACAGGAATGGTCAAAGCCACCTTTTACAGCCCCCCAAACCTGTGACAGCTGAAAATCTGGTGGTCTCAACCAAACAAAAACAGTTCCCTTGAAATGGAAATTTACTCCTCTTCCTAAGATTTTGACCCACCCTCTTGATGACCAAAAAAAAAAATTTAAAAAGTGAGGACAAAAAATGTTGAGAACGGACACCACCACCAGGTGACCATCTGATACTGACTTCAGGGCACCAGCCAACAGGGCTTTAAGTACCTCTTCAAACTGATTCACTTTCCACAAAGGCCTTATACCTCCACCGTAAACTGTAAGTGAGGCATCTGTCCTAGATTACAACCTGATTAACACGGTGTAAGTCAGTCTAAAGGAAATACTGATGAAAGAAAAAATGTTCAACTCAAGAGATCCTTCTTGCTCTACCGCTCAGGAATCATCTTTCACCCAGTTCACTGTGCCTTCCTGCCTCTCCATTCAAACCAACGCGAAGGAGGAACTTGAAGAAATACCAAGAAACCACATCTGATTTTTACCTAGCAGTCAGCAGAAGCTTAGGTTTTAAATGTGTGTTGAGTTTAAAAGCTCTTTAGATGAGATTCAAGGGCAGTTTTCTTCAAGTACACTCAACATACTAACTTTGACTGTTACTCCTTTAAAAAAAAAAAAAAAACCTTCAGGATAAAATTTTGGTAGCTTTGTGTTCCTATTTTTCTAGATTTCAAACCTGAATAATGAAGCCCAGCTTTCTTTTTATGGTTAAAAAAAAAAAGGTGGGGTGGGGTGAGATGATCTGCCACAGAAGACGGGGCAGATTCAAGTCTCAGCCCCTAAGATGCCAGGTCCAAACACTGCACTTCTCAGCCCTAAAGAGCAAGGCAAGAAGAAAAAAGTGAGCTCGCTGATGTCTGTAAAACAACAAATAATCCACTTGGATACCGGGGTTGTTTTTTTAAAGCTCTTTATGTTCACTCGCTCAACTAAACTGGGACAGCAAAACTTTATAGAGACATACTCTTAACTGCACCGTGAGATTTTAATCCTAATTATTTTGCCACCATTTGTGCGCTTAACAAATACGACAAATTAACCAGAGCCAAGTGGTTTTGTTTTCCAAAGGGCTAAAAAGAGTCCCCAAAGGCGAAAAAACTTTAATGCTAGCACGCACATTTGAAATTCAACTCCCCCACCCCAAAAAGTCACTGGTAAGCCAAGATGCCACAAAGTTATCAACGGGAGGTTTACTGGGAAGGAACTCGTCTGGATCCAATCAAGTGTCCAAGTGAAAGCCCAGTGTCCCTAGATCGGGCGGGTCAACCTCGGCTCGGGACACTGGAGTACATGCTGTCCGACTGATTCCCTCCTTCCAGAAGGCTGACACGCTCGCACTTTCCCCTCAATTGGCACCAGAAGGAAAGGCGCAGAGCAAATGCGCTGGAAGTGGGGCTGGCGGTTACACCTTCCCTCACCCCGCCCTGCCTCCTCCGCCCGGCCGGGCCCAGGACGAGTCGGGGCGCGCCCGGGGCTGCCCTCCGGCCTCTCAACTTTATCGCCTGCTCGCGGGGGAACCGGGCCTCGACCGCCCCCCGCCCGCACGCCGGGCCCCGAGACCCGGTCGGGGCCTCCAAGGGCATTTCCCCCCATCACTTCTCCCGGGGACCGGGCCGGCGCCGGGCCTGCAGCTCGGCAGGCGTCGTGCGGAGAGGGCGGCGGGGAGGGCGAGGCGGCCGGCTCCCCCACATCCCTGCCAGACCACCGCGGCTCCCGGCCGGCGAGGGCGCCTCCAGGCCGCGGCCCCCGCAGCCGTACGCCCACCCCCACCCCCCGAGCCCCGGGCCGCGGCGCCGGGCAGGGGCGCCCTGGGGGCTGGAGCGCCGCGCTGGAGGCCCGCGCGACCCCGGAAGGGGCAGCGTGGAGGGGGGGGGCCCGTGTTTACACCGCCAAGTTCCCCGCTTCCGCCCCGGCCCGCGCATCCCTCCCTCCCCTCGCGGCCCGGCTCCTGCTTACCTGCATGCCGGGCAGGCCCGACTGCACCGGGGAGTGAGCCATGGCGGTCAGGACGGCCACTTCCTGGGACGGGACGGCCGGGCCGCGGCGATCCGCGCGGGCGACGAGGCCCGCGGGCCGCGCGCAGCCCTGGGGGCGGCGGGGGCGGCCGGCCAAGCCCGAGTCCGGCTTCGGCAGGGGCCGGCCGGAGTCTGAGGCCACCCCAGCCCCGGCGGGTCCCGGGCCGGGCGGCGGGCTCAGCGGCAGGCGGCGGGCCGCGTCTCCATGCACCGCGCCGGGGAGGGGCTGCGAGGGGCGCGGGGACTCGCCGCGAGCTGCCGCTACCGCTACCGCCGCTGCTCGGCTGGAGCTCGGCGGCCTGGGCCCGCGCGCGCTGGCCGCCTGGAGCCGGAGTGGGCGCGCACAGCCCGCCGAGCCCGCGAGCGCCGAGCCCAGCGCGCCCCGCCCCGGCCCGGCCCCCGCTCCCGCCCCCGCGGCCCGGCCGGGGACCCCGCCCCGCGCTTCCGGGAGGGGGAGGAGGCTCGCGGCCGCCCGGCGCCCTAGGCCGCAGCCGCCAGCGCCGCCGCCTGCCGGGCGGGCGGGGGTCCTGGCGGGGGTCCGAGCGCCTCCCGCCGGCTGCCCCCCGCTCCCTGCCGGCCGAGCGGAGCCGGGAGGAGGCCGGCGCACGAGTGCGGGGAGGGGGCCTCAGCCCCGGCACCGGGCGTAGGGAGGAGGGGACTGAGTGGGCGCTGGGGCTTGGCCGCTTGCCTCATCCGCCTCCCCCCCATCTCGCCACCCACCCACCCCCCGCACTCCCGGCCCGGGTCCGGCGATCAGGGGGCCCGGGCGATGAGGGAGCGGTGAGCGCCAACTGTGAACTCTGCCATCTTCTTCCTGGTCCAAACAAGCCCACCCCGCTCCATCTGTCCCCAGGGAAATGGGCTCCAGGCGACCTCCCCGAGGGCAGAGTCTGGGGCGGGGAGACCTCGGGAGGGAGAGTGCCCAGAGGGTCTCGGTCTGTGGCCAGTTCAAAACTACCAGGGCGGAGCTTCTTCGGTGTCCGGGTGAAGTTTCCAACCAACCAACCCTAGGAGGAAACCGGGAGGGGAGAGGTCGAGAGCTGTTCATTCCCAGTGTTTTTGCTGCTTGAAAACAGCCCCACTTGGAAGGCTAGGCGCTGAAACTCAGCTAGGCAGTGAGGGGGCTGAACCCCACCATCTCCGGGCTCCAGACCCAGGCGGGAGCGTCCACCCAGAAGAAGGGGGAAAATGGGGGGGGGGGTGGAGGGTGGGCAAGGAGGAAGGGAAGACAATCGAAGGAAACCGTGTCTAGACTTATCCCCGGCCCTCTCTCGGCCTCTCGGCTGTCCGCAAAAGCTCCAAGTGACCAGTACTGCCTTTACTTTTTAGTCACCTCTTCTCCGACTACAGAGGAAAGAAGCTCCAGAAAGTATTTCACTTGACGGTGACAGTATCAGCCAGTGACTGATGGGCTGCACCTCGGGTTGTTGGGACCAGGCAGTCATCCGTGCTGCCTGAGGTTGGACATACCGAACGAACGCGAGTGGCCCAGAGATCATAAACAATTGGAGGAAACTCTCAAAGTCCTCCAGCGACGTAAGGGGTGTTTATACTCCGAGGGGTCACTGTATCCTGAGAATTTCTGTTCCCTCTGGTGCTCTGGATCAGACGAGGAGTGGGGTGCTAAAATTAATCCCCACTTTCCCTTTGGAAACGTGCATGTTTTTCCTCAAAGTCCCGGATACCTTCAGATACCTTTATGGTATCACTGAGTCGGGAAGCCCTGCCTCCCCCAAGTACTGTGAAGAGAATGTGGCAAACACAAAGTTAAGAAAAGCATGAACCCTGATACCTAAGAGTTCACCATCTTGTGTAAGCTTTGTGTACCTAATAAATGGGTACATAAAGAGATGAACAGCAAAACAAGCAAGAGCATGCATCTTTAAAATGTTCATAATCTTCAACCCAGAAAGTCTCCTTGCAGTAACATGGCCTAAGGTTAGGACTAAGAGGGGCTCAAAAATGGATACAAAAAGATGCAGTGCAGGGATAGCTATAATTGTGGGAAAACTAGGAACAGATTAAAAATTTAACAGATTGTTAAGTAAATGATAGTATATTTATACAGTGAGTACAACATAGTCATTAAAAATGATGATGTATTACAATATTTAGTAACATGGAAAAGTATTTTCATTATACATTGTTAAGAAGACACAGCATACAAATGTATACCCTGATCTCAAACTACTTCCTATATATGAAGTTATATTTATATCATTTACATATCTATGTAATGTTATATGTGTTATGCATAACCAGAGAAAAACCTGGAAGTATGTACACCAAGATTTAGCAGTGGCTATCCCTGGAATTAAAGGTGATTTTTTTCAGTCTGTAATCAACCAATAGAGACCATGATGCTAAAACTCTTTCGGGTTAGCCGTCGGGCAATAACAGGGCAGCAAGAAACAGGACAAGTGGACAGAAATGTTTGGGCACTGATCAGAGGCATTGCCATTGGAAACTCATGGGGCCCACATTGCATGAGCTTATTTCCAACAAATAAGCCATGGGGGGGGAGGGGTGGCCTTGGACCATAATAATCTTGTATAAAAAGTAACCAGAATCCCACTTCATATCCAGAGCTAGTGAGGCTACGAACATGTAGATTATAATGGGATACAACTTATCTGGAAACAGTGATTTGCATTCAGTAGTTGGTCTCTTTCCCTATTCATTTTTCCCTATTATTTGCCCTGTTTATCTCCTCACTGTGACTGAACTTCATTTCCTCCTTTGACCATATTTATACCACTGAGCACAGTTCTCCTTGAAAGAGAAGAAAGAAGCAAAACAGGAGTTCATGGTCCCACTCAGTCATATACAGACATTACCCAGTATCCCCAGGGCAGTGGCCCTCTCTCTTTGTTTCAACAGAGCAGATGATTGACACAGCCTGAGCCCAGGATGAGATCCTGCCCAATTGCTCATTGCCTCCATTCATCCATTAACACATTTTTTGGATGCCAACTACATTTCAGACATCTGGCTCAGTGTTGGGTCTGTAAACACTGGCACTCCTCAGGTGCCTCTTCTCCCATCCTAGAGAAACCATCTCCCAGAATCCTAACTTCAGAATTTTACTGTAACACGATTGATTAAATTTAGAGTTGCAACAGCTCTAATTTCCGCTAAGGAAAGAAGAGGATTATCCTCTCATCCTCTTCCTCTTGTCACTTCCTCTCCACCCTCAACATATTATTACAAGAGATCATATACTATTATAATTGCAGAAGGAGAGATTTTGAGGGTCTCCATAGAGATTATGCATTTGCTGGTCTCCATGGAGATACTTACTAACCCAGGGAATTATTTTCATCCCCTGGCCCTCTTTGTCTTTTGTGTTGACTTAAGGATAACAATTGGGCAATGAATTGTGCTCTGACACATATTCAGGACCACAAAGATTTCCATGCCCCTATATAGAGCCCTTCAGAATACAGAGCCCTTGGTTATTGACTCCCCCTAAGCCAGTGAGTAGTCTCAGCAGAGCTCAAAGAGCGCAGCTGAAAACAAGAATTCAACAATCAGTCCCTTCACTTCTCCTTCTGAGTTGAAAAGATAAACACCCCCAAATGCCACTTTATAAAGAGCAGCTAGACAAGTGGCACATTAGCAATTTAAATTTACAGATTAAAGAAAGGGACTTAGATGGTGAACTTTAAAGAGAGAAATATGAGTAGCTTGGATAAGTACCTAACAGAAGGCTTGACAAATTTCTACACATGTTCAGCAGGTGAAGACACAAAAGAGGAAGACATTATTAAGATTGGTATAAAGAGGCATGGCTAGTCATAGTTGGATGACATGACAGCGAGAAAATATATGCTAGAGCCCTGGGAAGAGATCCGGCAGCATTGGTGCAAAGGAAGTTTCATCCGGTGGGCGTGGAGCTGGGAGATCAAGCTCTTACAGCAACATGACTATAAGTCAGTTTGGGGCCGCACCCTACATTTGTCTCCTGGGGCTGCCGTGAAAAAGTCCCGTGGGCTGGGTGGCTTAACAGAAACATATTTCTTCACAGTGATGGAGGCTGGACGTCCGAGATCAAGGTGTCAACAAGGTGGATTCTGCTGAGGCTTCTCTCCTTGACTTGTAGATGGCCATTCTCTCCCTGTGTCTGCACATCGGTCTTCTGTGTGTGTGTGCGTATGTGTGTGCCCTGATTTCTTTCTATCAGGACACCTGCTGTATTGGATTAGGGCTCACCCTCATGACTTCATTTTAACGACCCTGTCTGCCACTGCAGTCACATGCGGAGATACTGAGGGGTAAGACTTCAACATAGGAATGGGGGTGGGGCACCCATCAGCCCTTAACACACCCCTTTCACTGCCCAGGCGGTTCTGGCCACCTGCTTTATCTGGTTCCTCCAGGCTCGGCTCCATGAGTGAGAGCTTCCTTTCTCCTCTCCCAAGGCCTGTGGACCATTCTACACACATCACATTTCACATTTATGCTAATAGGCATTGCTTCATATTTCCGTGGGCGTAGTCCCTGAACTTCTCATATAGAAACTAGAGCATTAATCTCCAACCACTGGACAACGCAGAGCAGAAGCAGGGAACAGAAGCACGTATTTCCTTGGTAAAGCGTTTCCAGTTAGAAGAAATCATCTGAAATACATGGCAGAATCTGCCAGAAAAGAGTTCGGAATATTTTCCAGGGAGTACTTCAAAAGTCATAAATACTCATTTCAGCCAAAAGGTTATACTTTAATAAAGTCTTTCTTTCTCTCCAGTGTCTCCTCCGGCCCTGAGTATCACTGCACTTGGAGGTGCAATTTACCAGGATGGTCTGGGGCTGAGCCCGCAACAGGAAGGGGCTTTTTGTTCTGTTTCTGGCATGTTCTAGGGACTCACACCAGGGAAGTTTAGGCTGTTTAGCAGGGTGTGTTAGAACAGGCTCACTAGAAAAATTCTCATGTGCAATTCTGCCTGGCAAAAAGCCAATTAACAGAGCTTGTCACCCTCTGAACAGTGGCCACTTGACCCTGCCAATCAGCTCATAAAGGCTTCAGTACACAAAGACTCATCAAGTGCCGTGTGTGTAGACTTCCTTCCCTCCTGAGGCTGCGTTTGCTTTCAGACGTGTCCAGAAAGGGCATAAATGAAATCATCCCCAGAAGGGTGATGTCATCCATCCCACAGTCTCAGAACTGTAGCTCCCCTTCTTAAAAGCCCTTGGCCCTGTTTTCTGACAAGGAAGACAAATTGTAAAAAGCAATTTTAATTTTCACTTCAAGGAGATCTAGGGAATTATGTGCTTAAGGAACATTGTATAACCACCCAAAGGTAAAATGTGCCTGGGAGTTGTAGGCATTGGTTCCAGAATGCACACAGCCAACTATGCGTGGAATCCTTATGAAAATACTGACCTGACACAACCCTATCATCAAGAATTCACCTGAAAAAAAGATAAGCATGTAGTTTCATACCTTGATTTTCCAGCCTAGTTTTATTTCATTTCCTATGAAGCTATGTCGGTGATTACTATTAGTCAGTGCTCTTTGAACAAGTGACGGAAACCTAGCTCAACCCTTCATAACCACAAAAGGGAAATTTTAGCTCCACGATGGAAATCCAAGCTTCCTGGACGAGGCTTGGATAAATCAGCGATAAAATCAGAGCTCTGCCTTTCTCTGCCTGTCTTCCCTGCTGGCCTGTATATCTATACGGTAAATGTTAGCATCCTTATTGTGTTTAATGTGGGAAAAAATTTTTGATAACCACCTTAAAAACTCTCACCTGAAAAGAAAGGGAAAGAAAAATAAGCAGGTGTCATCATCAGTCCATAATATACATGCTATCTTCCCAGAAAGTGAAGCACTTGGGGGAGGACCTGGGTCAGCCACTGAGATTGTACTTTCCTCTGTTCTCTGAAAAGTTCTCCATGTTCTGTGGCCTTCCATGGCCACACTGGAGAGGAGTATGTGGAGGCTGGCCCTTCCAGAGGGTGCACTGTTTTAGCAGCCCACCTCCTGTTGGTGAGGATTTGAGGTCCTGGAGATGGTCTTAAGTGCAGAGATACCAAACTTTCTCCTTCCCAGCACCCTTAGTATCTCAGTAATTTTTCATAGCAAACCTGAGCCAAAAGAAATACCTAATAGTCCAATTAACTAAGAAGCTAGGTACAAGAACTTAGTATTTCTGTCTTAATAGCTTAGTAGCCCTTTGAAAAAATAATGCTGTAAAGTAGAAAATAATCTGGGGCCTCTGAGTGGCTCAGTAAGTTAAGCATCCAACTCTTGGGGTGCCTGGGTGGCCCAGTCGTTAAGCGTCTGCCTTCGGCTCAGGTCATGATCCCAGGGTCCTGGGATCAAGCCCCGCGTCGGGAATCCCTGCTCAGCAGGAAGCCTGCTTCTCTCTCTCCCACTCCCCCTGCTTGTGTTCCCTCTCTCGCTGTGCCTCTCTCTGTCAAATAAATAAATAAAATCTTTTTAAAAAAAAAAAAAAGCATCCAACTCTTGATTTCAACTCAGGTCATTATCTCAGGGTCATGAGATCAAGCCCAGAGTTGGGCTCCACACTGAGTGTGGAGCTTGCTTAAGATTCTCTCTCCCTCTCCCCTCCCTGCTTATGCTCTCTCTCTCCCTTGCTCTAAAAATTTTTTTAAGAAAATAATCTATTAATTTAATTCTTAAGTAATCACAGTTATATGCTAAGGGGACATATGTTCCTGCTGGACCCCGTACAACTTCTCAGACCTTAGAATGAGATTGGACATATTTCTTCAATTCTTCAATTCTTGTTACACATTGATTTTTTTTATCATAGCAGCTGCCAAAATATAAGCAGTTGCTTTGCTGATATATGACATCATTGAAAAGAATGTAGCATGATCTAATGTTGAAACTGCGGACCACCTCTCAGTATGGTGTCCGACAGATGCTTAATACTGCTGTATTTCTAGAAAATGTAAACGATCCTGTGCTACCTCTGTGAACTCTCTGCAGTACTCAGGGCACCCTGAGGCAGAGTTTGGGAACCATGGTTTTGGGAACCAGGAACTCCCACTGTCTTCCATTCTGTCTCACCCATGACAATTCTTCTCTCTCGCAACTTGTGTTTCAGTATAATCCAGGCTTATACTTGTCTGGACTCTGTTGGTTTCATGCAACAGAAACCCAATTCAAATTATCTTAAACAAAGAGAGTAATTTATCTCACTTAACTGGGAAAGCCAGTATTTAGAAGCCAGTCACATCAAGTTTAAAGAGTAAAATTGTAAAAGGTGAAGCTAGCTGCTGACAACTCAACTTGGGGATTCGAAGAAGGTAATCAGGACTCTGTGTGTCTTGATATTTGGGCTCATTGGCTCCTGCATTACCTGCCAGACAGGCTCTTTCCACAGGAGAGCAGGATGATTATGTCAGCCTTAGGCCCGCATCATCCCAAAGGCTTAAGAGCCCAGATGAAAGGGAGCATCCTTCATGATAGTTCTGCCAGAATTCATAGGGAGGATTCTGATTGGCTAGAGCAGTGGGAGGGACAGAATCATCCCATCAGAATCCTGGGACAGGGGATGCCTGGGTGGCTCAGTCGGTTAAGCGCCTGCCTTCGGCTCAGGTCATGATCCCAGGGACAGAAGACAGTTTTTTATGGGTGCCTATACCCTAAATAAAGTCACACTGAGAAGACAGAGCCCTATGCCCACTGGAGTTGGGGAATTAGAGGTTTGTTCTGAACAGGTACTTTTTCTGGCACTGGGGAAATCTTTCGTATTAAGTTCAGGATCTTATAGAGTTGTTAAGGATCAAGGACTGGCAAACCTCCTGTGAAGGGCAGGAGAATCAGTATTTTAGGTTTGTGGAGCAGGTGATCTCTATCACAGCTACTCAACTTCACTGTTGTATCAACAAAGTAGCTACAGACAATATGCATTCAAGTAAGCAGAGAGGAAACCTTGCTTATAAACCCAGCTGGTAAGGCACATTGGCACCCTGCCCAGTAGTTTGTTGACCCCTGATCTAGATGAGTGACCTTGGCTGGGTGAGCGGTCGGACCACTGAATAGAGTTCAAACAGGGCAAGTTTAGGGAAGTACACAAAGGAGGAAAAATAAAGTACAGCTATACTACCCGGATATGTAGAGATGACAGAAAGAGACCAAGGAGCTATCCTGGACTATGGATTGTAAATAAGCCCTTAATACATAATTGTAATTAAAAATAAGGCAGGGTCCAAAATACATATATAACTGTGGTGAGAGCACAAGGAAGCAAGTTTCTATAGGGAGAATTCAGGCTCTTGGGGAACATTACCAATGGACCTTCACAATGAAAACCAAGCCATACCAAGAATACCCATGAACAAGGGTGCCCGGCTGGCTCAGTTGGTGGAGCATGCAATTCTTGATCTCAAAGTTGTGAGTTCAAGCTCCACGTTGGGTATAGAGATTACTTAAAAATAAAATCTTAAAAAAAAATACCTATGAAGAATCATGAGCCCCTTAAGGTCAGGATCGAAGTTTATTTTTTTCCCTTTTGATCCCAAGAGTGTTTCTGGTGTGGAAATGTAGAAGAATCATATAATAAATATTTGTTTATGCATGTCAGAAACAGGTAAGTTTAAAAATTAAAAACCTATTATTTAGAAAGTACTTAAAAATGGGGCACCTGGGTGGTTCAGTCAGTTAAGCATCTGCCCTTGGCTCAGGTCATGATCCCAGGGTCCTGGGATGGAGCCCCCCATTAGACTCCCTGCTCAGCAGGGAGCCTGCTTCTCCCTCTGCCTCTGCCTGCCACTCTCCCTGCTTGTGCTCTCTCTCTCTCTCTCTGTCAAGTAAATAAAAAAAACTTTTAAAAAAATACAAAGTGTTTAAAAATACAAGGAAACTGGTGCTTGCACACTGCTGGTGGAAATGTAAGTTGGTATAATTTCCCTAGAGGGACCTTTAGTAATGTAACAAAAACCTTAAAATATTCCTACTTTTTTCTATTATAGTTTTATTTCAAGATATTATACTTAAGAAATAAGTACAACTACTTAGAAAGGTAATATGAAGATGAGCATCATATTGCTGTTTATAACAAAGAACAAATAAAAACAGTTAAAGTGTCCAATTATAGGTTTGGCTAAAAGATAATGATTCACTCATAAAATGGTATAAATTCTATGTACCATCTTAAAATTATTGTGTGAATTAATACTGACATACTTATTAAAGATTTTCATGGCTCAAGTAAGGATAAGTGAGAAAAGCAAGTTATAGAAATGCATGCATATGAGGGGCGCCTGGGTGGCTCAGTTGGATGGGCGACTGCCTTCGGCTCAGGTCATGATCCTGGAGTCCCGGGATCGAGTCCCATATCAGGCTCCCTGCTCAGCAGGGAGTCTGCTTCTCCCTCTGACCCTCCTCCCTCTCATGCTCTCTGTCTCTCATTCTCTCTCTCGCAAATAAATAAAATATTAAAAAAAAAAAAATTAAAAAAAAAAAAAGAAATGCATGCATATGATAATAATATTTTTCATTAGAGTATATGTAAAATTCTGCTTCTGGCAATGGCTGAATTCTGGCCTAGATTATTTCAGAACAATGTCATTAAGTATGACTAGAAAAGGTAGATGAATTAATTAATAGACAAATTAATAAATTAAAAAAAAAGTGTTTGAAGTTATCAGAGAGTTAGCAAGGCAATTTGTGGAGCCAAGATCCGGAAGAGAGGGAAGGCACAAGAGGTGGACCTGGCCTGTGGGGCTGCTCTCCTCCCTGAGGCAATTGCCTATTTGAAAGAGACAACTGAGTGGCAAAAGAGCAAAACAGAGGTTTGGCACTTCCATAGGGCCAGGTAAGCAAAGTTGTGACTTCAGTGCTAAAGAAGAGAAGTTCTGATAAACCCAGACTTTTAATTGGGACCACAGAGCACTACATCCTAAAAATGAAGGTGAGTCAGAAATAGACTAACTCTCAGGGTGCCTGGGCGGCTCAGTCAGTTAAGTGTCTGATTCTTGATCTCAGCTCGGATCTTGATCTCAGGGTCGTGAGTTGAAGCCCTTCATTGGGCTCCACACTAGATGTGGAGCCTACTTAAAAAAAAAAAGAAATAGACTAACTCTCATAAAGAATAAGTCTAGCTTCAAACCAGCTCAATAAGTTAGACTAAGACAATCTGTCCTAGCGTTGCGCTATGACAGAAGTAAACTTTAATCCTTTCTGGAGGAAGATACCATCATCTAGAGTCTCAAACCATCTGTACATTTTTTTATAAGCAATGTATGGTGCTTAATAAAAAATACCAGGCATAGTGAAATAGAACTTACACAATATAACAAGACATACAAGAAAGCAAGATAGGACAGAAGACTGAGAGAAAGAATATATAATAGAAACATAATCATAGGAGATATCTAAGTAATCAGAAGGAACATTAAAATAAATATGACTGAATATAACAAGAAATTAAATAACAAGATGGAGAATTTTCCAGGAAAATGGAAACTGTAAAAAAGAATCAAATGGCTCAATCGGTTAAGCATCTGACTCTTGATTTCAGCTCAGGTCATGATCTCAGGGTCATAAGATAGAGCCCTGCATCAGGCTCTGTACTGGGCATGGAGCCTGTTTAAGATTCTCTCTTTCCCTCTCCCTCTGCCACTCCCTATCCTGCTTGCATGCATGTGTTCTCTATCTCTCTAAAAAATAATGATAATTAAAAAATTAAAAAGAATCAAATGAAAATCCTAGAAATAAAATATATAACTGAAATTCTTAAAAATTTAATGAGTTTTGGGGCACCTGGGTGGCTCAGTCATTAAGCGTCTGTCTTCGGCTCAGGTCATGGTCCCAGGGTCCTGGGATTGAGCCCCGCATTGGGCTCCCTGTTCGGCGGGAAGCCTGATTCTCCCTCTCCCACTCCCCCTGCTGTGTTCCCTCTCTCTATGTCTCTGTCAAATAAATAAAAAATCTTTAAAAAAATTTAATGAGTTTAAGAGCTGATCAAACACAACTGAAGATGGATTTAATAAAGAGAAATGGTGTGTGTGTGTGTGTGTGTGTGTGTGTGTACATACTGAAGCTCAAAACATAAAGTTGAATAAAAGAAGGCAGATATAAAAGAATACTGCACATATGGATTACTATATGGTTCCACTTATATGAAGTTTAAAAACAAATGAAACTAATCTACAGTGTTAGACATCCAAAGTGGTTAAATTTGAGAGGATAAAATGAATAATGATTAATTGTGGGAATGAGGGGGTTATTTCTTGACCTGAGTTGTAGTTACACTGGTCATTACACTTTGAATTATTTATCAAGCTGTTTTTGATTTGCGTACTTTTTTCTGTATATTATATGTCAATAAAATATTTATTAATATATGTGTCTACACACATGTAAATATGAGAGGCTATTTCTATAGGTTATCTTTGAGTGTTATGGATAATTTATTTCTTTGTTTTTTCTACAATGATTATGAATTCCTTATGAAAAAAGAAATCAAAGAGGGAAAAAAAAGAAAAAGAAATACTGAACAGTTGTTTTTGTTTAAAATTGAGGTATAATTGACATATAACTGACCAGTTTTATTTATGAAAATTCTTCTAATCCTAGAATAAAAAGCAAATGGGATTTAGATTTGACTTAAGAAAAAAATCTCCTAGAACTAAAGTTGTTAAACAAAGAAAACACTAGATTCTCCTTCCCAGGTGGCCTTTCAAAATAGAATAAGTATTAAGTGTGGTCTTCTCTGAAGGCATGGTTATAGGCCAGAATACCTTTTAAGATTCATTTTGGGTCTATGATCCTATAGTTTCAACGTGAGGGAGGCATATTTATTTATTTTTTATATTTTTTTATTATTATGTTATGTTAATCACCATACATTACATCATTAGTTTTTGATGTAGTGTTCCATGATTCATTGTTTGCGTATAACACCCGGTGCTCCATTCAGTACGTGCCCTCTTTAATACCCATCACCAGGGTAACCCATCCCCCCACCCCCCTTATGAGGGAGGTATATTTAAAGAACTTCATTTATAGTGATTTTACCTTCCAGGTGGTGAGCCAGTGGCTGGAAATAATATGTAATCATATCATTAGGAACTCACAGTCTACGGAGGTCATATAATTATAGATGAAATGTGAATTCCATTCACTCATTGACAGTTATGAACTGTGCATACCTCAGTCAGACTCTGATCGAGGGACTGAGATACTGCAGTAAACATAACAAAATCTATGCTCTGGTGGAGTTTATATTCTAATAAACAAATATCTAACACATCGAGTGGTGATAAGTGCATTGAAGAAAAACAAAGCAGAGTAAGGATAAAGAATGATCATGGAGATGGTTGTACACAGTGAGCAATTTTATTTTATTTTATTTTTTTTCACAGTGAGCAATTTTAAAGATTCTCTTTTGTTTTTATTTTATTTTTTAAAGATTATTTCTTTATTTGACAGAGAGAGACACAGCGAGAGAGGGAACACAAGCAGGGGGAGTGGGAGAGGGAGAAGCAGGCTTCCCACAGAGCAAGGAGCCCGATGCAGGGCTCGATCCCAGGACCCTGGGATCATGACCTGAGCTGAAGGCAGATGCTTAACGACTGAGCCACCCAGGTGCCCCTCTCTTTTGTTTTTAAAGATTTTTTATTTATTTATTTGACAGAGAGAGAGAGAGCACAAGTAGGCAGAGTGGCAGGCAGAGGGAGAGGGAGAAGCAGGCTCTCCGCCGAGTGGGGAGCCCAACCCAGGGCTCAGTCCCAGGACCCTGGGATCATGACCTGAACCGAAGACAGACGCTTAACCAACTGAGTGACCCAGGCGCCCCTTAAAGATTCTATTTTTAAGTCATCTCCATACCCAACATGGGGCTCAAACTTACAAGGCTGAGATCAGGAGTCACATGTTCTACCGACTGAGCCAGCCAGGCACCCCCAGAGTGAGCCATTTTTGATTGGACAGACAAGGAAGGCCTCTGTGTTTGGGGATATTTGGACAGTCACCAGAAGGAAGCAAGGGAATGATCCATATGGCTTTCCAACCTGAGCAGTTCCAAGAAGAGGGAGCATGCTTGGATCATCCTTGAAGTAGCAAGGGGAGCAGTGTGGCTGGTGCAGTCTCAGTGAACAAGAGAGAATGGTAAGGGATGAAGGAGCTTGGGGCAGATCATGTAGGGGCTTGTGGCTCAGGATGAGGACTTGCAACTTTATCTTTCTGAAATGGGAAGCTTCGAAGAGTTTGAACAGAGGCACGATGTGATCTGCCAAATTTTAAATGTGTTACTCTGGCGGCTGAGTGGAGAATTGATAGTAAAAAGGCAACCGTAGAGAAAGACCATGAGAAATCTCTTGCTCTTCTCCAGGCAGGAAGTGATGGTGATTTGGACCACAAAGATATTACAGGGCCTAGGGAAAGGGGATAGAATTTTGAATATATTTTGAAGGCAAAGATCAATAGGATCTGAAGGAAGAGATGTGAAGTGTAAGAAAAGTAGAAGAAGCAAGAATAACTCCAGGGGCACCTGGGTGGCTCAGTCGTTAAGCGTCTGCCTTCGGCTCAGGTCGTGATCCCAGGGTCCTGGGATCGAGCCCCGCATCGGGCTCCCTGCTTGGTGGGAAGCCTGCTTCTCCCTCTCCCACTCCCCCTGCTTGTGTTCCTGCTATCCCTATCTCTCTCTCTGTCAAATAAATAAATAAAATCTTTAAAAAAAAAAAAAAAAAAAGAATAACTCCAAAGATTTTGGTCTGAGAAAGTAAGAGATTTGAGAAGCAATATTTATTGAAATGGTGGAAGTCTTGAGAAATACAGTTGGGGAAGGATATAGTACCACATTAGCAGAATTAGCTCACAGTTCTTTTCATACAAAGGAGGAAGCAACTAAAAAGATTGAGTTAGGCAGGTAACCCTTCAGAATGGATGAAAAGAACCATTCTCACATTTTGACAGTTAATTTGCAAATTATGCATACCACAGAGTTTGTAATGCTAATTATTTCAAAAACTATTTGTTATTTATTTTGCTCAAATTGCTTTCTTTCAACTGTGGCATTTTAATAGGGTCATAATTAATGGCAAGCCATAATATTCACACGTGGAAATCATTTTAACTCACACATGTCTTTTCCACCAACCTTAAGTATCACCCTTTCTGGAAAGATTTCCCTTGCCTCTTCATTTAGGGTTAGGCACTCTTCCCATGGATTTCCAGAAAACCCCAAAGATTGTTCTATCATATTTTTTTACCAAATACATTGTATTGTCATCATTTATTTATCTCCCTGATCAAATGGACAGATGCAATTATCTTTGAATACCCAATAGCTGACTTAAGTCTTGGCACTTACTAAAAAATATGGGAAAGGAAGGAAGAAGGGCAGGGAGGGAAGGAAGGTGAGAGGGGTCTAGAATGTATGTTCTCTCCATTACCTGGAGATTATTTCATTGCACTAGATCCACCTTACCTTACTTTGTTCATCCCCGATCCATTGGGCCTGGTGAGATGTAGGTATATTCTAGAAATGTTGTCTACTATGATTAAGTGGAAAATTGCAACATGGTGACTTATGGGAGCATCTTAACATCTTCCCTCTTTGCAATTGTACTAAGACTGAAATTATAGACCAGAACTGTCCAATAGAACTTTCTGCAGTGACGTAAATGTTCTATATCCATGCTGTCCAGTAGTGTTACCACTAACTGCTCATGGCTATTGAACACTTGAAATGTGGCAAGTGTGACAAAGGAGCTGAATTTTTATTTAATTTAATGAATTTAAATTTAAGTAACCACATGTGGGTAGCAGCTACCATTTGGATAGTACAGTCATAGACTCTATTGGGAGACATATTTTCTAATTTCCTTACTTTAGAGATGAAGAAACTCATTCTTAAAAGAAGCAACATGATTTGCCCAACTTCCTAATTTCTTATACTGAAACATGTTTCTGATTTTGTCACTACTCATTCCTAATGTGACCTTTATGTTGAAATCTACGTCTTCCGCAGAAACTTTTAATTTTCAGCTTGCAGACTAAATGCAATCCTTACAGATGAGTAACAGTAATAAACCACTTTAAAGGGAAAAAAAAGACCTCAAGTGCCACTGTATTTAGAAAAATGTGATTTTCTCAATAAGGAATCTTAAACAATTATTATGATTATAATAAATTATATACTGTGGCTCATCTGACGATTACTTTCCTTAAGTGGTATCATTTGTTGAAACTCAGAATTAGCTACACAGAACATTATTCCAGTGGTAAACTGAACAACTGAACAAAGAACTTAATTTCTGAGACTCTACATTCTCACCTAGATAATAGTGAAGTGGGGACACATAAAATAACTGGAAAACTATAACTATATAAACTATATATAACTATATACAAACATATATATATATATATACATAGCCATATAAAATAAATATCATACTTCCAAAAGCACCTCCATATTCTGGACAAATACCTTGGGAGGAAAAGGTAGGTGAGGGTGGTCTTGCAGGAGGGGTGGAGGGCCAGGGGGAGGCTGTGAATTCTCTTGTCTCCTGTAATAATGAATATAATTCTTGTAAATCTACTGGGTGCCAGACACTATAGCCTATAGAAAATTCTTTTTTTTTTTTTTTAAAGAGACAGAGACAGAGAGAGACACAGCGAGAGAGGGAACACAAGCAGGGGGAGTTGGAGAGGAAGAAGCAGGCTTCCTGCTGAGCAGGGAGCCCGATGCGGGGCTCGATCCCAGGACCTTGGGATCGTGACCCGAGCCAAAGGCAGAAACCCAACGACTGAGCCACCCAGGCACCCCACCTATAGAACATTCTTTTCACTAGCTTAAACCAAACTCTACTTCTCTGGACTTTTCTTACACATTCACTCAGCAAATGGCCAACCCTGGATGGACCAAATGTCCACCTTCTTTGTCTTGTACCTGGGAAGCTGAGCACCTGTGGCAAATCTCACTGAGGGGCAGACCAGCTGTAGATGTAAGATCACCTGTCTCATACAGACCCTCAGGACTCCCTGGAGACCACCTGTGCTGCTCTGGATGGTCATCTTTCCTGCTCCCCTCAGAGCCCAGCACCCTGCTTCTGCCCCATTGATCCTAGCAGATGACCCTCTCTCCTACTTTGCCAAGAACGGGAGCTATGGGATGAGAGATGTCTCATATCTCTCACCTCCATGTCTACAAACCTATTACCAATGGTCCCAATCCTCTCTTCTGCTACAATATGACACATGTCCTTCTTTGCATCTAAATCCATTTCCTCCAACCCTCCTCTGTTTTCAGGGACCTTATGCTACCTCTCAGTCTCTCCTATTTCTGGATCTTTGGTCTATTACTCAGTCTTTCCCATCAGCATTTAAACACCCTTATGTCTTTTCTATTTTGAAAGATAAAAGACAAGCTTCCCTCTATACCGCATACTCCCCAGCTACCATCCCAACTATCCCTTTCCCTCCACAAACTTCTTCAAAGTCAATCCTATTTCCTTGCTTTATTCTCCCCTCTCAGATCCCTCCAATCTGGTGTAACCCCAGCACTCTGCAGAAACTGTGCTAAATTCACCAATGACTTAGGCGGGCACTTGTAGCTCCTGGGTAATTTGCTGTCTTTTATTTTTTCCTGTTAGCATCTGGCATGGTTGACTATGCCGCTTTCTTGCAATATTTTTCTCCTGTTGGCATCTGCATCACAAATTCCTGGTTTCCTCTCACTTTTTAGGTTTCTCCGTCTTACTCTTCCCGGCAGGCTCAATCTACTTCCCCCAACCTTTAAATACTGGAAGCTCCAGACCCCCTCCTCCTTACCCCTCTTTGCTCCTTTGGGTCCATTATACCATTTAGTTATCCTGATGACTCCCAAATTTATATCTCTAGCCTTCTCTTTTGAGCTCAAGAATTGTAAATCCTGCCATCTCCATTTGTATGTTTTCCAAGGTCAAGATCTGCCCCCAAAGACTTGGCCCTCTTCCTGTGTTGTTAACACCAACAAATCAGGCCACACAGAACTGCTCACTCAAAAACGTGGGACCCATCCTTGACCCTTTCATCTCCTTCTCCTGATTAATCAGCTAGTCCTCTAAACCTGTCCTCTAAATTCCTTGGGGATCCATCCATTTCCTCCGTGGGTTCTGTTACTGCCCTACTCTGAACCTCACCTCTCACGTGTGGCCCATGATCAGGAGCATTGTATTCACCTGGGAGTTCGCCAAGAACCCCTGGTGATTTGCATGTACATGGAAGCTTGAGAAACATCTCTCCAAACCGGCGTAATTTCTCCATCTGGACTCCCTGCTTCTACTCTGGCCCTTTCCAATGGATTCTCCACACAGCAAACCAAATTGTGTCACTCATGTACTAAAAGCCTTACAATAGCCTCCTGTTTTCCTTAGAATAAAATATATTCTGTATACTTTTCCTTTTATTTGCTGCGATTCAAGATACTGTTGGCCTTTGTCTAATTACATCCTTATTGTATCTCTTTTAACACAAAAAATATTTGACAGCTTTATTTTTTTTAAGTACCTTTAATCAAGAAATGTTTTATTTAATTTTGTCCTCCTTTTTTTTTTTTGCTATGAATGTTATATTTGCATTGTAAATGGGACTATTTCTCAGTTCCTGTAGTTAGTTAATTCACATAATAAATGCGTATAAAAAGCCCTCAAGTATTGAAGAGGTGCTTTTCTTTGCAAACTGCCATAAATTATGCTCTGAAAGCTTGAGAGAAACCCCCTTGGATGAATAGGATTAAAATCTGAAAGTTGTTTAAGCACGGAAAATAAAACTCTAATTTTATTTATTTATTTTTATGAGGAAGACGGTATTCTGGACATGATGGCCACTTCTTGAACAAATCCAGAGAACATCCTCTGATAGACCCACATATGTTGCAGACGGGTTTAGCATTCTGTTTCAATTCCCTGGGCAAATGCCAGTGTGGAAAAAGGTTTTGTTGTCACAGGTAACCCATGGAGCTTTAAAAGCAAAAGCACAATTGTTGAGTCTATAAAATTCAATTTAAAAAATATCCCTTTCACTTGTTTAAGTATAAAAGAGGAGCTGAGGATAGAAATATTTCATAAGGCTGTGGAATCCAATCCAAATGTTCACTGCAATGTAGATTCCCCTCAAAAGCTTTCTACACCTTATGATTTCCAATGGGGTGAAGGGGTCCTGCTGATAAACTCTGATTAGGCTGCCTAGAATATTGGCTGATTTTGCCAGGCAGCCCTGCTCTCAGGAACACAGTCCAAGATATTCTGGAACATTTCTGATTGATTTTCAGTACTGAATGACAGGTTTCACTTCTATGAAACATTCACAATAGGCCAGTCCATAGAGATATAAAGTAGATTATTTGTTGCCTAGGCTGGAGGAGAGGGATGGGGGGTTGAGGGTTGATAGCTCAGGAGTACAGGGTTTCTTTTTGGCATAATAAGATTGTAAAATTGATTGTAGTGATGGTTGCACAACTCTGTGAATCTATTAAAAGGTACTGAATTGTACATTTTAAATGGGTGAATGGTATAATTGGTGAATCATATCTCAAGAAAGCTGTTAAAAAAGAATGAAAAAAAATGGGGGTGCCTGGCTGGCTCAGTTAGTAGAGCATCCCACTGATCTCAGGGTTGTGAGTTCAAGTCCCACATTGGGTGTAGAGATTACTTTAAAAAAAATCACAGGGGTTCAATGCCTCCATGTGGTAGGAAAAATAATTAAAAGAAATAAAAATAAACACTTAAAAGTATCCCTCCTAGGGGTGTCTGAGTGGCTCAATCAGTTAAGCGTCTGCCTTCAGGTCAGGTCATGGCCCGGGGGTCCTGGGATCGAGCCCCACGTCAGGCTCCCTGCTCAGTGGGGTGTCTGCTTCTCCCTCTGCCTCTCCCCCTGCTCATGCTCTCTCTCTCTCACTCTCTGTCTCAAATAAATAAATAAAATCTTTAAAAAAAAATGCCCCTCCTAAAAAAGATGAGGAAGAAAAATTTAAAGATATATTGAGCAGAAGTAATAGGGATGATTGCTTCTTATGAGGCTTATACAGCTATTTCTTGATTTTTCCCATTAGCTACCTACCACTGAGTTCCTGCTACGCAAGATGAAGATCCCGCTTCTCATGTGCCCCTCCCCCATGCACACATATACTTTTTCGGCCCACCTTCCTGCCATTATAGCTGTATTATAATCTTTGGTAAGATCAATATTCAGCATTGATGACTGTCAAATGTATTATCTCCAACAAAGTTCTTTCTGGAGCCTGGACCATATCCAAATGCTTCTTAAACATCTATAATATCTAATAGGCATCTCAAACTTAATTTGTCTGAAACAGCTATTGCTTCCCCTCCAAAACCTGCTTCTCTCTGCCTTTCCCATCTCAGTAAATGCCAGTGTCATTTTCCCAGTTGTTCAAGTCAAAAACCCCAAAGGCATCTTTGACTTCACTCTTACTCTCCCATCCTCCATCTGATTATCAGCAAATCCATCTCACTCTCCCTTCAAAATATATCCAGAAGCTTACACCTCCTTCCCACTTCCATGATACCCACCCTGCTCCGAGATACCATCACTTCTCTCTTGAATGACTGCCATGGCTTCTCAGTTGGTTTTCCCACTTCCATCCATGGTCCCTTGATCTATTTTCAACAGAAGGATACAGTTAATAAAGGTTGGATCACACCACTCCTCTGCTTCAAAGCCCCCGTGGCTCCCCCATTGCACTGTGGGGACATCAGTCGTGGTGAGATTCCTGAACCAGTAAATCTGGTTGGTCCCCCACTAGTCTGCTACCTAAGCACACAAGCCTAGTGCCTATTATCCATAGTTTCCTGGAAGGGCTAGGAAGGTTAAGCCTCCACTTGAAACATCAACCACAGAAACAACTCAGTCTTTACCTGCTAAATGTATAATGCTCTCCAATGAAGATTTCTTTCACCCCGATAAACAGCAGTCCCTGCCATTGTCTTATACATAGGATGAAGACGCTAGGCTGTTTTTCTACCCAGTCTAAACTCCCCTAGAGTAAATCCAGCTCTAATGTCCTTAATGAGGAGAAGGAGGAGATAGCTGCTCATTCTCCTAAACCACTCTCCATAGCTCCAAGCCTTCTCTGGTTTCTTACACAAGCATTTGCAGCCTTCTCGGGGGCCCAACTTGGGGAGCAAACAAAACTCCCCGAAGAGACACTGAGGTACATGTACTGGGGCCACCCTTTGGATGTCTTAATATCTGTTTCTTCATATTTGCAAATGGCTCTGTCCCTAATTAGCATGACATTCCTGATCTAGTTATTACTCTATTAATCCACAGTAATCGTCTTAATCTATGAAATCCAAGTATGTTATCTAGGAAGTAGGGTCACCCGGAATTGAGATACAGAATTTGCTTCGTGGATTACAAAACCAGAGCCGGAAAAATTGCAGAAAAGTTGCTATAAGCTAATTTAGGAAGCCTGCTTATTAAAATAATCTCTTTGAGCCTATTTTTCTCTGAAATACTGGGAAGGGGATGGCGGCAACAGCATTATTTTCTGCCGAGGCTATTAGACTCTTGTCTGTCACCTTCCCGCGAAGGAGCAGCTTCAGGGGAAGCTCTCCTCCCCAGCTACTTCTCGGTCCTGGCCCTTTTCCTCACATGTCTTCATTTAATCATTCAGGCTCCTGCGGGTTCAATCGGATTTCCTCTCCTCTTCAGGTCTTTTACTAAGTCTCTGCCTCTCAGAGTTCTTCCATTACTGACTTCAATTTCCTCAGCTTCCCTTTTCCTCGCTGTCCCTCATTCTCTTCGTCACAAATGTTTGCTGAGCACCTGCTGCGTCTTTCTGTGTTTACATCACACTCTGTCTCCGCCCCGGAAAGTCACAAGCGCGAGTGAGGTGGGCGCAGAGGAAACGATCTGACAACCACATACGCTTGCACAGAAGACGCATGATCTCTTCGTCTCGGCATTTCTGAAACTGAAATGCATCTCTCTCATCCTGTAGATGATAAGAGAGAGAGATGGAGAGAGAGAGAGAAGAAACTCGCCAATCTCTGAGTTAGAGAGCACCGCAATGTAGTTATCCTTGCATGCTTTTAGTTTTCACCTCTGCCCTTCGGCTGCATGCTTCTACATAACATGCTGAAGCTACTATCTTGGGCGGCACTCCTCCCAAACGCGTAACCTGGGCCAAGGGCGAGTGTATGCGCAGTTTGCTGGGGTCTGATGCCAGGGAGCAGGAATGAGGGACTGGGCAGAGTGCTGGGGAGAGGAAGAGCCGGTACAATGATTGTCAACCCTGTGGGCAGGGGTCAGTCCCACTGAGCCTTCCGAGGAGCCACATAGAACGTGCCTCAGAATTGCCTACCCACAGACAGCAGGGAGAGGTTTTTCCACTCGTGTCACCCCTCCACCCGCATGAATGCCACAGTGCACGCTGGAGTAGTCCCACGTGTGCAGGGCAGCTGAGGCGAGGTGATGTCAGGTCATACCTGCCCAGAACAGCTGCTGGAGAAAGAGGTGGGCTGAGAGGAGGGGACAGCAGGAAAAAAGTGTCCCATACAACGGCTATTTTTTTCCTCCTTTTTAGTAAGAATGCTCATAGATGGGACGCCTAGGTGGCTCAGTCCGTTGAGCGTCCAAATCTGGATTTTGGCTCAGGTCATGATCTCAGGGCCATGGGATAGAGTCCTGCTTTGGGCCCCACGCTCAGTGCAGAGTCTGCCTGAGATTCTCTTCTCCCTCTCCCTCTGCCCCCAACAACTCCACTTGCGCTCTCTCAAAAAACAAAACAAAATAAAACAAAACGAAAAAAATAAGAATGCTCAGAGCAGCTTTATACTCAATAGCCAAAAAAAATGGAAACAATCCAAAAGTTGGTCCATCAGTAGGAGAATGCATAAACAAAATGTGGCGTATTTATGCAATGAAATCCTACTCAGCAACAAGAACCTAGAGCACAGATTCATGGAACAACACGGACCAGTCCTACACACACGACGCTACGCAAGAGAAGGTGAGAACCAAAGGGTCCATACTGTAAGATCGGACTTATATGAAGTCAGAGAACAGGCAAAACTAATCTGTGGGTATGGGATCAGAGCAGTGGCTGTCTCTGGTGGGGCATGGAGATTAACTGCAAAGTAGGATGAGAGAACTTTCCAGAATGATAGAAATGGTCCTTATCTCGACAGAGGTATGGACTGCATGGGTTTATATATTCATCAAAACCCAATGAATTATACATTTAAGATGTGTACGTTTTACTGTTTATAAATTTTACCTAAAAAAAACTATTAAAGAAATATTTAACTCTAGAGAGTAGATTTACTTCTCACAGTAATATTGGTTAGTAACTGAAATTACTTTCTGTGTATCCAAGACTTGAGCAAATGAATAGGATGTATTTAGGATGATGAGAGCTGGGTTTCTCACTTTTGGAAAAGGGCGTTACAAATATGGACAGAGGGAAGACTGTGGTGTTGCTTTGGGAACCAGAAGTATCAATATGAGCTTATACTTTTATATGGATAGAGACAGACCTACTCGTACACATATAGGTAGAGGCGTACACATGTACACATACAGACATGAGCACATACACACACATTTTTAAAATTTTTTTTATAAATAAACAAACACACACACACATTTCTTAACCCTCTCTGCTGGAAGGGTCTTGAAGCAATGACCCACCAGGAAAACGAGCACAGGTAGAGCCCAGATCTTGGTTTCTACTGACCATTCTCTGCTAAAAGAAACCAGGGCTCTTTGGAGAAATGGCTAACTCCAGGACTGGGGCAGGGAAAGTACAAAATGACCCCTGAACATCTTGCACCATTAAGTAAGAAAGTGATATAGCAAAAGAGTGGACAGACCACCTTGCAGGAGTTCCCAGTGGTCACATCTGGGCCATTTGAGCATCAAGCTAAATGATGATTGGAATGGAGGTTAGTCATCATGGAACCCATGACAAACTAAATTGAAAACAATAATGCTAAACTCACCGTAGTTAATAAAATGAAGCAGGAGTGAGAGCCACTGAAGACCATGTCCTACTTAGGACAGTACTGTTAACGCTCCGATAAACAGCATCCTTCCCAAACGTGAGCAGTCCCAACTATGCACGAGCACCACCAGGTTGCCAAGAGCTTCAAGGCAGCTAACGAGACTTGCGCACAGCACCCGACCTAGAATCCTGTGTCAGTTCCAGTCACTTCTAACCCTGCCAACTGTACTATAACACACTTGGTAAGCATAGCCGGTATAAAGCTGAGTTCACAAACTCAAGGTATGCAAAATAAATGCCCATTTCTTTGTTTTCTTTATATTAAACTAAATCTTCCAACCCGAACAATGGACAATTGGATTTTCATTGCTACTGAGGTCTCTCTCCTCTCTTCCCAGACATTCAACAGAAGTCAGAAGCTCTGCTCTATGTGGTGCCAAGAACAGGCAAGGCCACTCTCCTGGGTTTTGTGCCCTGTTGGTGATCTTCATTGTCTCAGTCCACCTGGGTCTCTTTAATCGGGAAGGCCCCTGTTTCCTCGGCACCAAGAACCCTGGGCCCACCTAAACCTCATCACACCTGCTGTGGGGACAGCAGGGGACAAAGGCCGTCGTCTAGAAGAAATCCCTCCAGCTGCTCTTCATTTGCCTCAGAGGGGGTCCTCTCCCCACTGGTGTCCCCAAAGATAGAGAACATTCGTTCTCTAATGAGCTCTGGTTTTAGGAAAATAAGGCCAGGAAGAAAAGCATCTTTTACATAGTTTTGTTTTTGGCATGGTAGTTCCCAACTTCCTCTGAGTGCAGGGTTAGTGGGAGAGATGGGGGGAAAGCATAGAGGTCCTGCTAACCTTAGGGAAATGGGGGTGTGGGGAGACTGTCAGAAGAAACACCCAGTAAATTATCCTGACACATAGATTATGTGTAAGTGACCCTGGGTTTTTTGTAATATGAGAACTTATGACCTGTGGGATAATTACTCATGAGAGCTAAGAGAGGGCTTGCATTTTTAGATCAGTTTTAGGTTCACTGGGGGAATTTTGTGGTCCACTGAGGGGCCACCCACTTTCCTTCAGGAACTGGGACATGGCCCAGCCTCCCATCCATAGAGGACACAGTGACAACATCATCATGGGACGATCATCCCGCTCCTGCCTGAACTCAGTGAGCACAAGAAAGAGCTGCCTCTGTGCACCCAAATGTTTATAGCAGCAATGTCCACAATAGCCAAACTATGGAAAGAGCCCAGGTGTCCATCAGCAGATGAATGGATAAAGAAGATGTGGTGTATATATACAATGGAATATTATGCAGCCATCAAAAAATGAAACCTTGCCATTTGCAATGACGTGGATGGAACTAGAGAGTATTATGCTAAGCGAAATAAGTCAATCAGAGAAAGACAAGCATCATATGATCTCACTGATATGAGGAATTTGAGAAAGAAGGCAGAGGATCATAGGGGAAGGGAGGGAAAAATGAAATAAGACAAAACCAGAGAGGGAGACAAACCATAAGAGACTCTTAATCTCAGTTAAAAAACTGAGGGTTGCTGGAGTGGAGGGGAGTGGGAGAGATGGGGTGGCTGGGTGATGGACACTGGGGAGGGTATGTGCTATGGTGAGCACTGGGAATTGTGTAAGACTGATGAATCACAGACCTGTACCCCTGAAACAAATAATACATTATATGTTAATTAAAAAAAAGAAAGAAAGAGCTGCTCCCCAAAGGTCAAATGATGCCTTCCCTGAACAGCCCTCATTGAAGGCAACCTCTGCCTCTTCACCTGCTTTTCACTGACCCCACTTTCACCTTCTGACACTGCCCTGAATTTTTGTGATTTGCTAGTAGTGGGTCCAGGGACATCATTTTAAAGTTTTTGTAGGACTCTGGGGAATAATCTGCTTGGACTTGGGATCTTAAACTCATTTAAAGCATCTAGATCTTCCCTGAACTCCTCTTCTATCTAGGCCTTTGTACCCTCTTAAGGACTGTGCTCTGCCCTTTCCAACTGAAAAAAGATTTTTTTTACAGATTTTATTTATTTATTTGACAGAGAGATTGAGAGTACAAGCAGGGGGAGTGGCAGGCAGAGGGAGAGGGAGAAGCAGGCCCCCCACCAAGCAGGGAGCCCCATGTGGGGCTTGATCCCAGGACCCCGGGATCATGACCTGAGCCAAAGGCAGATGCCCAACTGACTGAGCCACCCAGGCGCCCCATCTGAAAAATTTATTAAAAAAAAAAGAAATATTGAAAGTAAGTAGTTCTACTTTTTTCTCTCTTAAGTTTATTCCTGTTGTATAAGCCATGGAAGTTCATAGTTTACAAAATAGAGGGGAAAAGAAGAAAAAATTACCCATAAACTCAACACCCAGATGGCTCTCGTTTTCTTCAAATGCATGGATACAAGCATAATTCTGTATTCACCAATTATCCCACTGGCTATACTGTTTTAAACTTGCTTTCTCCTCTTCAACCTGTCTTGAAAAGGTCCATGTTCTCGTGCTGACCATTTATCCTTATACCACGGTCTCAAGCAGTGAGTTACCTCTTTGCTATTCTTATTTCAATTAGATCTATTTTTTAAAGCTCCTGAATATTTTGTTCTCTAAATTCCTTCTACCAGTTATTTTAGTTCTATAACTTTCATCAACTTGACTCTACATACATCCTTCTGTTCTGTGCACAATCGCTTATAGTCTGTCCATGTTGGTATCCCCCATGTACCAGCTACTTCCTTAAGATATCCTCCCATTTCTTGGGTGCCTGGGTGGCTCAGTTGGTTAAGCATCTGCCTTTGGCTCAGGTCATAATCCCAAGGTCCTGGGATCGAGCCCTGCATCGGGCTCCCTGCTCAGCGGGGAGCCTGCTTCTCCTTCTGCTTCTGCTGTGTGCGTTCTCTCTCTCTCTGTCAAATAAATGAATAAATTAAAATCTTAAAAAGAAAAAGATATCTTCCCATCTCTTCCTCAAAAAAGAGCATCATTTATAATTGCTTGTTCAGAATTTTGCTTTTGTTAAGCCCCCATTCCTTTTGAGCCAACTACACTTTTAGAGCTTTTGGCCCTCCAGTCAGATATATTTCTTCCCTCTGGACGTTTTTGACAACTGCTTTCTGAAAATCTAGGGTATGTAGTTGAAGGAGGCCAGACCAGTGGATCCAATGTGGAGTTGGCCATGTCCATCCTGAGCTCTTCTGAGAACTTGTTGCTCTGTCCACCCCAACATCACACACACACGCACGCACGCGCACACACAGGTTAAAACCCTGCACTCAGTGCTTGACCTATGGACCATCCCTGGCTCTATGCCCATAGTTAGTTGGACTAAGGTGGAGACACCTGGTTCAAATAAAGCCAAGAGATTCTCTCTCCTGGGGAGATGGAACAGGGATGCTGGGACAATCAGTTTCTTCCAGGCACTTGCACGGGAGGGAAGTGAAAGAAAACAGTAGCCATACCTGGCCCAAACCCACGTAGATGGCAGAGAAAGCTGGTTTGCAGAGAGGAGAGGGGAGAAAGAGAGAGAGAGAGAGAGCACAAAGCAGCCACGGGGAAGAAAGCAGAGAGACTGCGGCAGACGCAGCTGTTGCCCTGCCCAGACCCCCTTGGGTTCCTTTTACCAGTTCTGTGCGTGCACATTACCAGCCTCTGCAAGAACTCTCCGAGGGGTGCCCTCGGGCACTGAAGCCACCCCCTCCACTGAGAGAGCCTGAAGCCCCCGGGAGTTGCTATTCTTCCCCCACAAGCTCCTGCCGCACCCCACACCCCCCGTAGACACTGATCATCAACTGATGGGTGCAAACACAAAAGTCAGGCTCCATTGCTTGAGGCAGAACAAGCTCTGAGGTCTAATTATACTCTTGAACTCCCCACTCCCCAGCCCTTCAGAAATTCCCCTCGGAGCACCTCACTTACACCTTAATCCTTGGTGTTTGGAAGAACCTGACAGAACAGATGGGAAACCATGCAGCCCAGGGAAACAGAAATCAGAAAAGCCTTGCGCCTGAGAGATTAGGTCCTGGTTTAGGTCCCTTATGGGGCCCTAAGCTTTCCCCTCTGCGGGTACTGTGGCCTGATCCTGAATCTTCGACTCACTTCTCCCTTGGGGTCAAGCTTGAACCAGCTGGTTTCTCTATGACCCTAAAAACCTTACTTGGGGGGGTCCCTGGGTAGCTCAGTTGGTTAAGTGTCTGCCTTTGACTCAGATCATGATCCCGGGGTCCTGGGATGGAGCCCCGTATTAGGCTCCCTGATCTGTGGGGAGCCTGCTTCTCCCTCTCCCTTTGCCTCCCATTCCCCCCTACTTGTGCGCTCTCTCTCTCTGTCAAATAAATAAATAAAATCTTTAAAAAAACAAAACAAAACAACCTTATTTGGGCACCCAGCATTCCCTCCCTACTGACAGTCACTGTCCTCCCAAGTTCCCAGAGTTTCACTGGGATCAATTATTTTTTTCCAGTTGGTCAGCATCTGGGAGCTGAAATTATCAGCAAGACAAATTTAGAATTTATCAGAGGCTCCGCTTTTACTGGAAAGGGGCTTCTGGCAGAATTTCTAGACCTTTTAGTCACTCATTACTGCTATGTTTGGCCATGTTTATGCTTTTATACTTATTTCTAGACTTTTAAACAATAAATAAATGCATTTATTATAAAATATATATTTAATATATGTAAATATGATATATATATATATAAATGTGTCACTCTGGTTCCGAGAACAAAATTTTTATTATAATTAATAGCTTTTAAAGTATTATTTTAATGAAAAGTTCATGTCTTTTGCTCTTTTATCCAAAAGTCTATTTATAGGGAGAAAAATACAAGCTCATGTCCCTTATTTGGTGTTTTCATATTTCTTTTACTATAGGCTGCCTAACAAAGATATTTTTGTTATTGATATAGAATTTCATTTTTTTTTTTAAGTTTCTTTCCTAAATGCCAAGGACTTCTTTGTATGATAGTTATCAAGTTCCTCCCTGGCTGTGATGAAAACAAACGGCTTAACAGCTCTGTCAGCGTGCCTGGGTGGCTCAGTCAGTTGAGCATCCCTCCAACTCTTGGTTTTGGCTCAGGCCATGATCTCATGGGTCGTGGGATCAAAGCCCATGTTGGGCTCCATGCTCGGCTTGAGATTCTCTCCCACTGCCCCTCCCCCCACTCGTGCTCATGCTCTCTCTCTCAAATAAATAAATAAATCTTTCTTAAAAAAACAGACACCTCTGTCACTGAATTAGGTATTTCCATCGTACCGAGAACACATTACACAACAATTGATAAGTATAGGAAATAAATACAGGAGGCAGGGAGGGATGTCGCTGTGGACCTGCCAGAAGCCAGGTCTCTCTCAGGTCACCTCGTGAAATGGACATGAAGGACCCTGATGATTCTCATAATGCTCAGAAGGGAGACATGGGAGGGAAACGTTAGCCAGTGCTGACTTGGAGAAGCAAGGACCAGAAATTAGTTCCCATTCCTCATTCAACGATTTTCTTTCTTCCTCTGTTTCTCTCTTTCTTTCAAGATTTTATTTTTAAGTGATCTCTAACCCCAATGTGCGCTCGAACCCACCACCCCTAGATGAACAGCTGCATGCTTCCCTGACTGAGCCAGCCAGGCGCCCCTGATTTCTTTTTCCCTTCATCTTGCAGACCTTGTGCTTTTCCACTTTCTTTCCAAACTGCTTCATTTTCGGCTTTTGACATCCTAATCACCTTTCCCCTTTACACACACGAGCAATGCTTAGGGGCTCCAAACATTTTCATGCCACAGATCACCCAACTTGCTTTTGTTGAACGTTGACCAGGAGTCCGGAGAGCCCTTGGCACAGCACTGATTATGCAATGTCAGGACGTGCTTGCTAAGTGGCCGGGTCCAGGAAGCAGAGGGAGGATATAGAAATCCCCTAGGAAGGGAGGGGGAGGCCCCAGCTTTCCACTCACTTAACAATCACATGTGTGAGTTCTTTTGGAGCCCATTTTATTTTTTATTTTTTTAAATTTTTTTTAAATTTATTTTTATTTTATTTTTTTGGAGCCCATTTTATTTATTTATTTATTTTTAAGATTTTATTTATTTATTTGAGAGAGAGAAGTAGAGAGAGAGAGAGAGAGCATGAGGGGGGGAGGGTCAGAGGGAGAAGCAGACTCTCTGCTGAGCAGGGAGCCCGATGCGGGACTCGATCCCAGGACTCCAGGATCATGACCTGAGCCGAAGGCAGTCACTTAACCAACTGAGCCACCCAGGCGCCCCTTGGAGCCCATTTTAGATCTAAATCTCAGAACCCATGCCTTGTGGCATGGCTAGTATTGTCATAATTGTGTGTGTAACCAGCACAAAGCTCCAAGAGGGAGGTACCACTGATTTAATTAATTCCAATGTATCTTACACATTTTTTCTCTTTCACTAACATCTCAGAATCCCGATGCACCTCACAACTGATGGCATCCTACAATTAGTATTGACGAGATAGCAGCCAGTGAGTAGGTCTTTGCCCCTGTGTACCCAGTCTTGGTCAGTGCTGTTACAATCAGCGTTTCAACTGAGTTATGTGCATTGTTGGGACTATGTGAGCCCGAAAATCACGGAAATAGGGCTGGAAATTTGGTGCTAGAGAAGGGATCGCATTTCTATATTTTCTTGCAAAGCAACAACCAAGGGCTTCCTGGACTTAAGGACGGAAGACTCTCCTACAGGTAGATGAAGCTGTGTTACCTTTAGTTACTGAGATCTGCACAAAGACACTGCCCATCCCATACCAAACAATGCGATAGGAGGCAGGAGAAATTTCCAGATTTCTGACGAAGACGAAAGACATTTCAGAACCATGAGAGGCTGGGTGACCAGTTCATGCACTGTACAGGGCTATTGTTCAAGCAACATGTCAAAGTTTGTTTGGTAATATTTGTCTTTCTTAGTGGTAAATAATGCATGCCTCTAATCAAAAGCATCTTAGATTTGATTAAGTGTATTTTCTCCATTTTGCTGATTGAAGAAGAAATTAAGTGATTTGGCCATTTCCCAGTGTAAGGAAATTCGAGAGCCAGGATTCAAATCCCAGCCAGTTGGATTGTAGATCTCATGGTTCTGATCACAAAACTACACCCTCCCAACACCCCACAATATTTAGCATGGTGCCCGGTAAAATAAATATTTGTCAATATAAACTAAACTGTTTAAATAACTAAATGGTTTTTCTCAGTGAGAAAATAATCAAATATGTAGAGAATGTCTCTAAACATGGAAACGTCATCATTCTTGTGGGAGAAAAACTCAGAGCCTAGCTGCTTCCAAAGCTCGGAGCCCAAGGATAACTGGGGAACTTTGGAGGACTCCACTCTCCACCTAACCTCCTGTCCAGATCACCGAGTGGGGAGCACCACGGATGTGAACCAGCTGTCAAGGGCTTGGGTCCACAGATGCAGCATGCTCTTGGACCCCTGGCTTGGAGTTTCTAAGAGCTGCCCCCCAAGAAGCTAACTTCAACCCACCAACTCAATTATTTGACTTTGAATCTTAAATGTCTATAATAACATTAATTTTTTTCTGATTATTACAGTAACTTATGCAAAAAATTTTTTTTAAGATTCATTTATTTATTTCAGAAAGAGTGTGCAGGGAGAAGGGGCAGAGGGTGAGAGAGAATCCAAGCAGACTCCGTGCTGAGCACAGAGCCCCATGTGGGGTTTGATCTCACAACTCAGAGATCATGACCTGAGCCAAAATCAAGAGTGGGTCGCTTAACCAACCGCACCAGCCAGGCACCTCTGCAAAAAATTTTGGAAACATTCCTGAGGAAATAGTAGGCCTTGTTAATGCTCTGCATACGTGCATCTTCAAGTTTCGAATCATGTTGCTTTGTAACCTTTTCTTTGGACTTCAGTATGTTTCATAAATACCTTTCCATATATTAAACATCTAAAATACAGTATTCCATCATGCAACTATTGTCATTTTTAAAAAATACTGTTGGGGCGCCTGGGTGGCTCAGATGGTTAAACGTCTGCCTTCAGCTCAGGTCCTGATCCCAGGGTCCTGGGATCGAGCCTCACATCGGGCTCCCTGCTTGGCGGGGAACCTGCTTCTCCCTCTCCCTCAACTGTTCCCCCTGCTTGTGCTCGCTCACTCTGTCAAATAAATAAATAAAATCTTTAAAAGAAAAAAAAATACTGTCATTTTTAGCACTTAAATTTCTATAAAGTAGAAATACCATTCAGACAAGGTTTACTGTATGTGTAATAAGCCCTAAATAGACAATGGGATTTCATCAGACAGGATTTAAAT